>NW_012114644.1:4411891-4463346 GCF_000951035.1 Colobus angolensis palliatus | reverse complement strand
GAGAAGATTGCCCTGTGTGGCACCTTTGATTCCTCACAGGCATCTTTCAATCAGAGTTGGCACTTCCCACCTCCCAGCCCTCCTGAGTCCTTAAAAGCCCACAGCAGGTGTGTGTGTGTCACAAGACAGATGCATGATGATCTGAGAGCTCTGAGGCCACCTGCTCTGTGTGGGAGAATCACAGACTTTCTCAAGTGTTAATTGAGCAGCAGCATTGGGCTGTGGACAGACACAGGACTTGGGGGGTCATAGCTCCTGGTGCCTCTCCTGGTCCCTCCCTGATCAGCTGACTGCCTGGCCCACCTTGGGGTCCTCATCTGGAACGTTCAGGTGCTGAGTCCCTTCCACCTTCCGTCCTGCTTTGTTTCCCTCGGTGTATTTTTTCTGCAGCTTCCCTGTCTAAGGACATCCTAGAAATGGATGATGATAGGACTTCCCATTGTCCTTAAACCCTGTAGGTATTGTACAGGCTGGCCTGGGACTGGGTGTTTCAGCAGAAATAACACAGGGGACACCAGAGGCAAGCCTGGAGGTCAGCTCAGTTGTCAGGCAGTGGAGGCACAAGGTGGGGCAGTTTTCCCCAGGTATTTGATGATGACTGACTTGAGCCAGTGACCCCTAAAGATAGAGTGGAGTCCAGGGAATGATCTAGAAAAGAGTGAGGTTACAGGCAGGAGCTGCCTGGATTTAACAGCAGAACCATATGTATGTTCTTTGCCTTTGGTCTTTTTTTTGTTTGTTTATTTTTCAAGATGGAGTCTTGCTGTGTCGGCCAGGCATGATCTTGGCTCACTGCAACCTCTGCCTCCCGGGTTCAAGCAATTCTCCTGTCTCAGCCTCCCAAGTAGCTGGGACTATAGGTGCCTACCACCATGCCTGGCTAAATTTCATACTTTTAGTAGAGATTGGGTTTCACCATCTTGGTCAGGCTGGTCTTGAACTTCTGACCTCAGGTGATCTGCCCACCTCAGCCTCCCAAAAGGCTGGGATTACAGGCATGAGCCACTATGCCTGGCCTGTCTTCAGTCTTTAATGTCCCTTTCCTTGCAGAGGGCAGGCGAGGACTGGTGGATCTCTCCATAAATACATGTGGACATTTGCAAATGCAGAACTGACTGGTGGAAAAGGGAAAGCATGAACTGCTGGAAATCTGGCCCTCAAGGACCATGTGCGTTTGACAGTTATGAGATAGAACGTTGAGAAGAAATTTTGCAATTATTTTCTCCCATTCGACATTATGCTAAATGAAATAAGCCACTCACAGGGCAGATACTGTAGGATTCCACTGATATGAGGCCCCTAGAGTAGCCACACTCGTGGAATCAGAGAGTAGAATGGTGGTTATCAGGGCCTGGGAAGTGGGGGAATGAAGAGTTGTTCATGGCTCTGCAGTTTCAGTTACGCAGGATGAGGAGGTTCTAGAGATCTGCTGTTCAGCTCGGTGCCTATAGTTCATACAGATTGAGTATCTCTTATGTGTAAGGCTTAGGACTAAAAGTGTTTTGGATTTTTGACTGTTTTTGAGTTTTGAAAATATTTGCAGTATACTTACCAGTTTAGCATCCCAAATCTGAAAATACAGAATCCAAATTGCTCCAGTGAGCTTTTCTTTTTCTTTTCTTTTCTTTTCTTTTTATCTCTCTCTCCCTTTTTTTAGAATTATTTTTATTTTTTTTTTATTTGAGATGGAGTCTCGCTCTGTTGCCAGGCTGGAGTGCAGTGGCACAATCTCAGCTCACTGCAACCTCCACCTCCTGGGTTCAAGCTATTCTCCTGCCTCAGCCTCCCAAGTAGCTGAGACTACAGGCACACGCCACCACACCCAGATAATTTTTGTATTTTTAGTAGAGATGCGGTTTCACCATGTTGGCCAGGATGGTCTTGATCTCTTGACCTCATGATCCTCCCGCCTTGGCCTCCCAAAGTGCTGGGATTACAGGCATGAGCCACCACTCCCAGCCTCCAGTGAGCATTTCTTTTGAGCATCATGTCAGTGGTCAAAAAATGTTGGATTTTGGAGCATTTCAGATTTTGGATTTTTGGATTTGGGATACTCAACCTGTAATACTATAATTTGCCCTTAAAAATTTGTCAGTGGTTTTGATCTCATATTATTTTCTGACTAGAGTTAAAAAAAATGGAAGACATTTGGGGGAAACATTTTCCAGAAGTGGAAATTGTTGTTAATGGCCTAAAGATCTAAGATCAATTGCTGGAAGTAGTACTTCTCTTGATATGATACGAAGGTTTAGGTCTGCTCTCAATTCCAGTGGGATCACATTACGCTCAAAGGCAGATGCTGAAGGTGATTTGAAATCAGTGACTCCCTGAGTAGAGAGAAGGGTATGAGTCCTGTTAGGAGGACAGAACCAGTCAGAGAGGAAGTCTTAGGTGTGTCAATTACATAAAGGGAGAAATGATGCCAAATTAGGAGAAGTGATGTGTGTTATGGTAGTAAGTTTAGAAAGCACTCCCTGCCCCTGGTTCCTGTGCAGAGTTAGGCAAAAAGAGGAGAAGCCCCAAATCAGGCACATGAAAGGTTTTCTTCCTCTCCTATCAACCTCAGAAAGCGCAACTAGAGTTTAAGTTTGTATAACTGGGCAGAGTCTAAGTGAGACGCCAGTGGCTGGTGCACTTCTCAGTCCAAGAGACCCCACCTTATGACAATGGCATCATCACGAGGACACAGGTATATGTAGAATGGACAGCAAACCCATCAGACAGCACCTGCTTGGCCAGCTGCACCTGGGGGAGGCCCCAGGATCCACTGGAGGATGTGAGCCCCACACCAGGATGAAGATGGAGTAGGTAGTGAAATGGGTGGAATAAGCATGTGGGCTTTGGGGACTGCAGACCTGTCCTTCTGTCTCTGACCCCCTGGTGAGTCAGTGTAGGGAGTGGATGGAGGAGTTGCTCATCCCTGTCCTGCTGCCTGTTCCGTGTGTTGGCCTCATGGAGGTAAAGAGCCCTGGGCAGGGACACAGCGGAAGCTCATTCTCTTGGTGACCTGTTGACATTGGCTTGTGATGGAGCCTGGCAGGGGCGGCTGCTCCAGCTGATTTCTGTGCCTTCCCTATTGCCTGGGAAGTGGGCCAGGCCACAGTGTGAGCGGGAAGAAAACAGCACAGCCAGCCTTGTTTGAGGGAGTGTCTGGGGAAGGCCTAAGAGTGGAGGAAGATGTTCAGGGATAGGCATCCCAGCTGGAATGAAGAGGGAGGAACACGGAGGAACAGGAGACAGTCAGAAATGCCCATGGCAATGAGACATGCGGGGTATAGTGACCTCAGAGACACCAGGAGCAGGAGTCTCTTGACTGTTCTGACCAGGACCAGGGAGCCTTGAAAACCCTCCCATGGCCAAGGAACCCCAGAGTCACATGAGATAAGGTTACTTTCAGGACAGGGGGTCAGAGGAATGGTACATGGATCTTAGCCCCTGACGGACAGGGAACAGGCCAGAACCTCCTAGGATTCTGCATCCAGGATCCAGTCTCTAGAGAGATTATGGATCATTCCTTCATTCATTCCCTCCTTTATGAGAGAGCTACTGAGCAAGAGTGTGTCTCACTTTGGGCCTGTGTTGGCGCAGGGGTATGAGTGCGGAGAGAAAGCGAAATCCTTTCCTTTATCCTCCCATGGGAGTGACACTGACAAATCGGGAAACACAGGATTTCAGGTCCAGTGAGGGGGCTGTGGATCTAAGGGAGAGGTCTGGACAATCCCGGCACTGACCCTGACAATTGAAGTGATTTAGTTCTAGAGTAAAACCGATTAGCTCTCCATTTACTTCTCACTCTCCAGACCAGAATCTCCGCTTCTGAGCTGTGGATGCACAAGACAAAAGGAAGCAGACCCATGACTGGTCTCAGGTCTGCAAATGCCTAACAACAAACAGCCCCACCCACCCCTGGTTGAGGAGAGGAGGGGGTTCTGGCTGCAGACAGACCTTATATGTCTCTAATCTGCCACCTATGTCCTGTGTGACCCTTGTTAGTGACTGTCTCCCTGTGCCTCAATTACCTTTCAATAAGTAGGATAAGTATTATTTGGCTGTGAGATTGTTTGTGAACTAACCTCAAAATATTTACAATCACTTGATTTCAGCTCTGCACAGAGGGGCTGCCCAAAGGAAGAGCATTTATGTTTATTTGCCTCCAAGAGAGAGGGCCCTGGGCCTGATCCCTGGTGGACAAGGAGCTGCCAGGAGCATCTTCTCTCCTCTGTTCCTCCTTCTGAGGACACTGAACTTCCCATGGAGTCACCTATGTCCCCAGGGCAATGGACTGATGCCCTAGTAACCTTGTCTATCTATCCTCCCTACATTGAGTCTCAAGTAAAGGACAAGGCTCTGTCCTTGCCCAGATGAGACTCTGGGGACAGGGAACAGGTGTGGCCAGAAACTCCGATTCTGCATCCAGAATCCAGCTCCAGGAGCCACGGCCCTTGGACAGCTGGTAAGTCCTTGCTCCCAGTCAGCCCTGCCCAGGAGGCCACAACCTAGCCCCGGCACAGGCTCCCCTGGGTCACCTGGAGTCAGGAACCCTGGGGCTGAGCTTCTCTGTGAAGATCCCAGGAGGTCCTTCAGGCCAGGCCCTGATCCAGTTCTCCAGGGTCTTTCTCAGGGTCAGGTTTATGGGGAAGGCATGGGGTGCTAGGCTGAGACTGACATCTCCCTGCTGAGTCCTCCCCATCAGACTGTCCTTCCTCTGCAGTGAGTGTCTGCAGGGTCTGGATGCCGGAAAGGAATTCTGATCTGTTGAAGTTTGTCACTTCTGTGTGTGTCCTGCACTGAATGCCCAAACCCTAACACGGCACGTAATGCAGAGCGGGCACAGGCACAGCCCAGACCTGAGAATCCCGTATGTGGGAAGTAGAACTGAACCCCAACACCCAGAGGTCATGGGGAATCACTCACTGTGTACCCGGAACTGGCCAGTTGCTTCTTCATTCACAAGACTGTCCTTTATGACTTGTAGGGTATAGAATCCTGTGTCATTCTGGGTGACGTTCTGGATCAGCAGGGATGCATTGGAGTATATTGTCTCTCGACCGCTGTATGCGGGCCCTGGGGTAGTTTGCTGAGTTCCTATTACATATGATCCAATTCGATGGCTGGCATCCACTCTTTCTCCTTTGTGCCAGATGTAGCCAATAAGATTCTGGGGCAGATTGTGGGCAAGTAGAAGAACCTCCTTCTCCTCTGCGACATTGAACGGCCTGGATTCAATAGTGAGCTGGGCAGTGGTGGGCGGGTTCCAGAAGGTTAGAAGTGAGGCTAGGAGAGAGGAGAGAGCATCGGTCAATATTGGGATCTATGCATTAGGGTGGAAAAATGGGGCCCTGGGTCCTGAGCAGGTCTCTTCATCCCCCAGCCCTGGAGTGAGTGAGTGTGTATATGTGTGTCCTACTGGGTCAAGGTCAGCAGCGTGACTCCTATTTCCTTAGCACCTCCAACCTTGGCATTTCCCTATGTGGAATGCCCCTCCCCAGGGGTCTGCACGACTGCCTCCCCACTGGCCTCAGGTCCTGCTCACATCAGGGCATTCTTGGGAGACTCCTTCCCTGATACCTCCTCTAGAGACCCTGGGTCTTTTCTTTCTGACTTTTCCCTGCTCTGTTCCCACCAGGGCTCCTGTCAACACCTGACCTCACATTCTAGATCTCTTTGCGTGTCTATCTTCCTCCCCATGAGAGCATGAGCTTCATGAGGGCAGGGATTTGTGTGATCTTGGTTGCACCTCAGTGCCTGGGACAGGCTGCAGACTCCTGTGATGAGCTCATGAGCCTTCTCAGGGCCCTCAACGGCCTGGGGTTTATTTTCCAATGTCTGCGGTAGGCGGGTGAGGACAATGTTTCAGGCCCTGGTTATGTTTTTATTTAAAGTATCATCTGATGCAGTTATTACGACTTTTAAAAATGTAGTGGCCAGTGACAATTAACTAGGAAAATAGAACACTTGAGATTTTCCTGCCCCGTTCCAATTCCAGTTCAATTTGATTTTTCTGGTGTGACTGTTGTCCCTCTCTGATGTCCTTTTCCCTATTCAGGCTCCAACAGGAGCCCTCTGTCCGTCTCAGAGCCCTGTCCTCCCCAGGAGACCCCAGCCAGTCTCTGTGCCGCCTCCTCCCACCCTCTCCCAGGTTGTCCTCCCCTCACCTGTGAGCAGGAGCCTCTGCCAGGGGATGCACCATCTGTGAGGAGGGGCTGAGGGAGATCCCATGGTCTCTGCTGTCTGCTCTGTCCTCTTCTGTGGAGAAGATCTTGAGTTCCAGGAACGCTCTTGTCAGGGTGGCTGTGACTGCCTGGTCTGCTGTCCTTCCTCCCTCTGCTCTGAGTCTCCTCCTACCCCAGGAGTACTTCTTGTCATCATGTGGGTCATGGGTGTGGTCTCTATTCAGGTGTCCTCTGTCATTTCTCCCCTCTCATTTCTGCCTCTTTTGTCCCTCCTCCTTTTTCCCTTCTATTTTCAGTTCCCCAGACAAAGCTTTCTGGCAAGGTGGATGGATCCCCGTTCCCTGGGAGGACAACCTGCCTTCCCCAGTGCTGAACTCTGCTGTGTTCTGGCCTTGGGTCTGTCACACCAGGGGGATTATTTTCCCTTGTGACAGAGAAACCCAGCTGGGCCCCGGGTCTCCCCACGCTCTCCAGTGCTCTGGGAAGGTGGGATGATGCTCAGTAGGAAGGTGACGGAGGTGGCTCTGGGAGATAGAAAAGGGCTCACTGGGTGGTGACTGAGGAGGGACCAGCCCTCTGTCTCTAGTACCACCAGCCCGGCCTCTCATCCAGGGATGAAGACCCAGGCCTAGAGGTCTCAGGAGTCCCCAGCTCCTGCATGTGGAGAGGGAGGTGTCTTGTGTGTCCTGGAAAGAGAGGACTGTGGTGGAGGGAGGTGGGTGATTCTGAGCTCTGCTGTCCTTGGGGAAGGCTCCAGGGGGACCCTCCCTCTCCATATCTGTGGGCTGAGCTGTGACTTAGGGCCTGTCCGTGTTCTCCCTGACTGTCCTGGGTGGTCTCTGTCCTCTGCAAGGCTGACTGTTCTGTGGTCACCCCACCTTCCCCGTGGTGGTACCAGGAGGGAGTCGGGAGTTGCCCAGGGACCCCTGGCAGAACAGGGTACTCATAGAACCCAGAAAGGTACGTGGGAGAGATCAGAAGGGTCTGTTGGGGCAAGGGATGGAAACCAGGCTCCACCTACACTTGCTTAGCAAAGCCAGGTTCCTGTCCAGGGGAATCCATTTTCTGAGTGTTGTCTGTCTGCGATGTCGCCCCCTGGAGGGTAAAAGGAGACCTGCGGCCTTGTCTGGAGCTGCCCTAGGGATGCTGACCAGGGTCCACGTGGTGTGAGCTGACCCTGAACCCTGGATTAGGCTGCAGGGTTGGGCTGGCCCAGGTTCTATTCCATGCAGTCCTCTGTCCTCCTTTCTGAAGCTCCAGGGGTTGAGGCCTCGTCCCTGGGGCAGCCGTGGGCACTTTTGGCCTTCTCCCGTGCTGGTGCCAGTGCCCCTGTGTCCACAAGGAACAGACTCTGACTTCCGGGGGCCACACGGAGGTGATATGCTTCTCTTTAGATATCTCCCACACATTTAACCAGTATTTGATGAGCATCTGTCTCATGTCAGGCACTGGACTGGGCCCTGGGATTCCACAGAGAGCAGGACAGGGGTGGACCCCACACCCACAGAGTTTTCCTGTAACAGGGAGGCAGGCGCTTAGTGAACTTCGTGGGGCTGAGGAGTTAATGGTAATGAGAGAAGGGCTGTGAGATGACAGCATTGGGGGCGTCGGAGCCTGTGAGAGACTGAGCTGTCTTGGACATCACAGGGAGCTGCCCTGGGAAATGCCCTTTCAGCTGAGCCTTGGGAAGGAGGGGGTGTCGGGGACAGGAGCTGCTTGCAGAGGGAGAGGCCTCAGGTAGGCGGCCGCCGAGCTGCAGGGAGGAGCTGACAGAGTCTCGGTGGGGAGCTCGGAGGGCGAGGAGGACGTGGGCCGACGTGACCCGTTGACGGAGGTCACCAGCCTCTGGGGAGGCTCCGGGTTGGGAGGAACTCTGCCGCCCTCTGGTGGACGGAGAGGGAAGTGGGGACAGCAGCGACCCCAGACCAGGCTGTTTTACTCAACACTGATCTGTAGATATTGAACACAGGTCATGCACATGTTATGCCAAAGTGCCACCAGGTTTCAGCTTGGTGAGCCCCAGTCTCTGTGGCTCCAAGTATACTGTCCTTCCTCTTTCACAATCAGATGTCCCCAAATGCAGATTTTTGTCACCTTTTGTGACTTTGTTTTTGTCTGCAGGAGGCTGCACTGTGCATGCCCCCAGGGGCAGTGATGTCTGGGGCAGTGATGTCTGGGGCTGAGCACTGTGCAGGGATCTGGGAGTAGAAGATTGTGTTAGTCTGTCCACACACTGCTATAAAGAAATACCTGAGACTGGGTAATCTATAAAGAAAAGTGGTTTAATTTGCTCATCATTCTGCAGTTGTACAGGAAGCATAGTGGCTTCTGCTCCTGGGGAGGCCTCAGGAAACTTACAATCATTCTGAACGGTGAAGGGGAAATAGGAACGTCTTACATGGCAGAGCATGAGTAAGAGAGAGAGAGAGGGGAGAGGTGCTACACATTTTTAAACAACCAGATCACGTGAAACCTCTATCACAGAAACAGCGTCAAAGCAGAAAATCCACCCGCATGATCCAATCACTTCTCACAAGGCCCCACCTCCAACACTGGGGTTTTACAATTGGACATGAGATTTGGGCAGGGACATAGATCCAAATCATATTAGAGAGGGAAGGGCATGAGGGGAAGGTGAATGTCAGGGGAGAAGAGAGGAGCAGGGGCAAGTCAATCTCACTTCTTATTCCCTGGGGACCAGAGAAGGGGATCCCGACTCTGGGGTCACAGCACCACACACTCTCTGTGTCCCTGCATCAGGGGAGGTGGGCGCTTGTTCCCTGTTCATGGGACCTGGCCTCACCTGCTGAGATGTCTTCACACTTACAGTCCCACCCTGGGCTGCAGCCACAGAGCCTGTGTCCTCCTCTCTTCTCCTGCCCACTCCTGGGTTTTTCTTCCTGCACCATCTTCTCCCGTCTGTGACTTCATCTGCCCTTGTTCCAGGCAGCTACCCCTGGATCATTGCCCTGTCACCATCTCTGGGCTCACTGGCCTCTGCCATTTGTTCTGAGCCATGAGCCCTGAGCCCTGGGAGGGAGGAAGGGGGAAGTTGGGGGCGGGGGTGGTGAGGGGTGGGCGCTGTCCAAGGTGCTGCCCTCTCTGGACAGCCTGAGTGAGGGACCCTGATGTGTCAGCAGGGAGGAGGCTCCGGGAGGGAGCTGTGTCAGGGATGCCTGGATCGGTCGGTGGGGTGTGGGGGGGGGCACCTACACCAGGGTGAGCTGGACCTGTGAACTGCAGGGATCCTGCTCTGTGACATCCATCAGCTCCTCCAGCCCATCTTCCTCTCTGTAGCTGATTCTCTGGTGTGATCCCTGAGCCCATGCTGGAGTCCTCCTCATAATGCCTGATGGTCAGAGCTGTGTGTGGAGACCTAATGGGGTGGAGGGGTCTCGTGTGCTCACACAGAGTGCCCCGGGAACAGGCTTCATGACCTCCCTTGTCCCAACCCCACAACAAGATCTGGACAGTGGGCTGGGTCAGATAAAGTCAGAATCCACGAGAAGGGGGTGTGTCCTGGCAGTGCTGAGGTTTGTGCCTCAGTCTCTTTGCAGATACATTTATGTTGTGCATCTACAGTTGGCTGGGAAGCCTCATGTCCTTACATCCTTGGTTATTTCTGTGCAGAAGGTCATGAGGGGCCTGTACATGGGTACAATGAGGACCATCTGATCAGGACAGGTGTATTTTACATGATGGGTTTTCCCTCTCCCAGTGTTTTTTAGATGCAGTCAAATATATAAGATAAAATATGCCACATTAATCATGTTAAGTGTACAATTAAATGCCATTAATTATATTCACAACATTCTACTTTCTCACCACTATATTTTTTTCCAGAAAATTTTCATCATCTCACATAGAAACTTCATACTATTGATCAATAACTCCCCACTTTCCCCTGCCCCTAGTCCTTGGTAGCCACTGATGCTACCTCTATTTTTTTTTTTTTTTGAGACAGAGTCTTGTTCTGTCACCCAGGCTGGAGTGCAGTGGTGTGATCTCGGCTCACTGCAACCTCTGCCTCCTGGGTTCAAGTGATTCTCCTGCCTCAGCCTCCAGTGTAGCCAGGATTACAGGCATGTGCCACCATGGCTGGCTAATTTTTGTATTTTTAGTAGAGACAGGGTTTCACCATGTTGGCCAGGCTGGTCTCGAACTCCTGACCTCAAGTGATCCACCCATCTCAGCCTCCCAAACTGCTTGAATTACAAGTATAAGCCACCACACCTAGCCACTGATGCTATCTTTATGAATTTGCGTAGTCTACATGTTTCATGTAAGTGAAATCATACACAGGTATCATTTTTCTTCTTGGCTATTTCTCTGAGCATAATGCCTTTAAGGTTCACCCACGTTATAGTTTCATTCCTCTCTATGCATGAGTTATATTCCAACGTACATCATTTCTTTATCCATTAATCAGTTGAAGGACATGTTTTTTTTTTCCTACATTTTTGCTACAGTGAATAGTGCTGCAATAAACATATACCTAGAAGTATCTTTTTGAATCTTTGTGATTATTTCTTTGGGGTATACTTAGGAGCAGAATTGCTGGGTCATATAATTCAATGTTTAATTTTTTTGAGAAACAGCCAAATTGTTTTCCACAGCTTGCTGCGCAATTTTATCTTCCCACTAGTAATGTACAAGAGTTCCATTTTCTCCACATCCTTGTCAACACTTGTTATTTAACATCTATAAAAAGCACAGCCATCCCTGTAGATGTGAAGTGGTATCCCACTGTGAGTTGGATTTTGATTTCCCTGATGGCTAATTAAGTTGAACATGTTTTTGTGTGTTTACTGGCTATTTTCATATCTTTTGTTGGATAACTGTTTATTCCAGTTGTTCACTTATTTAAAAAACTGGTTGGCCTGGTACGATGGGTCACACCTGTAATCCCAGCACTTTGGGAGGCCAAGGCGAGTGATCTGGAGTTCAAAACCAGCCTGGACAAGATGGTGAAACCCCTCTCTACTAAAAATACAAAAAACTAGCTGGGTGTGGTGGTGCGCACCTGTAATTCCAGCTATTCAGGAGGCTGAGGCAGAGAATTGCTTGAACCTGGCAGGCAGAGTTTGCAATGAGCTGAGATCATGCCATTGCACTCCAGCCTGGGTGACAGAGTATAACTCTGTCTCAAAAACAAACAAACAAGCAAAAAAAGAAAAAAAAACCCACAAAAAACAAAAACAAAAATGAACTAACAACAAAAAAAAAACTGGTTATCCTTTTATTATTGAGTTGGGGTAATTCTTTATATATACTTGATACAAATCTCTTATGAGATATATGATTTGCATATTTTTCTTATTCTGTGGCTTTTCTTTCCACTTTATGGTGTCCTTTGAAGCACAACACATTTTTAACTTATTCTGTGGCTTTTCTTTCTACTTTATGTTGTCCTTTGAAGCACAACACATTTTTAACTTGGATGAACTTCATTTATCTATTTTTTCTTTTGTTAGTTGTGCTTTCAATGCAATATCTAAGAAATCATTGCCTTATCCAAGGTCATGAAATTTTACCCTTATCTATCTGTTCTTCTAAGAGCTTAATACATTTTTCTATTACATTTTGGTATTTGATACAGTTTGAGTTAATTTTTGTATGGGCTGCAAGGGAAGTGTCAATGTCATGACTTTGCATGTGGCTATCCACTTGTCCCAGCACCATTTGAAGGGAGTATTCTGTCCCCATCGAGTAACCTTGCCACTTGAGTTAAAGATCAATTGACAGCAGTTATAAGGGTTTATTTCTGGTCTCTTAAGTCAATTCCATTGGTCTATATGCCCAGGCTTATGCTAGCACCCACACTGTTTTAATTAGTATAGATTAGTAGTCAGATTTGAAACTGGGAAGTGTGAGTCCATCACTTTTGTTTTTTTCCCCCCAAGATTATTCCAGTTATTTTTATTTTTTTTTTAATTGTGTAGCTCAAGCTTAATGGTTTTTAATCAGGGGCCATTTCCCCCTTTCAGGAGAATTTGGCAGTGCCTGGAGACAATTTTAGAAACCTTTATTTAAGTAGATAAAATATCTTCCGTTTATCTGCTGAGTTGCTAGGTGAAAGCGTGCATTGCCTCCCATGGGAGAATTGAGAGACCCTGGAAGCACTTGCCCACATGGTGAGGGACAGTGAGTTTCCTGATGATGGGCACAGAGGACATTGTTTGGGACACCATGTTGTTGGTGGAGCTGTATGCATCTCTACCCCTTTGTTTCTCCTTATTGCCTGTGTCTCCACTAGACATAGTAGATGCTTAAATCCTTGTTTATCTTCTGGAGTCTGGGTCTTGTTCGATCTGTCAGCTGGAGCTGGAGGAGGTACCTGGCAGGGCAGTGACCCCTGTAGGGAGAAGGGCTCTGTGGTGTGAAAGTAGCTGGGACCCAGAGGCACCTAGATGGCCTAACTCTTAAGAGCCTGGGCCAGTAGGTATGTGTCCTAGGCACAAATGTGCCCACTGGACTGGAGGAAGGAGAGAGGCCATGGGTATTCCATGTCTTCTCCCAGCTTCCCAGCTCCTGGGTTGGTGCTGTCCTGCAGTAGGCAGGGGGTAGATGGGAATGGCTGCACATTAGGCTGGAAAACATGTCGTCCTCTCAGGCACTGTCACTGCAGAGGCCCGGTAAGGGCACATGGGAGAGACCACCCTGTTCTCATCAGGGGCTTAGACACTGGTGTTCCCGCTCCTGGTGCTGTCTCCTGCTCTCCCTGCCCTGGCCCTCAAAGAAGAGTGGCTCCTGGTCAAAGCTCCATCTCTCTCTCTGAGGCCTCAGCATAGTTTCACTGGTGCAGGGGTCTGGATACACCTCAGAGAAAGAGGCTCTGCAGAGCTGGACACCTGCTGGGGATGCAGAGGGGCCTCCACTACGCTCAGGGGAAGTAATCCTGAGGGTCCCAAGGCTCCTCACCACTACCAAGTGTCAAGAAACTCCCAGCAAATTGGGGCTGCCTTGTGGCAAAGCACCTCCAAGCCTCGCTGCCTGCCATGTGCAGTGATTGGTGGATCCCAGTTGGGGGCATCTTAGCAGGTGGTCACAGATTCAGGGCTGGACCTGGTGCTCACAGTCTCTGTGTAAAATATGCATTGTAGACCTCAGGCAGGGTTCTGTGGTGTGGTTTCGGATGTTCACGGATATCTGCCCCAGAGAAGTGGGCAGTAATTTGACTTCCAGAAGTTCCTGACATCTGCAGATCTGGGTGACAGCCAAGAGTTCAAGATTCCAGCGACCATTGGTGTGAGGGCACAACGTAAGCATCGGGGCACTGCTGAGGCTCACCACCCTCCAGGTTGGTGCCCCTGGGAACAGGAGTGACATTCTGGGAACGCAGCTCTACTAAGGTTAGGCTCCCTAGCCCCCTACTTTAACCAGGGAAGTTCAGGCCTCTGCTCTTCGTGATGCTGGCTGCAGACAGCTAACTTTGGGGAGGGGGCCAAGAGCTGCCTTTAGTTTTGCATTTAAGATTTAAAGGGAGAAAGGACAATACATTCTGCCAGAGAACAAAAATTACAGGCAGCATATTGACTGAAGGGCACTCCTGTCATCACTGCAACACACATGGAATGCTTTCTCTAAGAAAAAAAATATCTGGTTTAGTTTTACCAGCAACTGTGATGCATGCTTTACTATTCCGGTTTGCTGTTAATGTAACTTTTGTAGTTTTAGCACTGGTAATAATTTTATGTGGGCTCTCTTAGGATTTTAGACTCTCATTCATTCACATAAAGGTCTTCTTCTCTCTGAATAGTAATGCAGATTCTCTTTTTCTATTTCCTCAGCTTCTTCCTATACACAGATTACAGTCACATTTCCCTCAAGAGGTGGAAAGCATCTGACTACCAGAAAAAGGGTCCAAATGCTGGTAAGGTAATGATGATGGGGCCACAGGTGGAGGTAATTCAAAGAGGTGTGAGAAAACTTATCTTGAGAACCTTCTCCTCAAAGTCACATGCAGAAGGCACCTCTTAGGCCTGTCACATTGTTGGAACGGATAAGGGACAGAAATAGAGGTCAGTAATTCGAGGATCAAATCCAAGAGTGGGCAACAGATTCTTCCCAGTGTCTAAGAGGTGGACGGGTGAATGATGAGAATGTTAAAAACACCCTTCTTCTCTTCCTCCTAATGAGGGAGCACCCAAAGCTCTCAGGAATCAGAGAGGGACCAGGGCTGGGGACGCAGGACACTGTCACCACACAGGGGCTGGGAGTGAGATGCCAGCACTGTCCTGTCAGTGATTACATTTATTTAGGGGGATAGATTCTTCTTTAAGGAACAATCTAAAAGGATATGAATTTGAACATAAAGAGAAAAAAAAGCATAAAGCATTTCTAGCCTATATTTTTCCTCTTAATAAGACATGTTTTCTAATGACAGATGTGGTTATGTTCATGTCTGAGATGTCTCCTAGATGGTGAGAGCATCAAAGTGGACAGTCCACTGCCTTGGACTGTGGGCTCATGTCACACACTTCTCTTTCCAAAGTCTACAGAATTCCCCACATCCCACTTTGTAATGTAACCCAATGAGTGTCATTCCAGTTTGTGGTTACAGGCCCTTGGAAAACCCAATCTTTTCCTGCTGTGAGGCACAGGCAGCCATGTGGCATCAGCTCTAAATATGTCTTCTCCTGGGACATCAGACTGCTGATTAAGTAAAACTCTTTTGGAAGGATGTTGAAGTCTTCAGTTTCTACGCCTCTCGCGCTTGTGATTCTTCTCCCAAGAGGTGAAGGATTTCGCTGGTGAGTCACTTTTAGAGACTGATGTAGATCGGTGATTCTGCCAGAGGCAATTTTGCCCTCCAGGGGACATTTGGCAAAGTCTGGAGACATTGTTGGTTGTTAGAGCTTGGGGAGAGAGTCTTGCTGGCTATTCAGTGGGTAGAGTCCCCAGATGGTGCTGAGCACCCTACAACTTACAGAACCCCACTAGCACGATCACCCAAATGTCAATGCTGAGGAATGGAGAGCTCTGCTGTACCCTCCCCCGGCCTCCCTAGGGCTTCCCCTTACCTGCTTCTTCCATCTCTCCAGACCACTCCCCTACCTTAGCCCCCTTTTTGCACCTCAGTCCTCTCCACCTGAGCCTTAGTACAAGCCAGCCCTGATCTCTCAGCTCTCCAGGCCCCTTTTTGCTCATTAACAGGAGGCGCCCACTAGAGGGCGCCCTGGCCCTTCTTGGAGCGCACGTCCTCCGTTTCCTTCCTGAGACAAATGTGGCTGTTTTTACCGCCACAATCCCAGCCCTCCACACTCTAAATTTGCTCAGGGGGCAGCTCCTGGACTCAAGGGAGGACCCTCAATCTGGAGATTTTGGTGGCATGGACTGGAGACCCGGAGCCACCCCAGGGCTCACGTCACTGGGGAGGGGCTGGGTTTAGGCGCGGGAACTACACACTCAGGGTCCAGATGCCCCTGCTCTGTGTGGGCACTGGGGACATGGCCGTGCGCCTGTGTCCCTAAAGATTCTGCCACTCAGGATCTGTGTCCAACGGCTTTAGCTGGGCTGCTGTGGAAACTTTCACACTGGGCCTTTCCCGGGGGTGGATGAGTTTAACCCAAATCTGCTTAACCCAGATTTTATCCTTTTTTTTTTTTTTCCTAGTCTGGCTCTGTCGCCCAAGCTGGGGTGCAGTGGTGCAATCTGCTTACACAACCACCGCCTCCTGGGTCCAAGCGATTCTCCAGCCTCAGCCACCCTAGTAGCTGGGATTACAGTCATACACCACCATGCCCAGCAAAATTTTGTATTTTTAGTAGAGGGGGGGTTTCACCATGTTGGCCAGGCTGGTCTCGAACTCCTGACCTCAAGTAATCTGCCCACCTCAGCCTCCTAAAGTGCTGGGATTACGGGCATGAGCCACGCGCCCAGCTGATTTTATACGTCTTTTCCAGTGAAGTAAAATGAACATAGCAGTAATGTCTGCATTCCTGTGTGCTCATGAAAGCCCTGCCCAGATTAAGATACGGCACATTGCCTGCACTAAGTGACACTCCCATGACCCTCACAGTCATTGCAGGGCACAGGTCACCTCCATTCTGATCTCTAGCAGCAGAGTTGGGTTTTTCTCTCGGAAACTTTATAGAGGTGGAATTGGTGATCATTTTCTATCTGCGATTGACTCCTTTCTTTCAACTCTATGTGTGAGATCATCCATGTCCTGTGCAGCAGCAATCTCTTCCTTTCTCATGTTCTAAAACATCCCTCAGTTTGATTGCACCACAGTTTTATCCCCTGCACTATTGCACATTTGGACTGTTACACTTTTTGATTCTTCTGAACCATGCTGGAATTTGACACAGATTCTCCTGCCCGATAGCTGAACACATCTAAATTTCCACAAGCAACATCTTCCATGTCCAGTTGTTCCAACTCTTGATGTTGTCAATTCATTGAGTTTTAAGCTTTCTCATATGGATGGATGAAGATTTGATGATGAGATTTGAGACATCTATTTGTTGGTTGAGATTTGGGAAGGAGGAGGAAGTCAGAGGAGTGGCAGGAGCTGCTTTCATCTCTGGACAGAAGGATCCTTGCTGTGCCTCACAAAGCAGAGACCCTCAAGGTCCTGAGTTCTCAAGGACAAGCATGTGCTGCCCCTGCCTGCCCCAGGCACAGGCTTGAGGCCTGGTCTCCCAGGAAGAAAGAACTGGCCTCCCCTGGGTACGGACTGTCCCCACATGTGCTGTACCTGCAGGGCCTAGGGCTGGGGTTTTGTTGTGGTTTCAGGGTGACTGGGATGGATGCAGAAGTCACCGTGGCCACCCAGTGTCGAGCCTCTCAGTGGCAAAGGGAGGAGCTGGGGTTCTGTCCTCAGCCCAGTCCTGGAGACCAGGGATGTTTCCTGATGTGCCTTTCAGACTGATGAGAGTGTCCCCAGAGACTCAGTTTCTCCCAACACCTCTCAGGGAACAGGTCCAGGCCAGGGCTGTCCAGGGCATCTGGAGAAAGACCCAGAGTGGCTGGAGCAGAGAAAGTAGGAAGTGGGCAGAACCAGCAGCATCTGGCTGGGCAGAGGCACCCCTTCTTGGGCAGTGTCCCTAGGTTGTGACTATGGGAGGGAACTCGGCAGAGCCCGGGGAATCCCATGTGCCCACTCCCACAGACCCCCCATTCCTATCACCCTCCCTGATGGGGCAGCCTCTCCTGACATCCATCTCCCCATCTGGGCTCCTGCGCCTCTTCAGACCAGGTCCTGCCTGCCCTTAGGCTTCTCTCTTGGGTGCTCCCAGCACATGCCATGACCCCTCCCAGCAACACAAGCTCCTGGCTTTACATGGACTCCCCAGAACCCTCCGGGTAGATGTGGTCGGATTCTGGATGTTCCTTGAGGGAATCCCGATGGACAAAGGGAGAGCCCAGCCCAGGAGGGCCCTGCATGCCCATTCATCAGTCACCTGCCTGGGTGGGACACTGGGGTCCTCCTATCCTGGGATCCCCTGTCCTGCTCCTTCTCTACCTGAACCCCGGCCTGCTGGTTCTATGGGGCATGGAATCCCCCACCCCATATACAGAGCAGGAAGCCACATGCTCCCAATGTCGTTCATGGGACCTCATCCTACTTGCTGAGATGGCTTCACACTCACAGCCCCACCCTGGGCTGCAGCCCCACAGAGCCTGTGTCCTCCTTTCCTGCCCATTTCTGGGTTTCCCTTCCTGCATCACCTCCTCCCTGTGGCCCCGCCTGCTCCTGCTCCAGGCATCTGCCCCTGGGTCACTGCCTGTCACCATCTCTGGGTTCACTGGCCTCTGTCATTTATTCTTTGCCCTGAACCCTGTGCGGGAGGAAGGGTGAAGCTGAGATGGGTGCTGTCCAAGGTTCTGTCCTTTCCGGACCGCTTGACAGTGAGGGACCCTGATGTGTCACCAGAGAAGAGGTGTGTGTCAGGAGTGCCCAGATCATAGGGGGCAGGAAAGGCTCGGGGAACAAGGGAGAAACCTATGGTGGGGGAGAATCAGCGTCCTATTTTGGGAAGGATGAGAGCAGAGAGGTGATTGTCATGTGATTGAAACTGGCCTGTGTGGGAAATTGGGCTATTACCTTCTCTGATGGCTCGAAGGTTAGGAAGCACCTCAGTTTCCCCTTGGTGACCTGGAACTTTGGGGAGGAGCTGCATTGTGCTGTTTATCTGGTCTGTTGGGGTCTGGAGCGGGAGCTCAGCCACTGCCATGGCCTCCTCTGACTGCTGTTTAGCAAATCCCTGAGGCTGGGCTGATGGCGCTGTCCTGGGGAGGTTCTTTCAGTAGCAAGGCTGGTGCACCCCTGTCCCCTGGGTGGATGACCCGCCCTCCCCAGGGCTGACCTCTGCTATCTCCTGCCCTCAGGTCTGTCAGCTCCACACACAGAGCCCTGGGGATCCAAAGCTAGGGAATTCTTTTCTTTGTGATGCAGAAACCCAGCTGTCCAGGTCTCTCCATGCTCTTTAGTGCTTGGGAAGGTGGGATGATGTCCAGCAGGAAGGTGACAGAGGTGGCTCTGGGAGCTGGATAGGGGCTCACTGTTTACTGAATCCACTCACCCAGTGAGGGGGGATTTTCAGGCTCAGGCTTTAAGGGCGGTCCTGGACATGGTCACAAAGTGGAGAGTGGAAGGGCCTGGACAGGTTGGGTGAGATCAGCACCTACCATGGCTGATGCAGTAACTGCAGTCCCTGAGGTGTGAGATAGAGAACCTGGACCTGCCAGGAAGGCATGTGCTGGAATATCCTTTACGTTTCTTGCCAAATGATGGAGAGAGAGGACAAGGCCATTGTCCTATTTCAGCATGTCCAGGCCTGAGCAGAGAGTCTGGCCATGGCAGGGACACTGAGTTCAGGGAGAATCCAAGACACATATGGTTCCCCAGTGTCCTGCACATGCAGCTGGCCCTGCTTTCCCTCTGGGGTCTTGATCCTTCCTCTCAGGCAAACCCTAGTGGTCTGACTCCTTTCTTGGGTCCTCGGTCCCTTTCCTGGGTCAACATTCTCCTGGTTCAGCATCTGATGGTTTTTCCCCTCTGACCAGGACAGATGTGACTTCTTCAGGCCTTTCCTCAGCTTCTGTCTCCTGGACCCTCCTTACCCTAGAAGTAATGGGTTCCTGGGTTATCAGGGTGTGGGGTGGATGCAGCCTGGACGGGTACTGGGGTGCTGTGTCTAGGTTGAGAGACTGAGCTCCGGAGGCAGAGCTGGTCATTGCTGAGGGGAAATGACCAAAGGTAGATGCAGGGAAGTAAGTCCTGGATGGTCAGAGACAAGAACCTTCCAGGCTAGATCTCAATGACCCTTCCTCCCTGTCCCCTGATGTCCTTTCTCCCCTGCCCAGGCCCCGTTGGCCCAGCCCCAGGGCAGCCATTCCCATCTATGAAGTCGGTGTGGGTGATGAATGTTCTGATCCTGCAGGACCCAGGAGGACCCAAGATCTTTCCCACCTGCTGTCCTCACATGACCCCGGAGATGAAGGCCATGCACAGCTTCTAGCCTGTGTCCTTCCATGAAGGGACAGAAAATGGGGCCATCTGATATCAACAGAAAGGTGAACAATGAAGGAGCATCCATGGGTGGTGCAGATCATGGGTGTGGTTCTCACTTAGCCCCCAGTGTCCTGAGCCTTCCTGTCCTCTTCACCTAGGCCCTGGTGGGATTGTCATCAATGATCTCCACAAATAAACTTGCCTTTCCCCAAATCCAGAATCCTGGTTGCTTAGTCTTGATAACCAAGGAGTGAGAAGAAGGCAGATCCCAAATGCATTCTTCTGGATTGGTAGCATGAGCAACCCCCTTCTCCTTTCTGTGCAAAACATTTGGTCCAGGAGTTGTTCCTTCAATTCTTGCCTGGTCATATCTCCAGGCATTTGGTGCACCAGCTCACCTGGATTTGGACTTAGGGTTGTCTCTCTCTTTCTGTGCAGAGAACTTGGGGGCAGTGATAGTTTGTCTGCTCCTCTTCCAGGTATATTTTTAGGCATTTGACAGCTGTCCCCCAGACCATGGTTGGATCTGGTGTTTGTACCTGTCATTGGGAGGCCTGAGGGTAGGCTTCCTTGGTTTGGCTCTATCCAGCTTCACCCTTCACTTCTGGGGCTGAGTATGGAGCCCAGGTTACTTGGGTTAGACAGACCAGCTCACTGTCTAAAGCACTAAAAAGCTTTTTCTGGTAAAGAAAGCCTAAACCCCACTGCTATCACTGCAGTACTGCAGTTGGCTCTCTCTCTCTCTCTCTTTTTTTTTTTGAGATGGTGTTTCACTTTTGTCACCCAGGCTGGAGTGCAGTGGTGTGATCTTAGCTCACTGCAACCTCTATGCCCTGGGTTCAAGCAATTCTCCTATTTCAGCCTCCCAAGTAGCTGGGATTACAGGCATAGACCACCACATCTGGTTAATTTTTGTATTTTTAGTAGAAATGGGGTTTCACCATGTTGGCCAGGCTGGCCTTGAACCTGACCTCAGGTGATCTGCCCGCCCTGGCCTCCCAAAGTGCTGGGATTACAGGTGTGAACCACTGCACCTGGCCTGCAGCTGGCTCTTTACCTCCAAGTGACACCTAATGGCCTGGAGACTGATCTGCTAAACCCAATACAAAATCTGACAATCAAGTGCATGGAACTTGGGAACAAGATAAAGTTGTACAGACCTCCACCACTGAAGGGGGCCAGCCCCTCCACACCTGTGGGTATTTCTCGTCAGGTGGGACGAAAGACTGAGAAAAGAAATAAGACACAGAGACAAAGTATAGATAAAGAACAGTGGGCCCAGGGGACCAGCGCTCAGCATACGGAGGACCTGTTCTCTTTCTTTCCCCCACACACCACTCCAGTTCTGCAGGAAGCCATGAGTTTGCTCACACACCTAATGCACTGCTATAGTCACTGGCATTTGAAAAAGCCACCATGCTAAGGCTATCTGTAATCAAATAATTCGTATAGAGTCTCTGCCACTGAAAGCACCCAGAAGGAAAGCCAAATGACCCTACTCAACATGCAATATAATCTCATCTTCAAGAAAAAAAGTTTCCATCAAAACAAAAGTAAATTCAAACATAAAAAGAAGTGACAGTTTCTACAAATGAGAAGGAACCAGTGTAACAATTCTGGAAGTATGAAAAAACAGGATAATTCCCCAAAAATATCGCACTAACTATCCAGCAATATATTCTAATGAAAATAAAATCTTTAAGATACCAGATAAAAAATTCAAAATATTGATTTTCAAGAAGCTCAATTAGATCCAAGATAAATATGAAAACTAATGCAAAGAAATCAGAAAATCAATTCAGGATATGAATGAGAAATGTGCCAAAGAGATAGATATTAAACAAACAAACAAACAAATGGAACTTCTGGAAATAAAAAAAATGAAGGAATTACAAAATACAGTTGAAAGCTTTAACAACAGACCAGACCAAGCAGAAGAAAGAATCTCAGAACTCAAAGAAAGGTCTTTAGAATTAATCTAGTCAGACAAAAATAAAGAAAAAAATTTAAAAAATGAACAAAGCCTTTGAAAGACATAGGGCTAAGTAAAACATCCAAACCTATGAATTATAAGTATTTCTGAGGGAGAAGAAAAACCATAAAGTTTGGTCAACCTACTTGAGGAAATTATTGAGGAAAACTTAGCCAGTGTAGCAAGACATCCAGGCATTCAGACAGAAAAGGCTTAAAGAACACCAGGCAGATACTTTGCAAGAAGGACCTCACCACAATCATAGTTATCAGGCTAAGGTCAACATGAAGGAAAAAATCCTAAAATCAGCAAGAGAAAAGTGTTTAATCACCTATAAAGGAAACCCCATCAGACTAGTAGACTTCTCAGCAGAATCCCTACAAGCCAGAAGGGATTGATAATCTATTTTCAAAGTACTTAAAGAAAAAAAAATGATAAACATCAACTTTGAATTTTTTTATCCTGCAAGAATAAGCTTCAAAATGGAGAAATAAAGTCTTTCCCAGAAGCAAATGCTGAGGGAATTTGTCATCACTAGACTAGTCCTATAAGAAATGCTCAAAGGAGTTCTAAACAGAAATGAAAAATCCATAAATTCAAAAAAGAAACAAGCTACAAAGTAACTAGCTAACAATTATTATGACAGGAAGAAAACCTCACACGTCAACATGAACCTTGAACGTAAATGGATTAAATGCTCCACTTAAAAGATACAGATTGGTGAAACAGATTTAAAAAACATGATCCAAGCATATGCTGCTTGCAAGAGACTCTACTTATTCATAAAGATACTAACACACTGAAGGTAAAGGGGTAGAAAAAATATTCCATGCAAATGGAAACCAAAAGTGAGCAGGAGCAGCTATATTTATATCTGTCTCTGAGGATGGGTGTCGGGTGACTCTCTGAGGGGTGACAGGTGTCCCTGACACTGAAACCTGATGTCTCTGCTAAAAAATCTCTGGGTGTGTCTGCAAGGACCCACCACCTTTCTTCATATGAGGAGGTCCAGGAATTCTGCTGAGGAAGAGGGGGGGAACTCCCCAGAGAGAGGGAGGAGGAGGAGGCACAGAGCCCCAGCTCTGGATTCTGATTTCATCAGCCTCTGTTCCCTTGTTCTGAGGACTTTTGGGGTCAAGTGGAGCCTTATCCACTCGGACCCCCTGCCTCTTGTGAGGATACATGGACACGAATCCTCCCTTCTACCCACACATGCTCCAGCCAGCCCTCAGGTGTGAATGCTGTGCAGGATTCCCCTAAGTGCACACAGAACTTGGCCTGACATAAGACTACAAATCTGATTTTGATGATTCGTTGGGGATAGACTAGAGAAGAGCTTGCGTGAGAGGTACCTAGAATGTAAAGCGTGCAGCAAACATGTGATCAATGCTTAAAGATCGTGCTGAGTTAAACCCATCCTGACTTTTCCGTCTACACTTTCTTCATTGTCCACCAGAGGGCGGCAGAGTCCCTCCCGGCCTGGAGTTTCCCCAGGGTCTGCTGGCCTCCCTCAGCTGGACCCGCAGCTCCCTCAGGGTTCACCCTCACCAGGATCACCTCGACCCACCTCCTCCTTGCTTTCCAAGATCCCCATACGGACTCTGTCAGCTCCTCCCTACAGCCCCGCAGCAACCCAACTAAAGTCACTCTTTCTGCAGGCAGCTCCTGCCCCTATATCTTCTCCTCCCCAGGGCTCAGCCGAAAGGGCATCTCCCAGTGCAGGTCCCTGTGATCCTCAGAGCACATTCGCAGCCCTGCCCTCATTATCATTAGCTCCTCAGTCCCACACGTTCACTGAGCGCCATGCCTTGCTCCAACAGACCCTTCTTGTCTCTCATGTTCCTGCTGTGTCCCACCTCTTCCTTCCTGGGGCCTCTGAGGACCCCGCTTTGCCAAGGGTTTCTGTGCAGCTCCCCATTCCCTCTTGGCACCGCCCATGGGGAAGGCGGGGTGACCACAGGACTGTCAGCCAGACAGAGGCTTCCGGGTCAGGTAGAACGTGGAAAGGACCTGAGCCACAGCTCATCCAAAAGACAGGGAGAGGGACGGTTTCCCTGAAGCCTTTCCCAAGGACAGCAGAGCTCAGAGCCACACACCTCCCTCAACCACAGCCCTCTCTTCCCAGGACACACTAGATGCCTCCCTCCACACCCAGGAGCTATAGCTCCTCCTGAGACCCCTGGGCCTTGGTTTCTGTGCCTGTGTCAGAGGCCAGGCTGGTGACACTGGAGACAGAGGGCCGGTCTCTCCCCAGTCATCCCCCAGTGAACCCCTTTCTATCCCGCAGAGCCACCTCTGTCACCTTCCTGCTGAGCATCATCCCAGCAGAAACCCAAGGCCCAGCTGGGTTTCTCTGTCACAAGGGAAATAATCCCCCTGGTGTGACAGACCCAAGGCCAGAACACAGCAGAGGTCAGCGCTGGGAAAGATTGGTTGTCCTCCCAGGGGACAGGGGTCCATCCGCCTTGCTTCTCATAGCTTTGTCTGGGGAACTGAATATAGACAAAAGGGAAAGAGAAAGAAGGACAAAAGAGGCAGGAATGAGAGGGGAGGGGACAAAGGACTCCTGAGTAGAGACCCCACCCCTGGACCATGTGATCTTGGAAAGTGCTCCTGCCCTGGGAGGAGGCTCAGCACAGAGGTAGGAAGGACAGCAGAGCTGACAGTCACAGCAGCCCTGACAAGAGCGTTCCTGGAGCCCAAGCTCTTCTCCACAGAGGACAAGCAGGCAGCAGAGACCATGGGGTCCCCTTCAGCCTGTCCACACAGAGCATGCATCCCCTGGCAGGGGCTCCTGCTCACAGGTGAGGGCAGGACTTCCTGGGAGTGGGTAGGAGGAGGGCCAGAGAGACTGGCTGGGGTCTCCTTGCGGGGACAGGGCTCTGAGAGGGGCCAAAGGGCTTCTGTTGAAGCATGAATATGGGAGAGGACACCAGAGAGGGACAGGAAACCAGAACAGGAAAATCACATTGAACTGGAATTGGAAAGGGTCAAGAAAATCTCACGTGTTCTCTTTTCCTGGTTAATCGTCACTAGTTGCTACATTTTGAAACATGGTAATAATAACTATATCAAATGATACTTCAAATAAAAACATAACCAGGGCATAAAACGTTGTCCCTTGCCACCAACCTCAGACATTGGAAAATAAGCCCCAGGATGTGGAGGGCCTTGGGAACTCTCATGAGCTCATCCACTGGAGCCTGCAGCCTGTCCCAGGCACTGGGGTGCAATCCAGATCGCACAAGTCTCTGCCCTCACAGAGCTCACGCTCTCATGGGGAGGAAGACAGACAGGCAAAGAGATCTAGAATGTGAAGTCAGGTGTTGACAAGATCCCTAAAGGGAATAGAGCAGGGAAAGGTCAGACAGGGAACACCCAGGGCCTCTAGAGAAGGTGTCAGGGGAGGGGTCTCCCAAAGATGCCCTGATGTGAGCAGGTCCTGCAGTGTGGAGGGAGCCACGCAGATCCCTGGGAAAGAGGATTCCAAACAGGGAAATGTGAAGGTCAGAGGTGCTGGAGGAATGGGGGTCATGCTGCTTACATTGACCCAGTAGGACACACACACACACACATGCACACACACACACACACACACACACTTCAAGATGGGGGTGGGTGAAGAAACCTGCCTGCTCAGGATCCAGGGCCCCATGTTTCCACCCAATATTGACTGATGCTCTCTTCGCCTCCTAGCCTCACTTCTAACCTTCTGGAACCTGCCCACCAGTGCCCAGACTATCAGTGAAGTCGTGCCGTTCAATGTTGCAGAGGGGAAGGAGGTCATTCTGCTAGTCCATAATGTGTCCCAGAATCTTTATGGCTACAACTGGTACAAAGGGGAAAGGGTGCACGCCAACTATCGAATTATAGGATATGTAATAAACCGTGGAGAAAATGCCCCAGGGCCCGCACACAGCGGTCGAGAGACAATATACCCTAATGGATCCCTGCTGATCCAGAACGTCAACCTCAATGACCCAGGAATCTATACCCTACACGTTATAAACAGAGATCTTGTGAATGAAGAAGTAACTAGCCAATTCTACGTATTCCGTGAGTGATTCCTCCACGACTTCTGGGTGCTGGGGGTCAGTTCTACTTCATACACACGGGATTGTCAGGCCTGGGTTGTGCCCGTGTCCCCATCTACGCTTTATCCTGTGTCGGGGTTTGGGCATTTAGTGAAGGACACATACGGGAGACAAACTTCAACAGATCAGAATCCTTTTCCTGCATCCAGACCCTGCAGATACTTGCTGCAGAGGAAGGACAGTCTGATGGGGGGCGGGGGACTCAGCAGGAGGGGACCAGTCCCAGCCAAGATTCTGTGCCCTCCTCCTGAAAAAGACCCTGGAGAACCGGGTCAGGGCCTGGCCTGAGGGGTCCCCTGGAATCCTCACAGAGAAGCGCAGCCCTGGAAGCACAAGTCCCAGACCCCTGTCCCAGGGCTCTTAACTCCAGGTGACCCTAAGGAACCTGTGTCAGGGCTGGGTTGTGGCCTCCTGGGTTGAACTGACTGAGAGCAAGGATTTGAGCTGTTTGAGGATCATGGCTCACGGAGCTGGTCACCAGCCTGGTCACCCCCAGGGCCTCATCTGGGCAAGGACAGAGCCTCATCCTTCACCTGAGACTCAGCCTGGAAAGGACAAATGAACAGGATTACTAGGACCTCAGCCCCCTGGATGAGGAACTTAAGAGAGGTCCTAGAGAAGTCAGTGTCCTCAGGGGGAGAAAGGGAAGAAGAAAGGTTCTGCTTTAAGTTCCTTGTACACCAGGAATCAGGTCCAAATAACCCACTCCTGGGGGCAAACAATCAGAGATGCTGCTTTGGGCAGCTCTTCTACACAGGGCTCTCGTCCAGGTAATTGTGATTATTTTAAGGTGAATTCACAGACAACAAGGCAAGCCAGGGACCACTGACGCTTTATGTCATTTTGTTAAAGGAAACTGAGGCAGAAGGAAATACCGCCACTGAGGCAGGCTCTCACAGACCGGACAGACACATCAGAATCCCCAGGTCTGTGTCTGTAGCTACAGAGCTTCCTTCCTAGGCATCCATGCCAGAAGTGGGAGATTCTGGTCTGGGGAGTGAGGAACAAATGGAGAATTAGTTTTTACTTAGAATGGAATCTCCTGCCTCAACTATCAGAGTCAGTGCTGGGAATGTCCAGGCCTCTCCCTTAGATTCACACTCCTACCCTCCCTGGACCTGAAATCCTGTGCTTCCTGATGTGTTGGTGTCACTTCCACAGGAGGATAAAGGAAAGGACTTTGCTTTCTCTCCCCACTCACACCCTGCCCAAGCCAGGCCCAACGTGAGACACAGTAGTTCTCTCATGAAGGAGGGAGGGAATGAATGGAAGAATGCATGATCCATAATCTCTTCAGAGACTGGAACGTGATGCAGGATCCTAGGAGGCTCTGGCACCTGTTCCCTGTCCCTCCAAGGGGCTGAGACCCATGTTCCACCCCTTTTATCCCCTGCCCCTAAAGCCACCCCAGTGGGAGACTGAGACAGGAGGGTGTCTTGAGCCCAGGAGTTCAAGACCAGCCTGGGCAACATAGCAAGATCCCTGGCTCTTAAAAAAAAAAGAAGCCACCCAGGTGTTGATTCTCATGACTGTGTAAATACTTGGTCATGGGACGGGGATGAGCAGCTCCTCTCTCCACTCTCTACACTGACTCACCAGGGGGCCAGAGGCAGGACAGGTGTGCAGTCCCCAAAGCCCATGGGTTCATTCCACCCATTTTACTACCAACTCCATCCTCGTCTTGCTGCGGGGCTCAGGTCCTCCAGTGATTCCCGGGACCTCCTCCAGGTGCAGCAGGCCAGGTGCGTGCTGTCTGATGGGTTTGCTGCCCGTTCTATGTACACCTGTGTCCTCACAATGACAGCATCACCATAAGGTGGAGTCCCTTGGAATGGGAACTGCACCAGCCCCGTCTCACTCAGACTCTGCCTAGTTTGGACGAATTTGATCAAACTCTAGTTGTGTTTCCTTAGGTCGAGAGAAAAGGAAGAAAGCATTTCTCATGCCTGTGTTGGGCTTTCCTCCGTTTTGCTGACTCTTCACAGGATCTGGGGACAGGGAGCTCTTTGTAAATTTCCTAATATAACACACATCTCTTCTCCTAATTTGCCTTCATTTTTCTTGTTATGTCATTGAGAATCCTCAGATTTTCAGCCAGCCCCTGCTTGCCTCACTCACCCTTTATCTTCTTGTGGACTCTGCTGTGCTTTCCTGGCAGTCACTAGCTCTTGTCAGTCACCATCAAACACCCCGGCACCATCAAACACCTGCCCCACCTGGAGCCCCTGCAGTCTGAGTACTAAACTCACCTCTAGACTTCTTCCTGGTCTCCTCTGCTATGTCTCCTCAAACACCCATTGTTATCATCACCCATCTCTGGGATACCCTTGAAAAAAAAAGGCTCAGAGAAACACCCCGTGGCTGGGAGGTATAGGAGTGTTCAGCTGGAAGGAACTCAGCTCCTGCACATTCCAGGTGAGGACCCCAAAAGGCCAGGTAGGCAGTCATCAGGAAAGGACCAGGAGAGGCACCAGGGGCTGTGACTCGTGGTCCTGGGTATGTACATGACCCAAAGCTGCTGCACAATTGACACTTGAGAAAGTCTGTGCTTCTCTAAGACAAATCAGGCAGCCTCACAGTCTCTGAGCTCTCAGATCATTGTGCACCTGTCTTGTGATACACACACCTGCCATGGGCTTTTAAGGACTTGAGTGGGCTTAGAGGTGGGAGATGCCAACTCTGATTGAAAGATACCAGTAGGGGAACCAAGGGTGCCACACAGGGCAATCTTCTCTCTGTTATCTGCACAGCGGAACCACCAAAGCCCTCCATCTCCAGCAACAACTTCAATCCGGTGGAGAACAAGGATATTGTGGTTTTAACCTGTCAACCTGAAACTCAGGACACAACCTATCTATGGTGGGTAAGCAATCAGAGCCTCCAGGTCAGTCCCAGGCGGCTGCTCTCCATTGACAACAGGACCCTCGTTCTACTGAGTGTCACAAGGAATGAGAAAGGACCCTATGAATGTGAAATACAGAACCCAGTGGGTGCCAGGCGCAGTGACCCTGTCACCCTGAATGTTCGCTGTGAGTATCTTCTGTTCCTCTGTGGCCCAGGCTGCCAGCCCAAATCCACGCAGCCAGAGGCCAGGCCTCTCAGTCCCTCTCAGGTCCAAGTACACAGACCCTCACTTCTAGACACCCAGGCTGGCCGTGACTTCCAGCCCCAAGCAAGCCTGGGCAGACCCAGCCTTGACCAAGAGTATGAGAGGAGGGGATGCTCCTGCTGTGGGAGGCTCAGGGTCCACAGCCTGTGATGGAAGAAACAAGTGAATGTCTCAGGCTCTGCCTCAGTGAACACAGTCGGGGTTTGGTTGGGACTTCAGTACTGTGATTTGGGTAAGGGGGTTGCCGCGGCCCTTCCACAGACCAGGAGCTTCCGCTTCCCTCTGAGGACATCGCTTATGGCTTTATTCTCTTTGCTCCAGGAGGCTTGGATACCCCCGCCATTTCTACCCCAGACATATCTTACCAGTTAGGAGCAAACCTTAGGCTCTTCATCCCACCCACACAGTATTTTTGGCTGAGTGATGAAAAGCTTCTGCAACACATGCAGGAGCTCTTTATCCCCAAAGCACTGCAAAGAATAGTGTATCCTATACCTGCCATGCCCACAGATTGGTCACTGGCCACAATAGGACTACAGTCAAGATGATCACAGTCTGTGATACATCAATCCCTGGACTGTTGGCATCATATTTTGAGGTGGGGTCTCTCTGCTGTTAAGGAAGAGCTGAAGAAAATTTTCTTTTCTGCTTGTCCCAAGGGCACAAGCAGATCCCAAATTCTCCCCTCTGAACCCTCTCACTGTGTCTCTGCAGACCCTCCTGCCTATGCTTCAGTAATTTCTCATGGCTGATTATGGATCCAGCCTGGAATGTGGGGAGGGGGCTCCCTCAGCCCCAAAGCCCCATGTAGTGGAAGGAGCTTCACAGAGGGGAAAGCAGGAAGGGTCCTTAAGGGTTCTCTCGGCCATCAATACGTCCCTTTTTGTCACCAATTTGTGTTCTTTTGCCTAATTCATGATCTACAAGGAACAAGGAAGCTTTGAAACGGGCTCACACTTTTTCCCCAGCTGAGAGGAGGAAGCCCCCTTGGATGAGGGAGGAGCAGCTCAGACTCTGCTCCCTGCTCTGCTCTTGGCTCACCTGGTGACTGGCCCTGCCCTGACTCCACCTGGGGTGGGACCTGGGTTTGTGGAGAAGGTGCTTGGGTGACCTGTCCTGAATTTGGCTAAATTGAGCTGCCAATAAAAGGCAGAGCCTCTCCTGGGTTAGGCTTCAGGGAACTGGGAAGAGAGGGAGCCCCGGGGCAGACTCTTGAGCTGTGGCCTGGTTCTGGAGTCACTGGCTTTATGAGGCTGTAGACACAGCATAGAGCACAGCTAGTGATGAACATTTGGAGAAATAGGGAGATTCAGCCACTGGGGCTCTGCATGGGAGGGAAGGGGCAGGGCCACAAGGTGTGTATTTGTAATGAGGGCAAGAGTACCAGCCACTATATATTCATAAAGGTTAAACCCTCATAACCTGAAATTTACCATATTAGCCATTTTACATGTACGGTTTAGGGCTGGGCGTGGCGGTTCACGCATGTAATTGCAGCACTTTGAGAGGTTGAGGTGGGTGGCTCGCTTGTGCTGAGGAGTTCAATACCAGCCTACACAACATGGTGAAACCCTGTCTTCACAAAAAATTAACAAAACATGGTGGTACATGACCTGTAGTTCCAACTACTTGGTGGGCTGACGCGGGAGGACCACTTCAGCCCAGAATATTGAGGCCGCAGTGAGCCTTGATTGTGCCACTGAATTCCAGCCTCGGTAACAGAGCGAGACCCTGTCTCCAAAAAAAGTATGGTTTAGTGATACTAATTATATTTATACTGCTGTGCAACCGTCACCGCTATCCATTTCCAGAACTTTTTCAACTTACCATACTAAACCTCTGCACTCAATAAACAATAACTCTCCACTCCTTCTAACCCTAGTCCCTGGTAGCCATTATTCTACTTTCTGTCTTCCTGTAATTGACTATTTTATTAATAAGTACCTCACATCAATAGACTTATACAAAATTTGTCCTTTTGTGTCTGGCCACATTTCACTTAGCATAGTGTCTTCAAGGTTCATTCACGTTGTAGTATGTATCAGAATTTGAGTCTCATGACTGTGTAAATGCTTGGCATTTTATTTTATTTTATTACTTGTTAAGATTGAATGCGTTTCCATTGTGTGAATATATTTCATTTTGCCTCTTGACTTATCATTCAGTGTACTTTTGAGCTCTTTCCACATTTTGGCTATTGTGAGTAATGGTGCTATCAACGTGGGTGTACGGATATCTTTTCAAATCCCTACTTTCAGTTATTTTGGGCGTATGACCAGCAGTGGAATTGCTGCATCAAATGGTAATGCTTTGCTTAACTTTTTTGAGAAACGGCTTTGCCATTTTCCACTGTGCCTGCACCATTTCACACTCCCACCAGCAATGCACAAGAGTTCCAATTTTCCTACCTCCTCAAAGCACATGTTTTGTGTTTTCTTTTCTTTCTTTCTTTTTTAAAATTAAATCCTAATATGTGTGTGTTGGTGTGTCATTGTGGTTTTGATTTGCATATCTCTAAGTATTAGTGATGTTGAGGATCTTTGTGTAGGCTTATTGGCCATTTGTATATCTTACTTGGAGAAATCTCTGTTTTAGTCCTTTTCCCATTTTTAAATTGGATTTTTGGAATTTTATTGTTGAGTTATATTAGTTCTTTATATATGCTGAGAATTAATCTCTTATCAGGTATGTGATTTGCAAATATTTTCTCCCATTCCATGGGTTGCCTTTTCACTTTCTCGATAATGTCCTTTGATATAGAAAAGATCTTACTTTTTATGAAGTCAAATTTATCGATTTTTTTGTTGCCTGTGCTTTGGGTGTCATAGCCAAGAAATCATTGTGAAATCCAATGTCGTGAAGTTTTCCCCCTGTTTTCTTCTAAGAGTTTTACAGGTTTAGCTCTTACATTTAGGTCTTTGATCCATTTTGGGTTAAGTTTTGTATATGGTGTTAGGTAAAGATTCAACTCATTCTTGTTCATGGATATCCAGCTTTCCCAATATCATTTGTTGAAAAGACAACTCTTTCCCTATTGAATGACCTTGGTACCCTTGTCAAAAATAATTTGACCATATATGCAAGCATTTGTTTCTCGGCTCTCCATTCTATTCCATTCATTTCTATGTCTTCCTTTATGCCAGTACCACACTGTGTTGATTACTGTGGCTTTGTAGTAAATGCTGAAATCAGGAAGTATGAGTCCTCCAGCTTCATTCTTTCCTATTGTTTGATATTTAGAGTACTGATATTTCATGTGAATTTTAGGATAGATTTTTCTATTTCTGCAAAAAATGCCACTGGGATTCTGGTAGGGATTGCATTAATATTGTCATCTTAATGATATTAGGTCTTCCAATCTATGAAAATGGAATTGCTTTCCATTTATTAATGTATTCTTTAATTTCTTTTGGCAGTGTTTTATTGTTTTCAGCTTACAAGTTTTTCACCTCCTTGGTTAAGTTTGTTCCTAAGAACTTTATTCTTTTTGATGGTAATGTGAATCATTTTTTTCTTAATTTCTTTTCAAATTGTTCATTGTAAGTGCATAGGAATACAACTGTTTTTTGGCTGGATGCAATGGCTTACACCTGTAATCCCAGCACTTTGGGAGGCTGAGGTCGTCAGATCATTTAGGGTCAGAAGTTCGAGACCAGCCTGACCAACATGGTGAAACCCTGTCTCTACTAAAAACACAAAACAAACAAACAAACAAAAATTAGCCAGGTGTGGTGGCACATGCCTGTAATTTCAACTACTTGGGAGGCGGAGGCAAGAGAATCATTTGACTTGGGGGGGTGGAGGTTGCAGTGAGCCGAGATCGTGCCACTGCACTTCAGCTTGGGCGATAAAATGAGACTCTGTCTAAAAAAAAAAAAAAAAAAAAGAGACAGAGAAAAAAAGAAAAAAGAAATACAGCTGATTTCAACTGATTTTTGCTTGTTGATTTAGTACCTGCAGTTATACTGGATCTGTTTATTAGTGCTAAAATTTTGTTTTAATCTTTAGGGTTTTCCACACGTAAGTTCCTGTCATCTACAAACAGAGTTAATTTTACTTCTCTCTGATTTGGATGTCATTTCTTTCTTCTTGCCTACTTTTACTAGAACTTCCAATACTACATAGAATAGAAGTGGCAAAAGTAGGCATTCTTGTCTTGTTTTTTATCTTAGAGGGAAAGCTTTCAGTTTTTCTCCCTGGAGTATGATGTTAGTGTTGGGCTTTTCAGATATTGCCTTTATTATGTTGAGGTTGTTTCCTTCTTTTTACAATCTGAGTGTGTTTATTATGATAGAATGTTGAACTTTGTCAAATTCTTTTATTGGTTCAGTCTCCCTAGTAGTTATTAGTCTATTCAGATTTTCTGTTTCTTCATGGTTCCATTTAGAAGGTTTTACGTTTGTAGGAATTTCTTTTATCCAGGTTCTCTAACTTGTTGGCACATAATTATTCATAATACTCATAACACTTACTATTTCTGTAAAATTGGTAGTAATCACTTTCATTTCTGATTTGAGTAATTTCTATCGTCTCCTTTTTTTTTCTTAGTCGATCTAATTAAAGGTTGTGAATTTTGTTGAACTTTTTTGAAGAACCACCTTTTGGTTTCATTGCTCTTCTCTATTGTTTTTCTAGTCCACTCAAAACTTTATTATTTCCTTCATTAGCTATCTTTGGGTTTCATTTGTTTTTCTCATATATCCTTACATTGTAAAGTCAGGTTGTTGATTTGAGATCTTTCTTCTTTTTAAATGTAAGTGTTTATAGTTATACATTTCTTGCACAAGATTCTTAACTTCTCTGAGCCTTAGATTCCACAATTGAAAATTGCAATAAGGTGCCTGCTTCACAGTACTGTTTTGAAGATTTAATGTAATGATCAATGAAACATTCAGCAAAGTGCCACATGCAGAAGAAATGTTTCATAAATGTTAGCTGCTGTTAAAGCTACCATTATTATTAGCCTTGAAGTCAGGTAGTCTTAGAGTCAAATCCTAGATCCACCTGTCACTAGCTGTATGACATTGGGTAAGTTTTTTCACCACTCTAAGCCACCTCTGTTTTCTACCTGACACTGTTATTTTACAGCTCAAATGAGACACATGTAAATAATTTAACATAGGGACTGACACATAGGAAGTACCCCTCAACAGTAGCTAATATTAGCGATTATTAATCATCAGTCTGAGTTGACTGATGACTGATGAGAAATTAAGCCCAAATTATTGCAACAGAAATAAAGAAGAAACAGAGGCAGAAGGTATTATATATACGTAATATATATATTCACATATATACACACATATATACATATACATATACATGGGAGAAAGAGGCATTACACAAAAAATCCACTGGGACATGGTTACTGATTAATATGGGAGAGGGAAAAGAACAGAGTTAAATATGAAGTCTCAAGCCTGGTATGTGAGTTTTCATTCAGTGAGATGCAGCCAAGATGGGATTAGACACACAATATAATTTTGAGAGAAAAACACTGGTGAGGGAAAGTGGGGTGGGAGGGGGAGGAACCTGGGAGAGTCCTCAGATCATGATGCAGATGTGATGCCTGTGGAGGAGAAAGAGAAAAAAAAGAAAGTTTTAGATTGCAGTGCAGTTCTAAGAGAGTTTGTGCAAGACTGTTGGGAATTCCTCAAGCCCATCACCTTTCAGAGCAAAACAGAGTCTTACAGAACTTGACTTGCTTTCACACACCTGCTGGGAGCCTGTGGGAAGCGAGGTCTCTGTGCAAAGGAGGTGGTGAATTCAGAATGCGCTAACTGCCACAACTGAGACACGAAGAAAAAAAAATGCAACCATGAAAAAGTGGGAAGTTTTAATGACATACAAGATTAGCAATCAGTCTTTCTCAAATTTCAAAGCCTTCAAAAATATCTGAGTGTAAAAAGGTCAGGATGGAATAGACAGAAGACTGGTCATCAACTTGGAAACCTGGTGAGATGAAAAACCTGCAAGAATTTAGTTGGCAAATCATCTCCTAGCAACCTTCCCACAGAAATAATGTATTCCTTGAAGGAACAAATAGAAACGACTTCATGCTGAGAGTTGGTTCCTGGGGTACCCCACTGTAAAATAAGATCACCTTCATTCCTTCTCTTTTCTTTCCATGACAGATGAATCAGTACCAGGAAGTTCTCCTGACCTCTCAGCTGGGACTGCTGTCAGTATCATGATTGGAGTACTGGCTGGGATTGCTCTAATATAGCAGACCTGGTGTAGTTTCTGCATTTCAGGAAGAGTGGCAGATATTATGACCTCTCCTCTTATCCTATTTCCTGCAGGACTGACTGCCATGCTTGGGAGAGGGAAAGGACTTCTTCACCTGTATCTGGGACTAGATCTCCTCCTCCTCCCACTAAACTCCTGCTTCTCAGCACTCATTCCTGCAGGTCTCTTTTTCCCTGGTCTTCATTCTTCCTGTACTCCACTGTATCTTGGACATGACTACTTCCAGCCTCTGCTCCTTTGTTTCCCCAGTTCGATACACTGTGAAAGCTTCTTGGTCCTTTTTAAAACATCTTTCACTTGTGCTGTTCTCTCCATTACCATAAACCTCAACAACTGCTTGAAGTCCTGCTTGACTTCTTGTCTCCAGTCTTTGAATGCTTCCTAGCATATGACTGCCTCATTACCTTCCTAAAATCACCTACTCAAGAACCTACAGGGGCCGACTCTCTCCTATTAGATAAGTTCACATTTCTTCTCTTCACAAATCCTTTTTACTTCCTTTACCACTACTCCGAGTATAATTTCTCCATCCTAATTAGATCTGTGTTCCTATACATCCCTGCCCCTCTGCCCCATATACACATAGAATTCTTAGTTCTGGCCGGGCGTGGTGGCTCAAGCCTGTAATCCCAGCACTTTGGGAGGCTGAGACGGGCGGATCACGAGGTCAGGAGATCGAGACCATCCTGGCTAACACAGTGAAACCCCGTCTCTACTAAAAAAAAATGCAAAAAACTAGCCGGGCGAGGTGGCGGGCGCCTGTAGTCCCAGCTACTTCAGAGGCTGAGGCAGGAGAATGGGGTGAACCCGGAAGGCGGAGCTTGCAGTGAGCTGAGATCGGCCCACTACACTCCAGCCTGGGCGACAGAGCGAGACTCCGTCTCAACAACAACAACAACAAAAGAATTCTTAGTTCCAATGTTATGCCTAAAAATGAGGTAACCTTCCTCCACCACCTGCACTGTGGAGTTACCCACACCCTTCGTCACAAGCAACCTCTGACCTTGTGGAGGACAAAGATTGTAGCATGAATATGTGAACCTGAGAGGAAACAACCCAAGTGTGGCTGAGAATCTTTTCCTGATGACCAATTCATACGTTCATGAAAGATGCAGAATTGAAGAAGGCAAGGTCCTTACTCCTGGGAATATAAAGCCTAAGACAGAAGATAAGACAAATGGCCAGGTGCATTGGCTCACAACCGTCATTCCAGTGCTTTGAGAAGCTGAGGTGGGAGGATCCTCTGAGCCCAGGAGTTCAAGGCTACAGTGAGCTATGTTTGTGCCTCTGCACTCCAACCTGGGCAACAGAGCAAGACCCTGTCTCCAGAAAATAAGATATGAAAAAGAACTGTAATACCAAAATAGAAAAAGATGAATTCCATGAGAAGAAAGAGAAATCTAGTGGGAAATATGGCTACACACTGAAATCACTAGGAAAGAACAACTGATTCCCAGGCTCCACTCATACATTTTGATTTAATGGTCTAGAGTGGGACCAAGGCATTGTTATTTAAGCTTTCCCACATGCTACTAATGTGCAGGCAGGATGCAGAAACCCTGCTCTTATAGGGAGAACTTGGGCTTAAATCAATGGTTTGTAGCTAGGGTTATGTATCAAAATTACCTCTGGAACTTTTTCAACATACATAAGCTTATACATTGTTGGCCATGTCTGTTAATGGGCGATGCCCTGAACTCAGTAATCCAGTTGAGAAACAGAAGCGAAATGGAAATTCACCTTATTTGATTTGTTAAATTATATGGAAAACACTGTCAAATGACGTGATGCCAAACCTTCTCTAAGTTATATTTGCGGGTATGTTATTGATGTGAATGTTTCAAAAATTACATGAGATTTCTGGAAATCTAATATGTTATCAGTCATAGTATTACATGCCACAGAACTAACCAAATTTGCTTGTGAGTGGTGTCATTATCATCAAGTCTATCAAATCTGAAGTCCCATCAGATTTTTAACCATTGCCATCTTAATCTTTGTCATTCACAGACAGTTGTTTTGACTCTTCTCTAAAAGCATTTGGAAATGGTTACAGTCCAAAACTGCTTCTTTTCCAAGGATATGTATGGATAAGACTCTGACAAGTTGTCTTGAATACAGGTTTCTGATAACTTTAGAATCGTACTGTTGGGCTAAGGATTTCCAAAACTGTAATGAAGAGACATCTTCATGAAACTGCCAACCAAGGTCAAGCAGAACAAAAAATTAATTTCATGGGACTAAATGAACTAATGAGGATAATGTGTTTATGAATTTTTAGTTGAACTTTTGATGATTCTTTAAATGTTTTGTTTTCCAGATTTGAAGAAACATTTTTCTTTTAAGCTATCTATATAGCTTACAGAAATTTGGTAAAATACAACTTGTGAACAAAAATTGAAACATTAATTTTTCTCCCTACATTTTCCATCCAGAATCAGGCAACTGTTCATGGCTGTTCACATTGTTATGAGAATAGTTGTTTTCATAAGTTTGATAAGAATCTGCTCTGTTTATAACAGGATACATTTAAAAATACTGGTTGTATTTCCAAGACTTTGGCTGGGATGCCATATTTGGGAATATACATAGAATGAACCCATATGTACTGAGATGCGACAGGCAAAGTCTGAAGTCAGCCTTGGTTTGGCTTCTAGTGCTGAGAGGTTTTTAAAAGTTTAATCTGAGATTCCTTATCAAACCTTCCAGCAAAGCGACCTTAAAACGATCCTATGTAGTCAATCGCTATTCTTGCCGTACTTCTTATATAAAGAATCAGGTCACATTTGATGAGACTCTACCTATTTTGTAAACAGGTTAGTCTTACTCTGATTAACTTTGGTAGAAACAGGGAGAGATGGAGAAAAGTTATGTTCAGAAGAAAAACTGTAATACAACTGTTATTAAATTGTAGCCCTGTATTTTGTTTTCAAGTTTTTATTATCTACTTGTAGACCGGACTGCCTGTTCCTTCAATGTCGTTTTCTCCTGTGGAACCACTAATTATAAGACCTGCTCTCATCCTGAAGACCTATAAGCTGGAGGTGGACAACTCAATGTAAATTTCAAGGGAAAATCCTCATGCCTGAGATGTGAGCCACTCAGAGCTCACCAAAATGTTCAACACCATAACTAGAGACACTCATATTGCCAACCAGGACAAGAAGTTGATGACTTCATGCTGTGGACAGTTTTTCCCAAGATGTCGGAACAAGACTTCCCATCACGATGAGGCTCTTATCCCACTCAATTTTTCCCTGCTTATGCCTGCCTCTTGAATTTGGCAAGATAATGCTGTAACGAGAATTTCATGATCAGTGCCTTTTGTAGGTAATTTGACAGAGTGTTGGATCTGTCATGTCATGTCAAACTCAAATCTTTACATGACCTCACGGATCCTTCATTCCACCCAGTGGCTAACTTTAACAACATCCCTAATACAACTGTTTGTTCAAATGTACGGTGGTCCCTTTTAGAGTTAGACCTCTAGACTCACCTGTTCTCACTCCCTGTTTTAATGTAACCCAGCCATGGGATGCTAGATAATAGAATTGCTCCCTATTAGCTGAACAGTGAGGAGTTTGTGCAGTTGCTGACACTTCTTGTTGCACATGGATAAATACAACGGGTACTATAGATAGTTGCAAAAATTAACAAACACGCTGTTTGATTAAAATGGGTAGGCTCCTCATGTGGCTCATTCTTTAATCTATTCTATTTTATTTGGTTTGGCTCATGGGGTCTCTGCTTATGGATCATACTCCAAACTCTTGGTGTTACCCTCCTGATTGTCACAATATTAGTTACCCTGGTGTGCTGTATTCTCTAAAACCTTTAGAGAATACATGTTTGCAGGCAGTCATTAGTCAAATGTCAAATATTCTCTCTTTGACTGGAATGACAAAAACTCAAATAAATGTGTGATTAGGAGGACATCATAACCTATGAATGATGGAAGTCCAAAATGATGGTAACTGGCAATAGTGTTAACGCCTTATGTTTAGTCAAACTCTCATCTAGGTGAGAGCCTCATGACTCCAGAATGGAGCCTGTCATTCTAAAGGCCACATACTCACACTGAAACATTGAGGAAGCAGGTAGATCTCAGAACAGACAAATTTTTCCTAAAAACAGGAGAGTCCAGGCTGTCTAAGTCAGCACAGTAAGAAAGTCCTTTCTGCTTTAACTCTTAGAAAAAAGTAATATGAAGTATTTTGAAATTAACCAATCAGTTTATTTAAATGAGTTTATTTATATTCTTCTGTTCCTGGATTCCCATTTTACAAAACCCACTGTTCTACTATTGTATTGCCCAGTGGAAGCTATCACTATATTTTGCAGAATGGAAACTGCCCTGACTTGTGAATCACAAATAAAAGCCAATTGGATCTATAATGGATTTTGTTGTAATTTTGTCTTTTGATGCATGTTCACAGCCAGCGACAGCCAGTAGAATCTCTGTGGCTGCATCATTCTCATCCTGACCCTTCCACCTCCTTCTTTCACTTACAAGGACCCTTCTGACTACACTGAGCCTCCCAGATTCCAGAATAACCTCCCATCTCAAGACCCTTAACTTCATCTCACCTGCAAAGTCTTTTTTTTTTTTTTTTTTTTTTGCCAAATAAAGTAGCATGCACAGGTTCCAGGGATTAGGATATGGATATTTTCAGGAGGCCATTATTCTGCCCAACACAGGTATCTTTTGTAAACTCTACCCACAACAAAAAATTGCTTTGCCTTTCTTCTGTGTCTCACTTTTCTGTCTGAATCACAAAGAGCACAAATTTCGAGGTGAAACACAGCAGCTCTGCTGGCTGGATGACCCTGGACTTCACTTCACCCCCTTCAGCCTCTTCTCATCTCAGCACAAGGGTCACTCTTACTGAATCAGAAAATGACAGTGAACGGATACATTAATATGTGGAAGGCATTAGACACACAGCCTAGTACCTGAAGATCCCTTAGTAAACTTTTCTCCCAGTCTTTTCCTTTTGGCATCCCACATTCTCTCACCGTCACGCATCTTCTCCTTCACCTCCTTTCTCTTCAGTGACTTACTCAGTCTAACCTTCTATTTAGCAAAGAAGCCACACAACCCCTTCTCTCATGACTCTGCTGGAATGTTCTGGTCATGCAGTCTGCTACCCACTCAAGGCAGTGGATATTATTTTCATTTTTATGCAGAGGTCTGTTTAAAACAAGAAGTTTTTTTTTTTTTTTTTTTTTTTAGACAGAGTCTCGCTCTGTCATACAGGCTGGAGTGCAGTGGCGTGATCTCCACTCACTGCAAGCTCCGCCTCCCAGGTTCAGGCCATTCTCCTGGCTCAGCCTCCCGAAGAGCTGGGACTACAGGCGCCCACCCGGCTAATTTTTAGTGGAGACGGGATTTCACCATGTTAGCCAGGACGGTCTCGCTCTCCTGAGCTCGTGATCTGCCCGCCTCCGCCTCCCAAAGCGCTGGGATTACAGGCGAGAGCCACCGCGCTGGGCCAACAAGAAGTCCTTCTTATATTTACATAAAATATATACATGCTTTCCCTTAATTTACACACACTAGTCCCACTTCTGCCCTGTTAATTCATACATACACTTCCTTATGTCACTCTTCTTGGGTCTTTCTCTTTACAATTTATAAATAAGGATATACAGAGGCAAAAAACACTGACCCAGACCATAAGACAGGATTTCTTCATTAAGATGAACACTTTCCTTTAAAAAGATGAATGCTTTCCACTGGCAACATAAATGCTAGTCACAAGGCACCCCTAAAGCCCATTTCTAGACTTGACTTTCAGCAAAACCATTTGATCCTAGGACAAATTCCTAGACTACTAGGAGACAATATTTGTGACAGAAGCCACACCCACTCTGGCTGTTCCTGCTGTTGGGTAAAGGTATTTTTCACAGAATGTTGTGCATCATGAATATTGCTTAAGATTCCAAATCCAGAAACATATAAAGAGGGCGAGTCCCTGGAATGATCACAAAGGGGAGAAGATTTCAAATCCAGAAACAATCATAAAACACACCCAGAGTGTGTGGCCTTTGAGCAATGACAGTCCCACTGGCCTCTTTCCATGCCTGTTGGCTTCTGAGTTCCTTCTCAGCACCACCCCCCAATCCTTCCACTGTGGAGTTTAAGCCCCCTTAACCATCTTCATCTCCAGCTGCCTGCAGGGACCCTGAATGGAAGGCACTCTGAATGCTCCGGGTGGCACCTTCGCCTATTTCCATAATCATAATAGCTCACACTGATGCAGCACTCACTATGCACCAGGCACTATCTTAAGGGGTTTTTAGGTAGCTACAGTCCTCATAAAAAATCCTGAGTGTCAGCATCCCCATTTTTACAGATTTAAAAATACTGAGGCAGAGAAGTGAAGTCATGTGATGAGTGTCATCCAACTCCATAATTTAACCTTATCCTCCACTTCATTTGTGCAGAGGACACCCTAGGGCTTCCAAGGTCTCCTGAATGGCATTCACCTTCCAGAATAATTTTTGGATTATTTTAGGATTTGATCTACTTTCAGGATTTGATGAACAGCCAGCCTTTTGTTTTCGGTCTCACTCTTCACTTATGCACCTGTTCCCTAACACCACACTCACAACTGCACAGCCCTGCATTAAAACTGGCTTTTATGAACCTCCAGTCTCTTCTGGGAAAATGCAGGGCAGGCTTGGCTGTCAGTCAAATTACTCACAAAAGGTAACTTTTACTGAATTGTCATCTAGTCACACAGCCAGTCTCTGGCCATAAAAAGGGTGCACTAGGGACAGAGGGTGTAATGAGAAGGAAATAGGAGGAGGGTGAGTCCCTGCAATGGTCACAAAGGGGAGAAGAGTCCAAAACCCAGAAACAGTCATAAAACATACCCAGAGTGGATGGCTTTGAGCAATGACAGCCTCATCTCTCTCTTTTCATGCTTGGTGGCCTCTGACTTTCTTCTCAGCTGCCCATCCTGGCCTTGCTTTCTTAGACCAATACTAATGGCCTGGGAACTGGGGCCAGACCAGAGCACACAGTAGTGAGGGTAGGGGAGCTGAAAAGTGGGAAGAGTATCTCACTCACGGAGATCTGACTCACCTATGCACACCTCACCTGGGCAGAGAATGGATTAGTGAGGTGCTGTGCAGGACTCATGGTTTAAGGGATTGTACTAAGGAGTTGCATTTCTTTGATGCTGCCTGACTGAGAGCAAACAGGTAGGTTCAGAAGGCATCACAGCTTTTTCCTACGAAGGCATGGGTGTTATTTGAAACCGCTGTGCTTCCCTTCTCCCTCTGTGGGTTTACATTTTTCTATCCACTTGTTTACTGAGTTGTGTTCTGGGAAAAACAAATCTCAGTTGAATTTTTTAAAGTCCCAAACATTCAGTTCAGTTCAGGGTTGTCTCTCATCTTAGTGATGGCCAGGCACAAGACTTTTTAAAAGGCCCTGCAGAAAATTTTGATAAAAGCCTTTGCATCACCCATAACACCTTTGGGGATCACTGAGCAACAAAAATGATGAAGAAGAAATCTGTTATGTGCTGGAGACCTTTATGTTTGCACCTCATCTAATGCTCACAATGACCCTTTAAGTAGATACTATTATCCCTCTATCCCAAGATATCATTAACTAGTATTTTATCTCAGAATTGGTGAAAGGTAGAATCAGAATTCAGACTCACATATTTCTGAATCTAAAGCTTATATTTCAGTCCACACCATTGTACCTCCCAGAATTCAAAGAAACAAAGGATGACAGCTTCTAACAGAAATAACCATACCAACTTCAATGAAGAGACAGGGACTGAAATGATCCTTAGGATGAAGAACAATTTAGGAGGCGAACAGGCAGGTAGGCATTTTATATGAAGGAGTCAAATAATTGGAAAGTGTTTAGACATGAGAAAGTCAAATGTGGGTCAAGTCTTTCCATGTAGATCAAGGAAGTAGATAGGGGTTGTGTTATAGGGGCTTTGAATGACAGCTTAAGAAATTGGAATTTCATCCTATAGATGATAGGAGTCACTGGAAAGCTTTGAGAAGGTAAGTAACACCACAAACAATATTTCCAGGAAGATTTCTCTGACAGTATTGGGAAAGATGACTTAGGGAAGTGGTCTTCAACTCTGGGGACTCAGGATTATCTGAAAGTTTTTCCCCTTTCTTTTTTATAACGTTCATTTTGAAATAATCTTACACTTCCAAAAATGTTCCAAAAGTAGTCAGAGTTCCCATATTCTTTTCATTCAACTTTCCCTAATATTAACTTTATAGATAACCAGAGTATAATCATCAACATTCGTAAAATGATCACTGACATCTTACAACAAATGAATCTGCAGACCCTATTTAAATCCTCTCTATCTTCCCACTAATGTCCTTTTTCTGGATCAGGATCCATACAGGAACACACACTGCATCTCATTGTTCTGTCCTTTCAGTCTCCTTCAGTCTGGGACAGTTCCTCAGAATTACTTTTGCCTTCATGATCTTAACATTTTAAAAGAGTATTGGTGAGTTTTTTTGTGGAATGACCCTCAGTTTGAGCTTACCTAATATTTTCTCATGATTAAACTCAGGTTATCCACTTTGGGCAAAAATGCCACAGAGGCAATGCTGCACCTTCTACATCTGTCATATTAAGATGCCCAGAATTTCTTTATCTTTGATTATTGGGAATGTTAACTTTGAGTACTGGGCTAAATTTCCTTCACTGTAAAATGACTGTTTTCCTTGGAAGCATTTTTAAATGACCAAATCCCAAGCCACACCATGGAGCAATCAAATTAGACTCTCTTTGAGGAAGGCACAGGCACTGTTATGTTTTAAATTCCCACAGGTGACTAACCAGTAGCCACAGTTGAAAACCAACAACTTCGGTGGCTCAAGCCTGTAATCCCAGCACTTTGGGAGGCCAAGACGGGCAGATCGTGAGGTCAGGAGATCGAGACCATCCTGGCTAACACGGTGAAACCCCGTCTCTACTAAAAAATACAAAAAACTAGCCGGGCGAGGTGGTGGGCGCCTGTAGTCCCAGCTACTCGGGAGGCTGAGGCAGGAGAATGGCGTAAACCCGGGAGGCGGAGCTTGCAGTGAGCTGAGATCCGGCCACTGCACTCCAGCCTGGGAGACAGAGCGAGACTCTGTCTCAAAAAAAAAAAAAAAAAAGAAAACCAACAACTTATTCAGTGAAAATTAGAAACCTGGAAATCAGCTAGGAAACCATTCCTCAGGCCCCTCTTTTAAAAAATAACATCAAGTTCCAGGCACAAGTAATTATATCTGGACTTCAGTAATTATATCTGAACCCACTGTAGGAGAATGGGAAGGTCAAAAATGATGGGTGAGTAGACTGCTGCTCAATAAAAAGAGAAGGCAGGACATCAAGTAGTGTCCAGCCCTCTTGTCCCATTGTTTCCTTAAACCTCAGAGAAACCTTTGCTGCAGTAAAACAACACACCATATAATTTTACTATCCTAAGCTTTATGTGAGTTCCTAATTGCCACTGACAGGGAGAGAATTATGAAGCATATGATAGAAATGTATGACTGCACATGCAAAGGCGAACACTTCCAGGTATGATTGAATGAACATCACGGAATCCAGGTCAGAGGTACACGACCTCTCCTAAACAACCTTGTCCTCCCCATCTGGTCTTTTGTCCTTCATCTCTTCTGAAGTAAAAGAGGAAAGACTCTGGTGTAAATTTCATGTAGTAGGAAAGTGAACATAATTTCTATCACCAGGCTTTTTAAGCAAGAGGATACTGTGCTCAACTTCCTTAGAGTTATTATCCTGAGGTTTTCATAAAGAAATGTCAACAACCTCTCCCTTGGAAGAATGTTTAGAAAAACTCTAAAACCTATTTTATCTGATTTCACACCAAAACAATCATCAACACAGAAGAATTCTTTGACCAAATATGGGTGTGGATGTTCCTCCCCACCACCAAGTGAGCAATCAGTTCTGCAGTGCACACCGGCTGGATGTCATCCAGTTAAATTCTGCCACGGTCAATCTGTATTTCACAATATCACAAGAGGCCATTGAATAACATGCAAAAGGAAACACAAATGAAACCAAAATCCAGAGGCAGGAAGAACCCTGACAAGAGCAATCCCTAAGGTCTGGTGCTGCTGGTGCAGAGGGGACTGCTGCTAGCAATAGCTGAAAAAAGAATAGGGCAGCTCTAACACTCAGTGAGCACTAAAAAAATAATTTACTCAATTATCCTTCAATGATCGCACAGCCAATATCCTTTAAATATCTCTATAGGGTCTCATCGAGAGGAATGGCACATAATTAAATGTTAACATATGGGAGAAATAATTTATAGAAGGGTAGGATCACTTGGTTCAGGAATGGTTGGAAAAGGTTTCACTGAATTCACTCACAGGATTCAGGTGAGTACTCAGAAGCATTCCGCCTTAGGAAAACAGAGACAGAGGAAACAAACCAAAGGAACCACTGTCAGGTACCACTGTAGATGCTAGTTTTAAAGAGGATCTCAGGAATAAGAGTGGGTTTGCAGATGTTATTGTATTTATTTCTCTCAACCACCATATCTTGTTATTTCAGAGAAGGATACAAATCTTCAGAAAGGTGAAGTAACTTGTCAAGGTTGGTGGTGGATCTCGGAATAGAAACTACTTGTGTCTAACTCCAGAGCCCATATCATGACCACTACCACTGGCAGAGAACTGAACACAAAACTATGTTTGTGATATTATAAAAGTGAGAGAAAAAAGCATAACAGATTCCATCTTGCCTTTACATTCACAAGCTAACTGCCTTTGCTTGTTCCTGTATGTAGGACAGCCTAACTGTGGGAGGAATTTCGTTTATAGTTTAACCTACCCTTCCTTGTTCAGGAACAGAAACTACCTTTGAAAAATGGATGCAATGTCACAAGGTTAGAATTATAGGGCCTGAATTCTGCTAAAATGTAGGCATAGTTAAACAGTAAGCAGTCATCATTCCCTACCTTGCTTACTTTTTAAAATAATTGTTTATTGCTCAGGAGTCAGTCAGCTGATAGTCACAAGATTTGCAATTTCTCCAATTCTCCTGTGGATAACATCACTATTGTGAAACTTGAGACTGGCGTTTGAGATATTTTTTCAGACTTTTCATTCTGGTGGACCGACTGGCACTATTTGAACCAATGATCTGTACCAAGAAACTGAATCAACTGGTCCTGTGATCGTCACTCAGGAACTGACTCAGCACACAAGACAATTTTCATCCCTGACCCAACCAGTCAGTAGTGTCCATTTCCTAGCCACTTGCCCACCAAACAATTCTTAAAATTTCTAGTCTTCAAATTCTCAGGTAGGCAGATTTGAGAAATATCTTCTGTCTTCCTTGCTTGGGCCTCCTGCAATTATTAAGCTCATTCTCTGTTGCAGTACTTGCTGTCTCAGTGTGTTGGCATTTTCTGTGCAGTGGGCAAAAAGAACTCACTGGACTGTAACAGATTTGGAGGGTCATTTCAGATTGTCCCTGTAGGTGCATGCCCAAGGTTTGGCAGCCCTTCACTGGTGCACTGGCCCTGGAGGTGAGCTTTCTTAAACTAAGGAAAACCTCTAACACCATCCTTGCTGGTGGGTGGATGGTCAATCCATGGTACTGGGACTTGCTTGCAGTGGGGAAACAGTTTGTGGGACTGGATGATGTCTTTTGGTAAGTATTCTAAGGGCAAACAACACCCCTTTTTTTTGTGATCTGGTGGCCGCTCTGGAGGCATTGTGTCCCCTTGGCAGATCTTGGTTGGCTCTTTCTAGGTTGTAGGTTGTAGAAAGAGTCCTGGCTTGGGGAAATTCCTGCCCAATCGAATGGAGAATAGGAGGCATGTTTAGAAGAACACTCCTGAAAATTTTCTCATCTGGAATTTAGGTTGGTAAGGTATTTTGATTGTCTTTGTCTTGTTTTTCCCCTATCTTTTTCTTTTTCTTTTTTAAACTTTTTTATTTCCTTAAGTTTTTAGGGGAACAGGTGGTATTTGGTTACATGAATAAGTTCTTTTATGGTGATTTGTGAGATTTTGGTGCACCTGTCATCCAGACAGTATACACTGAACCCAGTTTGTAGCATTTCATTCCTCAACCCCTTCCCACGCTTTCCCCCAAGTCCCCGAAGTCCATTGTATCATTCTTATGCCTTTGCATCCCCTTAGCTTAACTCCTACTTATGAGTGAGAACATATGATTGTTGGTTTTCCATTCCTAAGTTACTTCACTTAGAATAATAGTCACCAATTCCATTCAGGTTGCTGCAAATGCCATTAATTTATGAATGTATTCCCTTTTATGGCTGAGTAGTATACCATTATATGTATGTATTTTATATATATATATATATATCATAGTTTCTTAATCCACTCATTGATTGATGGGCATTTGAACTGGTTGCATATTTTTGCAATTGCAAATTGCTGCTATAAATACGCAGGTGCAAGTGTCTTTTTTGTATAATGACTTCTTTTCATCTGGGCAGACATCCAGTAGTGGTATTGCTGAATCAAATGGTAGTTCTACTTTTAGTTCTTCAAGGAATCTCCACACTGTTTTCCATAGTGGTTGTACTAGTTTACATTCCCACCAGCAGTGTTGAATTGTTCCCTTTTCACTGCATCCACACCAACATCTACTATTTTTTAATTTTTTGATTATGGCCATTCTTGTGGGAGTAAGGTGGCATTGCATCACGGTTTTGACTTGCATTTCCCTGGTCATTAGTAATGTTGAACATTTTTTCACGTTGGCCATTTGTGTATCTTCCTTTGAGAATTGTCTGTTCGTGTCCTTAACCCACTTTTTGCTGGGATAGTTTGTTTTCTTTTTTCTAATTTGTTTGAGATCCTTGTAGATTCTGGATATTAATCCTTTGTCAGATGTACAGATTGTGAAGATTTTCTCTCACTCTGTGGGGCTGTTTACTCTGCTAACTGTTCCTTTGGCTGTGCAAAGGCTGTTTAGTTTAATTAAGTCCCACCTATTTACCTTTGTTTTTGTTGCCTTTGCTTTTGGGTTCTTGGTCATAAAATGTTTGCCTAAGCCAATGTCTAGAAGGGCTTTTCTGATGTTATCTTCTAGAATTTTTGTAGTTTCAGGTCTTAGATTTAAGTAATGATCCATCTTGAGTTGATTTTTGTATAAGGTGAGAGATGAGAATCATTTCATTCTCCTACATGTGGTTTGCCAATTATCCCAGCACCATTTACTGAATAGGTGTCTTTTCTCCACTTTATGTTTTTGCTTGCTTTGTCAAAGATCAGTTTGCTGTAAGTATTTGGGTTTATTTCTGGGTTCTCTATTCTGTTCCATTGGTCTATGTGTCTACTTTTATACCAGTACAATGTTGTTTTAGTGACTATGGCCTTATAGTACAGTTTGAAATCAGGTAATGTGATGCCACCAGATTTCCTCTTTTTGCTTAGTCTTGCTTTGGTTATGTGGGCTCTTTTTTGGTTCCATATGAATTTTCAGGTTGTTTTTTCCAGTTCTGTGAAAAATGATGGTGGTATTTTGATGGTGATATGGTTTGGCTCTGTGTCCCTACCCAAATCTCATCCTGAATTGTACTCCCATAATTCCCACGTGTTATGGGAGGCACCCAGTGGTGGGCAGTTTCTCCCATATTGTTCTCGTGGTAGTGAATAAGTCTCATGAGATCTGATGGTTTGATAAGGGGAAACCCGTTTCACTTGGCTCTCATTCTCTTTTTGCCTGCTGCCATCCACACAAGGTGTGACTTGCTTCTCCTTGACTTCTGCCATGATTCTGAGGTTTCCCCAGCCATGTGGAACTGAGTCCAGCTAAATTTCTCTTTTGTAAATTGTCAAGTCTCAGGTATGTCTTTATCAGCAGCATGAAAACTGGCAAATACAGTAAATTGGTACCAGTAGAGTAGAGTAAGACACTGCTGAAAAGATAGCTAAAAATGTGGAAGCGACTTTGGAACTGGGTGACAGATAGGGATTGGAACAGTTTGGAAGGTTCAGAAGAAGACAGGAAAATGTGGAAAAGTTTGGAACTTCCTAGAGACTTTTTGAATATCTTTGCCCAGAAGGCTGATAGCAATATGGACAATAAAGTCCAGGCTGAGATGGTGTCAGATAGAAATGAGGAACTTAATGTGAAATGGAGCAAATGTGACTCTTGTTATTCTTTAGCAAAGAGACTGGCAGCATTTTGCCCCTGCCACAGAGATTTGTAGAACTTAGAACGTGACAGAGATTATTTAAGGTATCTGGTGAAAGAAATTTCTAATCAGCAAAGCATTCAAGAGGTGACTTGGATGCTATTAAAAGGCATTCAGTTTTATAAGGGAAGCAGAGCATAAAAGTTCAGAAAATTTGCAGCCTGACAATATGACAGAAAAGAAAATCCTGGCAGGGTGAAGTGGCTCACGCCTGTAATCCCAGCACTTTGAGAGGCTGAAGCAGGTGGATCACGAGGTCAGGAGTTTGAGACCAGCCTGGCCAACACAGTGAAACCCCACCTCTACTAAAAATACAAAAATTAGCTGGGTCTGGTGGTGAGCACCTGTAGTCCCAGCTACTCAGGAGTCTGAGGCAGGAGAATCACTTGAACCTGGGAGGCAGAGGTTGTGGTAAGCCGAGATATGTCACTGCACTGCACTCCAGCCTGGGCAACAGAGTGAGACTGTCTCAAAAAAAAAAAAAGAAAGAAAAGAAAAGAAAATCCCGTTTTCTGAAGAGAAATTCAAGCTGGCTGAAGAAATTTGAATAAGTAAGGAGAAATCGAATGTTAATCCCCAAGACAATGGGGAAAATGTCTTCAGGGCATGTCAGAGGTCTTCATGGTAGCTCCTCCCATCACAGGCCTAGCCTAGGAGGAAACAGTGGTTTCATGGACCGGGCCCAGGGTCCCTGTGCTGTGTGCAGCTTAGGGACTTGGTGCCCTACATCCCAGCTGCTCCAGCCATGGCTGAAAGGGGCCAATGTAGAGCTCAGACTATGACTTCAAAGGGTGAAAGCCTCAAGCCTTGGTGGCTTCCATGTGTGTTGAGCCTGCAAGAGCACAGAAGTCAAGAATCGAGGTTTGGGAACCTCCATCTAGATTTCAGAGGATATATTGAATGTATGCCTAGATGTCCAGGCAGAAGTTTGCTGCAGGGGTGAGGTTCTCATGGAGAACCTCTGCTAGGACTGTGTGGAAGGGAAATATGGGGTCAGAGCCTGCACACAGAGTCCCTACCAGAGCACTGCTTAATGGAGCTGTGAGAAGATGGCCATCATCCTCCAGACCCCAGAATGGTAGATCCACTGACAACTTACACTGTGTACATGGAAAAGCCACAGACACTCAACACCAGACCATGAAAGCAGCCAGGAGTGAGGATGTAGCCTGGAAAGCCACAGGGGCAGGGCTGCCCAAGACCATGGAAAACTGTCTTTTGCATCAGCATGACCTGGATGTGAGACATGGGGTTAAAGGAGATCATTTTGGAGCTTCAAGATTTGACTGCCCCACTGGATTTTGGACTTGCATGGGCCCTGTAACCCCTTTGTTTTGGCCAATTTATCCCATTTGGAATGGCTGTGTTTACCCAATGCCTGTACCTCTATGGTATCTAGGAAGTAACTAATCTGCTTTTGATTTTACAGACTCATAGGTAGGAGAGACTTTTCTTGTCTCAGATGAGACTTTGGAACTTGGACTTTTGAGTTAATACTGAATGAGTTAACACTGTGGGTGGCTGTTGAGAAGAAATGATTGGTTTTGAAATGTGAGGACATGAGATTTGGTAGGAGCCAGTGGTGGAATTATATGGTTTGGCTCTGTGTCCCCACCCAAATCTCATCTTGAATCATACTCCCATAATTCCCATGTGTTGTGGGAGGGACCTAGTGGGAGACAATTGAGTCATGGGGGCAGTTTCTTTCATACTGTTCTTGTGGTAGTGAATAAGTCTCATGATATCTGATGGTTTGATAAACGGAAACCTGTTTCTCTTAACTCTCATTATCTTTTTGCCTGCTGCCATCCACATAAGATGCGACTTGTTTCTCCTTGACTCCTGCCATGATTCTGAGGCCTCCCCAGCCATGTGAAACTGTGGGTCGAATTAAACCTCTTTCTTTCTCTTTCTTTTAAAAAAAGTATTCTTTACATTCTGGGATACACATGCAGAACTTGAAGGTTTTTTACATAGGTGTAAATGTGTCATGGTGGTTTGCTGCACCCTTCAATGCATCATCTACATTAGGTATTTCTCCTAATGCTATCCCTCCCCTAGCCCTCCACCCCCTGACAGGCTCTGGTGTGTGATGTTTGCCTCCCTGTGCCCATATGTTCTCATTGTTCAACTCCCACTTATGAGTGAAAACATGCGGTGTTTGGTTTTCTGTTCCTCTGTTGGTTTGCAGAGAATAAT
>NW_012114644.1:4382954-4411461 GCF_000951035.1 Colobus angolensis palliatus | reverse complement strand
TACGCTTGTTGGCCACATATGGTTTTGATTTGCATTTCTCTAATGACCAGTGGTGGTTTAGCTCTATGTCTGTGCATACGCTTGTTGGCCACATAAATGTGTTCTTCTTTTGAGAAGTGTCTGTTCGTATTCTTCACCCACTTTTTGATGAAGTTGCTTACTTTTTTCTTGTAAATTTGTTTAAGTTCTCTGTAGATTCTGGATATTAGCCCTTTGGCAGATGGATAAATTGTAAAAATTTTCTCCCATTCTGTAGGCTGCCTGTTTATTTTGCTGATAGTTTCTTTTACTGTGCAGAAGCTCTTTAGTTTAATTAGGTTCTATTTGTCAATTTTGGCTTTTGTTGTCATTGCTTTTGGTGTTTTAGTCATGAAGTCTTTGCCCATGCCTATGTCCTGAATGATATTGCCTGGGTTTTCTTCTAGGGGTTTTATGATTTTAGGTCTTATGTTTAAGTCTTGAATCCATCTTGAGTTAATTTTTGTATAAAGTGTAAAGAAGGGATCCAGTTTCGGTTTTCTGTATATGTCAAAGATCAGATGGTTGTAGATGTGTGGTGTTATTTCTGAGGACTCTGTTATGTTCCATTGGTCTACATACCTGTTTTGGTACCAGTACCATGCTCTTTTGGTTACTGTAGCCTTGTAGTATAGTTTGAAGTCGGGCAGCATGATGTCTCCAGCTTTGTTCTTTTTGCTTAGGATTGTCTCGGCTATGTAGGATCTTTTTTGTTTCCATATGAAATTTAAAGTAGTTTTTCTAAGTATCTTTTTAGTTATCTAAGAACTTGCTTTATGAATCTGGGTGCTCCTGTATTGGGTGCATATATATTTAGGAAGTGCATATCATTGAAGAAAGTCAGTGGTAGCTTGATGGGAATAACATTGAATCTACACATTACTTTGGGCAGTATGGCCATTTTCACAATATTGATTCTCTCTATCCATGAACACGGGAGGGTTTTCCATTTGTTTGTGTCCTCTCTTATTTCCTTGAGCAGCGGATTGTAGTTCTCCTTAAAGAGGTCCTTCACATCCCTTGTAAGTTGCATTCCTAGGTATTTTATTCTCTCTGTAGCAATTGTGAATGGGTATTCACTTATGATTTGGCTCTGTTTGTCTATTATTGGTGTATAGAAATGCTTGTGATTTTTGCACATTGATTTTGTATCCTGAGACTCTGCTGAAGTTGCTTATCAGCTTAAGGAGTTTTGGGGCTGAGATGATGGGATTTTCTAAACGTGTAATCATGTCATCTGCAAACAGAGACAATTTGACTGCCTCTCTTCTTATATAAATACCTTTTTTTTCCTTTCTCTTGCCTGATTCCCCTGACCAGAACTTCTAATACTCTGTTGAATAGAAGTGATGAGAGAGGGCACCTTTTTCTTCTGATGGTTTTCAAAGGCAGTGTTTCCAACTTTTGACCATTCATTATGATACAAGCTGTGAGTTTGTGATAAACAACTCTTATTATTTTGAGATATGTTCCATCAGTACCTAGTTTATTGAGTGTTTTTAGCATGAAAGTGTGTTGAATTTTATCAAAGGCCTTTTCCACATCTATTGAGATAATCATGTGTTTTTTGTCACTGGTTCTGTTTCTGTGATGGATTACATTTATTGATTTGGATATGTTGAAACAGCCATGCATCCCAGGGATGAAGCTGACTTGATCGTGGTGGATAAGTTCTTTTTATGAGCTGCTGGATTCGGTTTGCCAGTATTTTATTGAAGATTTTTGCATCAATGTTTATCATGGATATTGGCCTGAAATTTTCTCTTCTTGTGTCTCTGCCAGGTTTTGGTATCAGGATGATGCTGGCCTCATAAAATGAGTTAGGGAGGAGTCCCTCTTTTTCTAGTGTTTGTAATAGTTTCAGAAGAATGGTACCAACTCCTCTTTGTACCTCTGGTAGAATTTAGCTGTGAATCCATCTGGTCCTGGGCTTCTGTTGGTTGGTAAGTTATCACTTACTGCCTCAATTTCAGAACTTGTTATTGATCTATTTTTTTTTTTTTGGTTGTTAGGTTATTAATTATTGCCACAATTTCAGAACTTGTTATTGGTCTATTCAGGGGTTTGGCTTCTTCCTGATTTAGTTTTGGGGGGATGTATGTGTCGAGTAATTTATCTATTTCTTCTAGATTTTCTGCTTTATTTGCATAGAAGAGTTTATAATATTCTTTGATGGTAGTTTGTATTTCTGTGGGATCAGTGGTGATATCACCTTTATCATTTTTTATTGTGTCTATTTGATTCTTCTCTCTTTTCTTCTTTATTAGATTGGATAGTGGTCTATATATTTTGTTAGTCTTTTCAAAAAACCAGCTCCTGGATTCATTGATTTTTTGAAGTGTTTTTCATGTCTCTATCTCCTTCAGTTCTGCTCTGATCTTACTTATTCTTGCCTTCTGCTGGCACTGGCTTTTAAATTTGTTTGCTCTTGCTTCTCTAGTTCTTTTAATTGTGATGTTAGGATGTCGATTTTAGATCTTTCGCACTTTCTCATGTGGACATTTAGTGCTACAATTTCCCTCTAAACACTGCTTTAGCTGTGTCCCAGAGATTCTGGTATGTTGCGTCTTTGTTCTCATTGGTTTCAAATAACTTATTTATTTCTGCCTTAATTTTGTTATTTAACCAGTAGTCATTCAGGAGCAGATTGTTCACTTTCCATGTAGTTGTGCAGTTTTGAGTGAGTTTCTTAATCCTGAGTTCTAATTTGATTGCACTGTAGTCTGAGATACTGTTTGTTATGATTTCCATTCTCTTGCATTTGCTGAAGAGTGTTTTACTTCCAATTATGTGGTTGATTTTAGAATAAGTGCTATGTGGTGCTGAGAATAATGTATAGTCTATTGATTTGGGGTGGAGAGTTCAGTAGATGTCTATTAGGTCTGCTTGGTCCAGAGCTGAATTCAAGTCCTGAATATCCTTGTTAATTTTCTATCTCTTTGATCTGTCTAATATTGACAATGGGGCGTTAAAGTCTTCCACTATTATTGTGTAGGAGTCTAAGTCTCTTTTTAATTATCTAATAAATTGCTTTATGAATCTGGGTGTTCCTGTATTGGGTGCATATACATTTAGGAAAGTTAGCTCTTCTTGTTCCATTGGTCCCTTTACCATTATGTAATGCCCTCTTTTGCATTTTTTGATCTTTGCTGGTTTAAAGTATGTTTTATCAGAGACTAGGATTGCAATCCCTGCTTTTCTTTGCTTTCCATTTGCTCGGTAAATCTTTCTCTATCCCTTTATTTTGAGCCTATATGTGTCTTTGCACGTGCAGTGGGTCTCCTGAATACAGCACACCAATGGTTCTTGATTCTTTATCCAATTTGCAATCTATGTCTTTTAATTGGGGGATTCACCCCATTTATATTTAAGGTTAATATTGTTATGTGTGAATTTGATCCTGTCATATGATGCTAGCTGGTTATTTTGCCCATAGTTGATGCAATTTCTTCATAGTGTCAATGGCCTTTATATTTTGGTTTGTTTTTCCAGTGGGTGGTACGGTTTTTCTTTTCCATATTTAGTGTTTCCTTCAGAAGCTCTTGTAAGGCAGTCCTGGTGGTGACAAAATCCCTCAGCATTTGCTTGTCTGTAGAGGATTTTATTTCTCCTTCAGTTATGAAGCTTAGTTTGGCTGGATATGAAATTCTGGGTTGAAAATTCTTTTCTTTAAGAATGTTGAATATTAGCCCCCACTCTCTTCCAGCTTGTAGGGTTTCTGCAGATAGATTTGCTGTTAGTCTGATGGGCTTCACTTTGTGGGTAGCCTGACCTTTCTCTCTGGCTGCCCTTAACATTTTTTCCTTCATTTCAACCTTGGTGAATCTGATGAATATGTGTCTTGGGGTTGCTCTTCTCAAGGAGTATCTTAGTGGTGTTCTCTGTATTTCCTGAATTTCAATGTTGGTCTCTCTTGCTAGGTTGGGGAAGTTCTCCTGGATAACATCCTGAAGTGTGTTTTCCAACTTGGTTCAATTCTCCCCATCACTTTCAGGTACACCAATCAAACGTAGGTTTGGTCTTTTCATGTAGTCCCATATTTCCTGAAGGCTTTGTTCATTCATTTCATTCTTTTTTCTCTAATCTTGTATTCATGCTTTATTTCATTAAGTTGACCTTCAATCTCTAATATCCTTTCTTCCACTTGATCAATTCAGCTATTGATACTTGTGTATATTTCATGAAGTTCTCATGCTGTGTTTTTCAGCTCCATCAGGTTATTCATGTTCTTCTCTAAACTGGTTATTCTAGTTAGTAGTTCCTGTAACCTTTTAGCAAGAATTTTAACTTCCTTGCATTGGGTTAGAACATGCTCCTTTAGCTCAGAGGAGTTTGTTGTTACTCACCTTCTGAAGCCTACTTCTGTCAATTTGTCAAACTCTTTCTCTGTTCAGTTTTGTTCCCTTGTTGTGATCCTTTGGAGGAGAAGAAGCATTCTGGTTTTTGGAATTTTCAGCCTTTTTGTGTTGGTTTATCCTCATCTTTGTGGATTTATCTACCTTTGGTCTTTGATATTGGTGACCTTTGGATGGGGCTTTTGTGTGGGGATCCTTTTTGTTGATATTGATGTTATTGCTTTCTGTTTGTTAGTTTTCCTTCTAATGGTCAGACCCCTCTTCTCCAGGTCTGCTGGAGTTTGCTGGAGGTTCACTCCACACCCTGTTTTCCCAGGTATCACCAGCAGAGGCTGCAGAACAGCAAAGATTTCTGCCTGCTCCTTCTTCTGGAAACTTCATCCCAGAGGAGCACTTACCAGGTGTATGAGGTCTCTGTCGACTCCTGTTGGGAGATGCCTCCCAGTCAGGTGGTATGGGCATCAGGGACCCACTTGAAGAGGCAGTCTGTCTCTCAGCAGAGCTCAAGTGCTGTCCTGGGAGATCTGCTGCTCTCTTCAGAGCTGGTAGGCAGGAATATTTAAGTCTGCTGAAGCTGTGCCCATAGCCACCCCTTCCCCCAGATGCTCTTTCCCAGGGAGATGGGAGTTTTATCTATAAGCATCTGACTGGAGCTGCTGCCTTTTTTTAGGTATGTCCTGCCCACAGAGGAGAAATCTAGAGAGTCACCCTGGCTACAGCGGCTTTGCCACGCTGCTGTGGGTTCTGCACCCAGTTTGAAGTTCCTGGAGCCTTTGTTTACACTGTGAGGGGAAAACTGTCCACTCAAGCCTCAGTAATGGTGGACGTCCCTCCCCCCATCAGGTTCAAGCTTCCCACATAGACTTCAGACTGCTCTGCTGGCAGCAAGAATTTCAAGCTCATGGATCTTAGCTTGCCTGGCTCTGTGGGGGTGGCCTCCACTGAGCAAGACCACTCAGCTGCCTTGCTTCAGCTCCCTTTCCAGGGGAGTAAATGGTACTGTCTCCCTGGTGTTCCAGGCACCACTGGGGTACCATAAAAACTCCTGCAGCTAGCTCAGTGTCTGCCCAAACAGCCGTTTAGTTTTGTCCTTGAAACCCAGGGCTCTGGTGGTATAGGCATCCAAGGGAATCTCCTGGACTGTGGATTGTGAGGACTATGTGAAAAGCGTAGTATTTGGGCCAGATAGCACCATGCCTCACAGCACAGGCTTTCATGGTTTCCCTTGGCTAGGGGAGGGAGTTCCCCAACCCCTTGTGCTTCCTGGGTGAGGTGGTGCCTCACTTTGCTTCTGCTCACCCTTTGTGGGCTGCACCCACTGTCTAACCAGTCCCAATGAGATGAGCTGGGTACCTCAGTTGGAAATGCAGAAATCATCCACATTCTGCATTGGTCTCACTGGGAGCTGCAGACTGGAGCTGTTCCTATTCGGCCACCTTGCCATGCCCTCAATTAAACCTCTTTCTTTTGTAAATTGCCTAGCCTCAGGTATGTCTTTATCAGTAGCATGAAAATGGACTAATACAGATGGGAATTGCATTGAATTTGTAAATTGCTTTTGTCAGTATGGTAATTTTCCTAATATTGATTCTATCTATTCATGGGCATGGGATGTGTCTCCATTTGTTTGTGCATTCTATGATTTCCTCCCTTCAGCAGTGCTTTGTAGTTTTCCTTTTAGAGATATTTCACCTCCTTGGTTAGGTATATTCCTAAGTACTTTATTTTATTTTATTTTATTTTTGCAGCTATTGTGAAAGGGGTTGAGTCCTTGATTCAGTTCTCAGCTTGGTCACTGTTGATGTATCAGAACTAATGATCTGTGTACATTAATTTTGTATCCTGAAACTTTGCTGAATTCATTTATCAGTTCTAGAAGCTTTTTGAAGGAGTCTTGACATTTTTCTAGGTGTACAATTAAATCATCAGTAAACAGCAACAGTTTTATTTCCTCTTTATTGATTTGAATGCCCTTTATTTTTTTCTCTTGTCTGATTGCTCTGGCTAGGACTTCCAGTACTATGTTAATAGAAGTGGTGACAGTGGGCATCATTGTTTTTTTCCAGTTCTCAGAGGGAATGCTTTCAACTTTTTCCCATTCAGTATTATGTTAACTGTGGGTTTGTCATAAACGGTTTTTATTACATTTTGGTATGTCCCTTGTATGCTGATTTTGATGAGGGTTTTAATCATAAAGCAATGCTGGATTTTGTAAATGACTTTTCTGCATCTATTGAGATGATCATGTAATTTTCGTTTTTAATTCTGTTTATGTGGTGCATCACATTTATTGACTTGTGAATGTTATACCATTCTTGATCCCTGGCATGAAACCCCTTTGATTATGATAGATTATATCTTTTTGATAAGCTGTTGGATTTGGTTAGCTGGCATTTTGTTAAGAAATTTTACATTTATGTTCATCAGAGATATTGGCCTGTAGTTTGTTTTGTTTTGTTTTTTCTGTTGGTTGTTGTTATGTCTTTCCTGGTTTTGGTATTGGGGTGATACTGGCTTCATAGAATAATTTAGGGAGGGTTGTCTCCTTCTCTATCTTGTGGAAAAGTGTCAGTAGAATTTATACCAATTATTCTTTGAATGTTTGGTGAAATTGTGCTGTGAATCTGTCTGGTCCTGGACTTTATTTTTTGTTGGTAATTTTTTGGTTACCATTTCAATCTTGCTGGTTGTTACCGGTCTGTTCAGGGTTTCTAAATCTTCCTAATTTAAGCTAGGAAGGTTGTATCTTTTGAGGAATTTATCCATCTTTTCTAGGTTTTCTAATTTATGCACATAAAGGTGTTCATTGTAGCCTTGAATGATCTTTCATATTTCTGCGGTGTTAGTTGTAATATCTTCTGTTTTATTTCCAATTGAGCTTATTTGGATCTTCTTTCTTCTTTTCTTGGTTAATTTTGCTAATGGCCTATCAATTTTATTTATTGTTTCAAATAATCAGGTTTTGTTTTATTCATCTTTTGTGTGTTTTTTGTTTGTTTCAATTTCATTTAGTTCTGCTCTGATCCTGGTTATTTCCTTTCATCTGCTGGATTTGAGTTTGGTTTGTTCTTGTTTTTCTAGTTCCTTGAAGTGTGACCTTAGATTGTCTATTTGTGCTGTTTCAGACTTTTGATGAAGGCATTTAAGGCTATAAACCTTCCTTTTAGCACCACCCTTACTGTATTCCAGAGGTTTTGAGAGGTTGCATCACTATTATTCAGTTCAAAGAATTTATAAACTTCCTTATTGATTTTATTGTTGACACAATGATCATTCAGGGGCAGGTTATTTAATTTCCATGCATTTGCATGGTTTTGAAGGTTCTTTTTGGCATTGATTTCCAATTTTATTCACTGTGGCCTGAGAGAGCACTTGACATGATTTCAATTTTCTTAAGTTTATTGAGACTTGTTTTGTGGCCTATCATATAGTCTATCTTGGAGAACGTTCCATGTACCAGTGAATTGAATGTATATTCTGTGGTTGTTGGGTAGAATGTTCTGTAAATATCTGTTAAGTCCATTTGTTCCAGGTTATAGTTTAAATCCATTGTTCCTTTGTTGACTTTCTGTCCAGATGACCTGTCTAGTGTTGACAGTGGAGTATTGAGGTCCCCACTATTATTGTGTTGCTGTCTATCTCATTTCTTAAGTCTAGTAGTAGTTGTTTCATAAATTTAGGAGCATAAATTTAGGTGCATATATGTTTAAGATTGTGATATTTTCCTGTTGGATAAGATCTTTTATCATTATGTAATGTCCCTTTTTGTCTTTTTTAACTGCTGTTGCTTTAATGTTTGTTTTGCCTGGTATAAGAATAGCTGCTCCTGCTTGCTTTTCATGTCTATTTGCATGGAATGTCTTTTCCCAGCCCTTTACCTTAAGTTATGTGAGTCCTTATGTGTTAGATGAGTCTTTTGAAGGCAGCAGATACTTGGTTGGTAAATTTTTATCAATTCTGCAATTCTGTATCTTTTAAGCGGAGCATTTAGGTCATTTATATTCAATGTTAGTATTGAGATGTGAGGTGCTATTCCATTTATCATGCCCTTTGTTGTCTCTATAGCTTGGTTTTTTTAACTGAATTTTTGTTTTATAGGTCCTGTGAGATTTATGCTTTAAAAAGCGTTTTGTTTTGATGTGTTTCCAGGATTTATTTCAAGATTTAGAACTCCTGTTAGCAGTTCTCGTAGTGGTGGCTTGGTAGTGGCAATTCTTTCAGCATCTGTTTATCTGAAAAAGACTGTATCTTTTCTTTATTTATGAGACTTAGTTTTGCTGGATACAAAATTCTTGACTGATAATTGTTTTTTTTTTAAGGAGGCTGAAGATAGGGCCCCAATCCCTTCTAGCTTGTAGGATTTCTGCTGAGAAATCTGCTGTTAATCTGATAGGTTTTCTTTTATAGGTTACCTGGGGCTTTTGCCTCACTGCTCTTAAGATTCTTTTCTTTATCTTGACTTTAGATAACCTGATGATAACGTGCCTAGATGGTGATCTTTTTGCATTGAATTTCCCAGGTGTTCTTTGAGCTTCTTGTATTTGGATGTGTAGGTCTCTAGGAAGGTCAGGGAAGTTTTTCTTGTTTATTTCCCCACATATGTTTTCCAAACTTTTAGATTTCTGTTCTTCCTCAGGAATACCAATTATTCTGAGGTTTGGTTGTGTACCATAATACGAAGTTTCTTGGAGGCTTTATTCATTTTTTAAATTCTTTTTTCTTTGTCTTTGTTGGGTTGGATTAATTTGAAAACCTTGTCCTTGATATCTGAAGTTCTTTCTTCTGCTTGTTCAATTCTATTGCTGAGACCTTACAGTACATTTTGCATTTCTCTAAGTGTCTTCTTTATTTCCTGAAATTTTTATTGTTTTTCCTTTATGTTATCTGTTTCACTGATGATTTCTTCTCTCATATCTTGCGTCATTTTTTGGATTTCCTTGAATTGAACTTCACCTTTATCTGGTGCCTCCTCAATTAGCTTAATAATCTATGGTCTGAATTTTTTTTCGGGTAAATCAGGGATTTCTTCTTGGTATGGATCCATTTTTGGTGAGCTAGTGTGACTTTTTTTGGTGGGATGGGGGGAGGTTGTTAAAGAACCTGTTTTGTCATGTTACCAGAGTTGTTTTTCTGTTTTCTTTTTGTTTGGTTGTTTTGTTTTTGTGTTTTGTTTTTCCTCATTTGGGTAGCCCATGTCAGAGGAAAGATCTGGGACTCAAGGCTGCTGTTCAGATTCTTTAGTCCCACAGGGTATCCCTTGATGTAGCACTCTCCCCCTTTTCTGAGGGATGTGGCTTCCTGAGAGCTGAATTGTAGTGATCGTTATTTCTCTTCTGGATCTAGCCACCTAGCAGGGCTACCAGGCTCCAGGCTGTTACTGTGGTGTCTGCACAGAGTCCTGTGATGTAAACCATCTTCAAGTCTCTCATCCATGGATACCAGCACAGTATTTGGGCTGTCTCCTGGGTCCTGCAGGAGCAATCTGCTTCCTTCAGAGGATCTGTGGATTCTCTCAGCTTTCCTGGTATATTCCTGTAATTGTTCTGGAGCAAGAGCTCCCAGCGTGATTCTCCACACACTGCTCTGTCGCTCTGAGCTAGAGCTGCAGTGTAGTCCTACTTCCTATCCACCATCTTCCCATAAATACCTTTTAGTGACAGATAATATCTAGGGAATTTTTTGTATTCTGGCATGAAGAGCCCAAGTGGAAAATATGAAAATCAATAGATAGGTCAGAATCTCTTCTTTCAGATTCAAATCCTGCTTGGCTCCTTACATGTACATCTCCTAGCACATGACGTATAATGCAGTGGGATCAGAACTGTCATAGGAGGTAGCTCCACACCTCTGAGATAGCTGCCAGGAAGTGGGACAGCTGAAGAACATGCAGCTGGAGCTGAAGCTGATGGCTCCTCCGTGGCTGAGGATGTGCTGGAGGACTGTCCTGTCCAGGGACAGCACTGACAGCATTTTGGGGCATCCTCTTTAGTGCTAAACTCTTGTGTTTCAGCACACTGAGGGTGTGCAGTGGGCTCAGCCCACCGGAGAGGTGCTGTTCTAGCTTGCTGACCACAGAAACCCAAAGCTCGCAGTGCACGCGCTGCCTTCAGCCCTGATTACAGGGTCACTGCCGGTTTTTCCCTCCCTTCTTGAATTTTTATTCATCTGTCTTTGTCTTGTTATGTATATTTATGTTTATGAAGGGGATTCCCTGAAGGACTTGTTATCAGAAGCTCAGCAGGCCTAACTCTGGGAGCTCTGTTCATCGGGCTAGTCACATTTGGTGAGCTCTGAAGGAATCGCTAGTGGAAACTCAGCCAGCCTAACTCAGGGTGACAGTCACTTTTCCATCTTTCCCAGAGACCACCCATTGAACTCCTGGTCAGAGGTCATATCCTCATACTTTGAATGGATCAAAGATGATAGGGGCCAACATGGGCAAGTCTGAGCTTTGTCAGGTTGATACGTGGGTGCTGAGTTGGGTGAGTAGTGTCTGTGTTTTGTTATGTGTGTACCACTTCAGCCAGAATGGGAAAGGTTAATTTGTCTCTCCTGTGGCTGCATCTTGCAAAATTGGGAGGCCTTTTGCTTATGATTCCACGAAGTGGAAAAGGATGATTTTCTTTTATAAAGTGGCTTGACCCCAACTCTGGTCTTCTGGAAGCCACAGACAAAGGGAACCCAGGAGGAACCTGACAAGCTGGCAAAAGGGTAAGATTTTTTTTTTAACCAGTCAAGCTTCTGGCCTTTATCTCTGTGTGCAAATCAATTGAGCAAATGGTAAGAATAACTGTTTGTCTCCTCTATAATGTTTTAATTAATAAAAAATTTTAGAAAAAAATCCTCTGTAAACTGAACACTGCCTGCTCTAGATTACTTCTTGGAATAGTGATGGAGACTGCCCCACACTGTAGTTCAGTAGCTAAGGTTTGCCCTCTCACTGCAGTGGCCTGGGTTTGATGTCTAGTTCTGGCAGATTTTTCTGGTTTGATATCTGTGTGACTTTTGCCATTTATTGATCTTATCCCCTTTCATGGACAGCTTCTGATTTCTTATCTTGAATTTCTCTTTCAGTGAGCTATCTTTGGAATGAGCAACCTGCATTCAGAGATTGAAGTTGACTTATAGAGCCAATAAAAGCCCCTTGGAAAACCTGGTCTTGTACCTTGTCTATGTAGTTCCTTTACAGGATTTCTGATGTGAGGTAAGTAAAGAATGCCACTTTCTGACAGGCCCAGGAACCCCAAGTTACTTTGGGACCTTGCAAAGAGAGGAATTCACCCAGTTCATACAGATATCTGCAGGCTCTGTTAGGATGAGCCCATCTGTGTCTCAATAACCTGCATATCAAGGGCTCCTGCTTACTGGGACATTTTGTAACTCCCTTCTCAGCCTATCTTCATGGAGAAAAATTACACCTATTTCCCCATAGAGCAAAAAGAGGACTTCAGGCAGATATCAAGATACCTGGTGGCAGAGCCTTCTAGGGATATTGGTTCCTAGTTATGGAGTTTAAGGCAACAGAGACATGATCAGGAATTTGTCTGCTACCTTTGGATTGATTGTTGAGAAGAAACTGCAAGAAGCCTTAGGGTTCAACAAAGGTCCCTCAATTTGCTAGCTCGCGTAGTCCTAGACAATCTGTTGTCTACACAAAGGGGAGTTTGTGCAATTTGGAACATCACTTGCTGCACCTACATAAACACCTCAGGAGAAGTTGAAATCTGGATAGAAAGAAATTTCCAAGAAACTTGATGGCTACAGCAGGTCTCTACCAGTGACCCCACGTCTGATTGGTTGGTTCTTGGTGTTACTTATCTGAATGCCTTAAAACTTTAGATCAGTTCCACAAGAACTCTTGAGACTTGGGCTTTCACTCCCTATATTAGGGCTCAATACTTATAGTCTGCTGTTCACTTAAGTACTATGCTGGGGCTGGGGATGTGAATACTAATATCCTTGTCATGCAAAACTTGGGTCCCCAACCAGGCACTCATGAATATAGGAAGAAAACAGCAAGACAGTTTCATTTCTCCTATCCTGGAATAAACCCCAATGATGTCGCCTATCATCAGGAAGAAGTTAGAGTGGTAATCAACCCCTCCCATCTCATCATCTGCTCACACCTCAGGAATGAGGAACGCTGAAGCCCAGGGGGGACTGAAACCACCCTTGCAAAATTATAATAGTGAGAGAAATCTAATGTAACTGGCTCCATCTTGCTTCTAACTTCACACACTATCCACCTTTGCTTATTTGTGTACATAGGCCAGCCTAACTATAGAAGGAATTTATAGTTTAACTAATCCCCTTCTTGTTCCAGAATTGAAACCAACTTTGTAAAACAAATGAAATGTTGCGAGGTTAGAATTATGGTAGGGGCCTGAATTCAGCTAGGATATAGGCAGAGTTAAACAGTAAACAGTCATTGTTCCCCATCTTTTTGTTTTGTTTTGTTTTTATAATTACCTACTGCTCAGGAGTCACGTAGCCAGTGGGCACAAGATCTATATGTTCTTTAATTGCTCCTACAGATTCTATTGCTGTTGTGAAATTTAAGGCTGGAGTTTGAGATGTTGTTTAGACTTGGCATTCTGGTGGACAAATTGACACCACCCAGACTGTTGACCTATGCTAAGAAACTGGCTCAACACGTTCTGTGAGCTCCACCCGGGAACTTCCTTAGTGCACAAGACAATTTTGACACCCTCTGATTTCATTTCCAGCCCAACCAATCAGCAGTGTCCATTTCCTAGTCCCCTGCTCACCAAACAATCCTTTAAAACCTTAGTCTCCAAATTCTTGGGCAGGCAGATTTGAGAAATATATCCCATCCTCTTTGCTTGGCCACCTTGCAAGTATTAAACTCTCTGCTGCAACACCTTCTGTCTCATTTTTTTGTTTGAGAAATTTTATCTCCCACATTTCTGGAAAACACACAGTCCAGTTTGTTACTTAACAGTAAGGCCAGCATCACCTCACCTGTTCTCGCCCTCAGATGGAAACACTGACCTGGGACTAAAGCGTAGACCACCGGGCTGTGTACCCTGGCCTGAGCCATCCCCAGATATCAGGAGTCTCCAACTGGGAAACTTCCATACACTCTCCAAGTGACTTATAGCTGCACCAACAATCGCAATGAAAGTTCTTATCTCTTTCCTTCTTCTGTTGCTGCCACTAATGCTAATGTCCATGGTTTCTAGCAGCCCAAGTCCAGGTGAATAAGATTAATTGCCTATGAATAGAAAAAAGGGAGGAGAAAACGTGGCACAGTGGGCCACATATGCATCAAAATGTAGCCTCTTTCAGTTACAGGGGTTTAGGGCAAGTTAGCCTTTCCCAGTGCCAGCTTCCCCTTTACCAAAAGAAGTAAACTGTACTTATATACAAACGGTGTTAAGAGAGTTAAATAAGATAATGTATGGGAAAGTGTCCACAATTGTAGCTGGCAAATACACACACACACACACAAGCTGGCTCAACAAAGATTTGCTCTCTTGCCTTCTCCTCTAACCCCCCAGAAGAGTAATGCATTTCTCTGGGGCCAAGCATGGTGGCCGTGGTGGGAGGGTGTTAAAGGCAACTATACATGTATAAAAGGTCAGGAAGTCCTTGCTTATATTCTTTACAGTGCACCATACATGCCACAAACATGTCTTAATGCTATTTAATGGTAAAGTAATAAACTAGAAAAATCCTGTCACCAGGTAGTGTCCATATTTGTAACTTTATCCATAGCAAGCCCTGCTGTAGCAGCTCACCTTTTGGGTAGCAAACGTTTGCCTAGGGGTCTCAAGTTGCTCTGGGTTTTCACTATAAAGTGGTTCAGCCTTTCACAGAGCAACCATGCAGAAGAGAGTTCACCCCATGTATATTTTCACTTGGGAACAACATCTACCCAAGGGCCACTTTGATATGAAATGGGTTTGTCACATACTCAGCATGAAATTGGTCCTAAAATCAAGAGATGTTCACCCTTCTACACTACGATTTCCAGCGTCCCCTTCTTTGTAGAGAGAGCACTTGGGAAGCTGCTGAGCCCTGTAGCCCTACGGCCTAGACTACCATTCTGTGATCTTTGAACCAGTGTGCACTACTCACTTTTGAAGTTTGAGCTCTCTGCTTCCACATCTCACCTTTCCTGCCCTGACAAGTCTTTGCTCAAGCAGAGCCTCTTTTTGGTAGAAGCTCTTGACTTTATTTGGAATCTGATTTGGATAAGGCTGCCTTAATAGAAGACTATACATTTCTCCTGGGATGATTAAAAAAATTTTTTTCTTTTCTGGCAAGTCTTTCCTGGTAGAAAGGCGTATATCTTTCCAGATCGTGTACTCTGGATTCTACGAAATTTACATTCTGCCTGTGAGGTATGTCTATTCTGGTGAATTTACTTCCATTTTGATCTGTGTGCCTAATTTAAATATTTTAAAAATCTACATGCCTGGGTTAAAATTCTTGTGAATGCTTTATCTGGATTTCTTTTTATTGGTTTGTCTCTTTTCCCCTTGCTTGCTTCTGAAAACTGTCCTAGAGCACAAATAAACGTTCTAAATGATGGGCACAAAATGGCTAATTAACAGCCACTAGCATGGTTGCCACCATCTAAAACACCAGTACAAATGCCTGGCATTCTCTGGCAGGATTTGTAAAATTTTCTTCACTTTCAAGAGATTAATAAGAAATGGAATGGGACTCTCAAACATTAAGGCAAGCCAGGTTTTCTGGGGCTCCAGCTGGCTACATTTTATGGTTCTTTCTTGTGCACATTTTAAAATTTATGAGCAAAATTACATCAAGGAAAATTCAGTATTCGATGATCATCATTAAGCCTCTCTTAAAAAGCCCTGCATCGGTAGGGTGAAAATGTAGAGTCTTCTAAATTCTCTATTTTTTTTCTCTACCTACTTTGAATCTACTGACTTTTCTACTGGTGTTGAGATAAAACTCACTGCTTATGGCATTCCAGCCCAGAGGTTTAAAAAAGAAATTTTGAAGGGCTTTAAAATTAATGACTTTGCAAATTAAACAATTCCAGGATAAGAAACAACTTAGACACCTGTAGGAAATGTAAATTTAAGTTTGCCTAACTAGTAATTGCTTATAATGATGGAGCACAATTAAAAATCAATAATTTTTAAAAATACATGTTTATGAAAGGTAGGCTCTCAGATCATACGGGTCAAAATCTTGAGCTCAGAACAATAATTTAAGGTATTTCTGTCTGACATAAACTTTTTTCTTCTACTGCCATGCAGGGGCAAAAAAGAAAAATCCAGGAAAAAAAGCTAAAATATTTCCTCATCCACATTTGCTAATCAAGCAAACCACACCATCACCACCACCAACAACAATAAAAAAACTAGTTTAAGGCTAGTTGGAGATTTTTTTTTCTTATACAATTTAGCCAGTTCTAGCTAAAGTGTAAGCAATTGAAAATTTAATCCTAAACTCATGTGAAACAGCAAAAAAAGATGCTGAAAGGGGAGAGATTTCATTTGTTTGTTTATAAGTTACACTGCCATTAGAAACTGCGTTACCCAAAATATTCCCCCACAGCCTTCATTATATTACCTATGGGGCAAATAAAATTTAGCCATGTTAACGATTCCAGTTTGTCAGAAATACAATTGGATCTAGTTGGCTTTAATCAACTAGTAAGTTTGTATTACTATCTGGTGACTAAAATTCTAAAATGAAAGCTGTAAGATTTTTATGTGCATTTGTGGATATGTGTTTAGGTCTGTTTTTGCATATGTACATGTATTATGGTCTATATTGTGTCTACACGACAAAATCCACCTTAGTTGGCCAGAAATGCCTTAATAAACTCTATTTGCATTAACGTAGAGAAATGACACAAGAACAGGGCTTTTACCCTAGTAGCATTGGGAGGGAATTCAGGGTCTTTCTAACAGTGAGGGATCAAACCCAGTTAATTCCCTGACATCATTCACTGACATCCCCTCCAGCCTCTAACATATGTCCTTCTCACAAACACACTGAAACTGGCACAAACTCTGGATATTCGATCCCAGGTGGATCTTCCACCAGGGCAGAATGACCACAAGGAAGTCAGGGTGTGACTCCCCACCCTCAAGGTCCCCAGTATTTGGGACATCTGCCTATGGTCCCTGCAGACATTTCACCAGGGATCCAGTGGAACTTCTCCTGCAGGAGGGGACAGGATAACCCAGGATCTGCTTTTGTTTCCGTCTCAGAGGGACTGAGGGTCATGAGGCCTCCCCTGCTCTAATAAAGGAACTAGGTATCCCTTTGTGGAGTCTCCAGGTGGGAGCTGCCCAGCTCCTGGGCCCTGTAGGGAGGCCTGGGGCAGACGACAGACAGGGACACAGATGACCTGGAGGCGGAACCCCCAGTGTTGGGATGGAGGAACAAAGGGCCCTCTGGGGACCACCTCTCAGGCCAGTGTCCTCTCTCTAACGCTCCCAGAGACACCTCCCTGGGCCCTTCTTTTGAAACCTTGGGGACGGATGGCTGTTTCTGAGGCAGCCCATCTTCCTGCAGGACAGTTCTCCCAAATCAGGACCAGGAGTGCTCTGGACAACTCTCGTCCTCTCCCTGAGCTCATCCTGCACTGCGTGGAGTTGGGCATCCTGGGGACCCACAGTGAACGGGACCAAGGGTAACCTGACCCTGCAGTCTGGAGGTCAGAGCCCACCTCTGCCCAGGGGCCAGGGCCACTCATACCACATGAACCCTGGTCAGCATTCCTGGGGAAGTCTCTGACTTTTACCACAGGTCTCTTCTTGCCCTCCAGGGACAACATTGCACACAGACAACACACAGGAAATGGGTTCCCCTGGACAGGAACCTGGCTTTGTTAAGGAGGTGGAGGTGAAGCCTGGTTTCCATCCTTTGCTCCAGCAGGCCCTTCCAGTCCCTCCCATGTGTCTGCTCTGTCTCTCCTGCTCCTTCCTGGAGCCTCTGAGGATCCGCACCATGCCTGGGGAAGGCACAGTGACAACAGGATAGTCAGCTTCACAGAGGACAGAGGCCACCTGGGATGGTCAGGGAGAACATGGACAGGCCCTGAGCCACAGCACAGCCAACAGACACGGAGAAGGAGGATCTTTCTGAATCCCTCCTCAAGGACAGCAGAACCCAGAGCCACCCACCTCCCTCCACCACAGTCCTCTCTTCCTAGGACACGCAGGACACCTCCCTCCACATCCAGGAGCTGGGGATTCTCCTAAGATTCCCAGGCCTGGATCTGTGTCCCTGGGTCAGAGGCAAGGCTGGTGACACTGGAGAGAGAGGACTGGTCCCCCCACAGTTACCCCCCACTTTCTATCCCACAGAGCAACTTCTGTCACTTCCTTGCTAGGTATCATCCCACATTCCCTGAGAACTGGGGAGCATGAGGAGACCTGAGGGCCCAGCTGGGTTTCTGTGTCACAAAGGGAAAGAGTTCCCCGAGTTTGGGAGACCCCAGAGTACCTCCGTTTGTGATGACATTCCCAAAGGGTCAGTGCAGGGGTGACAGGTCACCCTCTCTGGGGACAGTGGACTCCATCAACCCTGCTTCTCAAAGTGTGGTTAGGAAACTGTAATGTACACAGAAGAGAAAGGGGAAGGAGGTACAAAAAAGGCAGAAATGAGAGGGGAGCGGGCAGAGGGGTGACCTGGGCAGAGCCCTGCCTCTGTCTCTGGCTCTGGGAAGTGCTTCTGCCCTGGAGGAGGCTCAGCACAAAAGGAGGAAGGTCAGTGGACCTAACAGTCACAGCAGCTCTGACAAGAGCATTCCTGGAGCCCAAGGTCCCCTCCACGGAGGACAAGCAGGCAGCAGAGACCATGGGCCCCCCCTCAGTCGCTCCCCATGGAGGGCACAGGCCCTGGCAGGGGCTCCTGATCACAGGTGAGGGAGGACTCTCCGGGAGTGGGTGGGAGGAGGAAGCACAGAGACTGGAGTCTCTTGGGTAGGAGGGGACAGAGGGCTTCTGGCTGGGGTCTCCTGGGGCTCTGAGAGGGGACTGAGGGCTTCTGTTGGAGGCTGGATAAGAGACAGAACATCATAGAGGGACAGGGGTCGCCACAGGAAAATCTCAGTGAACTGAAATTGGTAAAAGGCAGGAAAATCTCAAGTGTTCTTGTTTCCTAGTTAATCATCACCTGCCACTACATTTTGAAAAATGAGAATAATAACTATTATCAGACGACACTTCAGATAAAAACATAACCAGGGCATAAAACACTGTTCTTAGCCAACAACCTCAGACACTGGGAAATAAACCTCAGGACTTGGAGGCCCTGGGAATGCTATGAATTCATCCACAGGAGTCTGCAGCCTGTCCCAGGCACTGGGATGCAACCAAGATCACACAAGTCCCCGTCCTCACAGAGCTCACGCTCTCGTAGGGAGGAAGACAGACACCCAAAGAGATCTAGAATGTGAGGTCAGGTGTTGACAAGAGCTCCGGAGGGAGCAGAGCAGGGAAAGTTCAGAAAGGGAAGACCCAGGGTCTCTAGAAGAGGTGTCAGGGGAGGAGTCTCCCCAAAACACCCTGATGTGAGCAGGATCTGAGAGCAGTGTGGAGGGAGCCATGCAGACCCCTGGGGAAGAGGATTCCACACCAGAAAATACCAAGGTCAGAGGTGTTGAAGGAATGGGGGTCGTGCTGCCGACCCAGGCAGGGACACACACACACGCGTGCACACACACACACTCCAAGGCTGAGGGATGAGGAGACCCGCTGAGGGATGAGGAGACCCGCTGAGGACCCAGGGCCTTAGTTTTCCATCCCACTACCTAGGTCCCGGTATTGACTGATGCTCTCTTCACCTCCTAGCCTCACTTTTAACCTTCTGGGACCTGCCCACCACTGTCCAGTTCACTATTGAAGCCCTGCCGTCCAGTGCTGCAGAGGGAAAGGATGTTCTTCTACCGGCCCGCAATATTTCAGAGACTATTCAAGCCTATTATTGGCACAAGGGGCAAACGGCAGAAGGGAGCCCTCTCATTGCTGGTTATTTGACAGACGTTCAAGTAAATATCCCGGGGACTGCATACAGCGGTTGAGAGACAATATACCCCAATGGATCCTTGCTGTTTCAAAACGTCACCCTGGAGGACACAGGATCCTACACCCTACGAACCATAAATGCCAGTTATGACTCCGACCAAGCAACTGGCCAGCTCCACGTACACCGTGAGTGATTCCCCCATGCCTCTGGGTGTTGGGGGTCAGTTCTGCTTCACACACATGAGATTGTCAGGCCTGGGCTGTGCCTGCATTCCCCTCTGCATTTTGACCCGTGTTGAGATTTGAGCATTTAGTGCAGGACACACACCTAGGAGGTAAACTTCAACAGATCAGAATTCCTTTCCTGCATCCAGACCCTGCAGACACTTGCTGAATGGGGGCAGGGTGGGGGGGCCTCAGCAGGGGGAGGTCAGTCTCAGCCAAGCACCCCATGCCCTCCCCATGAACCTGACCCTGAGAAAGACTCTGGAGAACTGGGTCAGGGCCCGGCCTGAGGGGGTCCTGGGATCCTCACAGAGAAGCTCAGCCCCAAGGCTCCTGACTCCAGGTGACCCCGGGAAGCCTGTGCCAGGGCTTGGGTGTGGTCTCCTGGGCAGGGTTGACTGGGAGCAAGGATTTACCAGCTGTCTGTGGGAGCAAGGATTTACCAGCTGAGCTCACCAGTGCCAGCTCAACTCCCAGAGTCTCATCTGGACAAGGACAGAGCCTACCACTTTACCTGGGACTTAGTCCGGAGAGGACAGGTGGACAGGATTACTAGGGCATCGGCCCTCTGAATGGGGAGCTTAAGAGATGCCTTTGGGCAGTCAGTGGCCCAGGGGTAGGAACAGAGGTGAGAAAATATTTCCGGCAGCTTCTTGTCCACCAGGGATCATGCCCAGGGGTGCTCTCCCATGGAGGCAAATAATAACAGAGGCTGTTGATGTGAACACCTCCTCTGTGCCAGCTTCATGTCAGATCCTGTGAATAATTTAAAGTTCATCCATAGACAAAGTGGCAAGCCACAGACCATTTCCCATTTACATATTGTATAGAGGAGAAAGTGAGGCACAGAGAGATACAGACACCAGCCAGGGTGGGCAGATCGCAGCTGGCAGAGTCACGTGAGGACTGTCTGCAGCTACTGCCACGTCCTCTACTTCCTCCCTGGTGCCTTGTTAGGTGTCCGTGGACCTCAGAGCAGCCACCAGTTCAGATGTTTTCTTCTTAGGTGTCTACAGCTCAAAGGGGGAGATTCTGGTCTGGAGAGTTACGAGTAAATACAGAATTACTCAGGTTTTTCTTAACTAAGTCACCCGCCTCAACAATCAGTCAGTGCTGGGGAAGTTCAGGCCTCCTTGCTCAGGTCCACACCCCCATCTCTGGACATGAAATCATGTGTTTCCTGATGTGTTGGTATCATTCCGATGGGAGGATAAAGGGGAGGACTTTGCTTTCTCCCCCTTTCACACTCTGCACCAGCCAGGGCCCAGGGTGAGACACATACTCCGTAGTTCTCTTATGAAGGAGGGAGGGATTGAATGAAGGAATGATCTATAACCTCTTCAGAGACACAGACCTGGATACAAGATCCTGGGAGGTTCTGGCCGCCACACCTGTTTTCTGTCCCTCTAGGGGTAAGACCCATGTCCCATTCCTCTGGCCCCTTTCCTCTAAATCTGCCCCTGGGAGCGGAGTCTCATCTGACTCTGGGGCTGCAGGGCTGTGGGAAGGTTTTCAGGGGAGAGATCGGGCTTGCGGGGAGCCCCCCACTTTTGCCTTCCGTCCTGCAGCTCTACCCGGTTCTCACTGTGAATATCCCATAATAATCCCCCCATCCTTTCTGGGGAGTAGAAAAAAGTAAATATTTAAAAATATGCCAGAGCATCTGTTCTTCTTAGCAAGTCCAGATAGTTATTAGCTGGCAGGAATAAATTGTTGTTTTACCAGAGTCTAACCTGCTGGGGGTTTATGGGAGCCTAACTGACCGAGGGGAGGGGAAATATCCAACTCTGGCCCCCTCAAGCCATCATGTCCCACCTAAGGGGAAGAAAAAACTGAGAGGCACTGAGGCACTTGTGACATTCACAGCCCAGGGCACAGACTCCATCCAGGACCACAGAACCCCTCCCTCCCCACACTCACCACCGCATTACTGAACATCTGCTCACCCAATTTCCTGTTGCCCAGTATATCATGTCCTGGCTTTCAACAAAAACTACAAGACAAACTAGAGCAAAAAGAAAAAATAATAATTCAGTTTGAAAGACAGAACAAGCATCAGAGCCAGATGCAGAAGTGGCAGGGATGTTGAAATTATCAGACCAGGAATTTAAAACAACTCTAGGGCCAGGAGCGGTGGCTCACACCTGTAATCCCAGCACTTTGGGAGGCCGAGGTGCGCGAACTCCTGAGGTCAGGAGTTTGAGACCAGCCTGGCCAACATGGTGAAACCCCACCTCTACTAAAAATTAGGCAGGCATGGTGGTGGGAGCCTGTAATCCTAGACACTTGGGTGGCTGAGGCAGGAGAATTGCTTGAACCCGGGAGGCAGAGGTTGCAGTAAGCCGAGATCGCACCACTGCACCCCAGCCTGGGCAACAGAGAGAGATTCTGTCTCAAAAACAAATAAACAAATGAAAAAACAACTCTGACTAATATGCTACAGGCTGCAATGGAGAGCATAGACAATGTTCAGAACAGAGGGTGATGTGAGCAGAGAGATGGACAGGCTAAGAAAGAATAACAACATCTATCTATCTATCTATCGATCGATCTATCACCTGTCATCTGTCTAACTACATATATACTAGAGATCAAACTCACTGTAACACGTGGATCTCAGGGTGGTTGTGAGGATCTTTATTAGGAGATTAGAGAGATTAAAGCAGAGTTACACACAGGGTGAGAGCTCCCTTGATGCTGTCAACTAGTGTTCTTATTTTTTGATATGGTTGTTATTAGCGGTAAAATCAGGAACAATGCAGTAAAAATTTGGTTGTATCATGTACAAGTTCTGTGACCTTCCTTGACTTACTGAGGCACTGTAAGTCTCAGATGCTAACTCTGCAGCTGGAGGCGACGCCCCCTCCCTCAAGGTGATGCGAGGATGAGATGAGCTGTAGGTAGCTTGGTTCCCACTGGGCCTGGCACATGGAAGTCCCCTGAAAACAGTCAAAGAGCATCATCCCCGCTCATCAGCATTGAGTTGATGGCAAGGGCTCGCTGTCTATGACAATCATGGAATAGAAAAGAAGAAACAGAGAGAAGACTGGGCATGGTGGCTCACACCTGTAATCCCAGCACTTTGGGAGGCCAAGGCGGGCAGATCACCTGAGATCAGGAGTTTGAGACTAGCCTGGACAACACGGCAAAATCTCTACTAAAAATGCAAAAATTAGCCTGGCATGGTGGCACACACCTGTAATCCCAGCTACTTGGGAGGCTTAGGCGGGAGAATCACTTGAACTTGGGAGATGAAGGTTGCAGTGAGCCAAGATTGCGTCACTGCACTCCAGCCTGGGCGACAGAGAATGACTCCGTCCAAAAAAAAACAGAGGGAAGAGGCATGAAGTGAGAGGAAGAAGGGATTTAAAGGCACAGTAGCAGGGCGAGGTGCAGGCACCTGTGGGAGAATGTAGGAGTTGGTGCATCCCAGTGTTTCAAGCCTGAGACACAGAAAATGGTGCAACTGTGGAGAGCAAGGGAGTCAGCTATGAGGACAGCACAAGAGACCGCACTCAGGCTCTGGAGCATTTCCTTCCTACCTGACCGTGCCCCTGCCCTGCAAGGCCCCTTATGGTTTCCCTTGGAACAGACTTGGGCCTTGTCCCCTTTGCCTTCCCCTTTCTGCAGAAAACAACGTCCCAGGCCTTCCTGTGGGGGCTGTCGCTGGCATCGTGACTGGGGTCCTGGTCGGGGCGGCTCTGGTGGCCGCCCTGGTGTGTTTCCTGCTCCTCGCCAGGACTGGAAGGTACCACAGCTTTTCTGCAGCCTCCTCCCACCCCCTAGGCTGATCCCAGTCTGGGAGGAGGGAGACCCCACCCTGTATTCAGGGCCAGGCTCTCCTCGTCCTCCCAAGGGATCCTTCCCTCTCATTCCATGGCTCCTCCCTTACCAGCTGCTGATCCTAGGCTGCCTCCTCCTTTATGAATGTGGCACAACTAAGTTTGCACCCCTGAGTGTGGTCCTAGTTCCCTAACACAGCAAAGTCACAGCTGCCTGGAGGGAGGAAGGAAGGGAGGGAGATAGGATGGGAGTGCTCAGAATCTGGTACCTCCTGCTGTTCATTGAATTTACCCACCCATGAGGGGGGGATTTGCAGGCTTGAGATCCCCAAGGTGGGGGTCCTGGAAACGGTCACGAAGTGGGGAGTGGCAAAGCCTGGACAGGCTGGGTGGGGTCAGCATCCCGCCATGCTTGATGCTGTAACTGCTGTCCCTGAGGTGTGAGACGGGAGAACCTGGACCTAAGGACCTGCTGTCCTTTATGTCTCTTGCCAAGGGGTGGAGAGAGAGAGGAAAAACCCATTGCCCCCATTTCAGCATCTCCAGGCCTGAAAGGAGGGTCTGGCCATGGCAGAGACACTGAGTTCTGGGAGAATCTAATGCATGCTCCTTGCCTCCTCGTGCCCCCAGCTCCCCCAGTGTCCTGCCCACATGGACGGCCCTGCTTTCCTTCTGGGGCCTTGACCCTTCCTCTCAGGCAAACCCCCCAGGTGGTCTGATTCCCTCCCTGGGTCCTCAGCCCCTTTCCTGGGTCCCTGGGTCAATGTTCTCCTCATCCAGCGTCTGCCTGGGGGTCCTTCCTCTCTGGCCAGGACAGATGTGGCTGCTTAAGGCCTTTCCTCAGCTCCCCTCCTCAGTCGCTCCTGCCACAAAACTGATGGAGACAGGAGGCCTTCACTCCAGTCCTTGAAAATGGAATCCCTTCCTTGTCCTTTATTCTGCCCCTAAACGTGTGATTTCTCCCTGCACCCTCATGAATAACCCTTGACCTTTCCTAGGGCCAGCATCCAGCGTGACCTCAGGGAGGAGAGGCCCCCAGCCTCCACCCCCGGTGAGCGTCCCTTCAGCCCAGGTGTGGAAGCCCCTAGGTCTGCCCTACAGTGTCCAATCCTGCCAGTCACCCTCTGGGGGCCTCTGATCCTTTCCTTGGGGCTGCAAGGAGGATATCAGGAAACATGACACAGGGGACCCCGACTGGCTTAGTCAGACTGATCTGTGGTCTCTGGGTCGTGGGTCACCTCCTCAACCTCAGCTGCTCAGGTCTTCCCTGGGAAGAGGCTCCCTCTCCCTGATTCTCTGGGAGCTGAGGACCCTCACACCCTCCTGCAAGAGGGGTCCAGGCTCTCCTCCCACCCTGCTGCTCACTCCTGTCTCTGTCCCCAGGCCACGGTCCCTCTCACAGATCCACCTTCTCGGTAAGCCTGTTCCCTCCCCAGTCCCTTTCTACTGGGGTCCCAGTAGTGCAGGCTCAGGGCAGGGGGACCATTAACCCCACAGCACAGCACAGCCCCACCTTCCCCCAAACAGTCAGGTCAAAGTGAGCCCCTCCGGCCAAGGTCCCGGCCTCCCTACAGGGCCAGGACCACCCACACCCTGTGCTGACCCCACCCTGGGACCCTCCATCGCCTGAGGAGACCCCTGGAGTCCAGCAGGTGCAGAGTGGACACTGGGAGCATCGGTCAGAGGCCCACATTCTCAAGGGTGTGGGGTGGGCCCAGCCAGGACAGGGGTCGGGGTGCTGTATCCACATTCGGAGGCTGAGCTCAAGGGCAGAGCTGGTCACTCCTGAGGGAAAATGCCTGGAAGTAGAGGCAGGGAAGTAAGTCCTGGCAGATCAGAGAAAGAACTTTCCAGGCTGGGTTTCCATGACTCTCCCTCGCTGTCCCCTGACATCCCCTCTCTCCCTTGCCCAGGCTCCCCTACCTGGCCCCAGGACAGCCACTCCCATGTATGAGGTGAGTGTGGGCCATGGATGTTCTGGTCCCGCAGGCCTCAGGGGACCCAGGATCTACCCCCAACAGCACCTGGCTGAGCTCTGAGATTCAGGAAAATGCAGTAAAAATGAGAACAGGGGGTGGTGAGCAGAGGAGGGAGGGGCCTGGGAGCAGGAATCCCCTGAGCACAGCCAAGTTCAGCACCAGAGCAGCCCTGGGTGGGCCCAGAGCCTGGGAGATGCCAGACCCTGTTTTAGAAGGCCACAGGGGTCGAGGCCTCTTCTCTGTTTTTGCAGGAATTGCTACACTCTGACGCAAACATTTACTGCCGGATTGACCACAAAGCAGATGTGGTCTCTTAGGTTCTCCCAGGAGCTGCTCCTGTGGGTTGACGGAGGTACCCAAAGACTCCAGCCCTGGGAACAAGAAAGGACATGAAGCCTGAGCCAGAGAACCAGCTCTGAGTCCTGAGAAGACACTGGCCTGGGGACAGGGAGGAAAGGGGTCTCTCCTAAATATCTGGAGACCCTGACAGGCTGCCCTGGGCTCTGGATGGGCTGGGAAAAAGGCCTCCCATCACCACAGGAAGCGGGGGCTTGCAGGGAAAGTGAACGGGCCTGTGGCACACCCAGAGTTACCTGGAAAGGATCTGAATAAAGAGGACCCTTCCTCTCATTGGCTCTTTTTCTGCTCATGGGAACTTAGCAGAAACTCACTTGAAACTCCATGTCCATTCTTTCCCGGGTCACACAGGGAAAATATCATCTTCACCATATCTCAACCCCAGTCTTTCTTCCCTGGGAGACAGGAGTAGGGGGTTGGGAGTCAGGCTGGAGTGGACCCTACACAGGAAAGGGTGGGATTCACAGGAGCCCTGCCCAGCCAGCCGAGCGCTCGGCTGTCCTCACACTGCCCCAGGGACCAAGGCCATGCACAGCCCCAGCCTGGGTCCTTCTGTGAATGCATGAGGTGTCTCAGGAGCACGGAAGTTGGGGCCATCTGATGTCCACACAAAGGTGAGCAATGCAGGAGCGTCCAAGGGTGGTGCAGATCATGGGTGTGACCCCCACACAGGCTCCAGTGTCCTGGGCCCTCCTGCCCTCTTCACCCAGGCCCTGGCAGCCCTGTCTATCACTGTCCTCCACAAATGAACTTGCCTGTCCCCAAATCCAGGATCCTGTGTGCTTAGCCCTGGACACCAGGTTCTCCTCTGTCCCAGTGGCTTCTGCTCAGGACATCTTTATCCCTGGTGGGACACAGAGAGGGGCTGTCAGAGTAACCAAGGTGAATACAGACCCATAAGTCAGTCCTTGAACACTACCAAGGACTCTAGCCCCTCATTGCCCATCAGTTCCCACTTTACCCCCTGGCATGGATCTGACTGAGCAAGCCAACTCTTTACACAGGAGCGTCCAGGTCAGAGGAGCAGGGCTCCCCCATCTAAAGCTCATGTAGGCTCCCATGGTTATGGGACAACCTGTCTGCTCCTCTCCCTGGCCCACAGCCCTACCTCAGCTCCTCCACACACCTGGGCCAGCGGTTCTCAGCCCTTCCCTGAGGGCCCCTGGAAGGGTGATGATCTCATGTAGGTTCACTTGAACCAAGTGCCACCTTCCCACAAACAAGCCAGTCCCTGCACTAAAGCACAGAACCACACGGTTCCCAAGGGTGTTCTGCCACTGCCACAGGTTCTTCATCATGAGATGAGATGTAAGAAAACAACCAGCAATGAGTTGTTTTACATCAGGATTCGCATCGGGATTTAGCTCTAAATGACCCCCGATCCTACCTGCACGCAGCATCAGATGAGACAAGATGAGGCCTCTTTAGTTTCCTGTTGATGCTGTGACAAATTCCCACAAGCTTAGTGACATAGAAACCTGAACCAAGGTGCCCACATGACTGTTCTTTCTGGAGGCTCCAGGGAAGAGCTCCTTTCCGCTCCTTTTCCACCTCCTAGAGGCCCCCTGCAAACTTGACTGTGTCCTCTTTCTCCATCTTCAAGGCCAGCAGTGCAGCATCTTGAAACCACTCTGTGCCGTTTCCATCCCCACATCCCCACCTCCTCCTGCCTCCTTCTGTCACTTAAAAGGAAGGAGCCTTGTTATTTTGGATGCACCTGGGATAAACCACCATAACCTCCCCATCTCATGATCCTTCCTTTAATCTGTAAAGTGTCCTTTACCATGTGACATGTCCACAGATCTGGGGATGAGGATGTGCACATCTTTGAAATGTCCTTGTTCTGTCCATCACTCCTCTCAAGGCCATCTTCTCATCATCGTTCACCACAAACTACACATAGGCACCTGGATGGGTTCATCCTGACTGTGGCGTCAGTTCCTGCAGTGATATCCCCAGCACCCTCCAGGTCCTGAGAGAGGGAGACAGAGGGCTCTCCATGCCTCTAGTACCTCTCCACCTTCTTCTTGGTGACATGCTCAGTTGCTAAGAATAAAAGAGAGCAGAGGTGACTGAAAGATCACAACTCACCGGCCCTTCAGTAGTTCCTGGACATCAGCACCACGGACAGTGACCCAGTGAGGCTCTTTTCCGGGGTGGCAGCAGGGAGCTTGCAGATAGGAAGGAACTGCAGGAAAAACTGCCCATTCTATTCTATATGAGGACTGTAAGAAAGAGGAAGCTATCACAGAGATAATGCTATTCTTCTCCAATCCACAAATTGCGAAACATTTGCATGTCTGGACATCATGATTGTTAGCACATCTGCTGCCACTCCCTGCAGGACTGATTGCTGCACCCAGGATGTGGTCTCTGGGCGGCTGAGAGCCTGCTTTGGCCTCAGGGTGAGTCTCCCTGCCCTTGACATTTAGGCCTCTGTCTCTGCCTCCAACATGGTGGGAACCTTCCATGATTAACGTCTGCTTCTCTGTGCCTGACCTTTGAAGCACACCCATCACTCAACCTGGAGCATCCGCTGAGCTCAGCATTCTGCTCCTCCATCGCCAGCTGAGCCCTTGGGGAGATGCTTGAGGGGATCTCCTGGGCTCCTCTGCCAGCTCCTCCAGGCTGAGCCTTGTGCTTGGTGTCAGAGGCCTTTGCCATCTGCTTGTTCTTCCCATAGGCAAATAATCCTTCTCAGGGACAAGTGGGGCCTGAAGATCTGTCTGAATATCTATCTGTTTATCTATCTATATATCTATCTTTCTATCTATCTATCTATCCAAATATATATATATATATATATATAT
>NW_012114644.1:4377538-4382393 GCF_000951035.1 Colobus angolensis palliatus | reverse complement strand
ACACACACACACACACACAATCTACACCGCTTCCCCACTTCACTTTACCCAGAAAAGGAATGTTCTAGGCCACTTCCTCCTCAGCACACATCCCCAGGGAACTAAAATAGGTTCATAGTCACCCTCATCTTCCTCATTCCCATCACCTCCTACCCACAGAGGCATCTCTGGACCTACAGACCCAGCCTTGCCTTCAAGAGGCACAGGTCCAACCCTTCCAGTGTCCCTGCTGGTCACACACAGCACTCAGGGTACACTGGAGGGCTTCTGTGCCTTGGATGGGAACAAACCCCACCTAACATCCCACACCTGAGAAGTCAGCAGGGTCCTCTCTGCCTTGTCCTCACACTCAATGTCTGTCCTGGGTCACCCTTATCTCTCCTGGAAACAGGCATGGCTTTTGACAGGTGGGGTCGAGGCTTTGTCTTTTCCAGAGTCCCTCCCACTCTGAGCACATGAAACTGCTCAGCCCCATGCAACTTTCTCTCACCAGGGACCTTGTTCTCTGGGTCCCTGGATACCTGGGTCCATGCCATGTACATTTCAAAAAAAAAATGACAATGACTCTGGCCCTGACATCCTCATCCAAGGCACGTGTCTGACGAGAATCACCAGGAGAGACACCTGTGGCTCCACACACCTGAGGCCTCACTGCACATGGGTGTCCTCATCCCTCTCCTCCCACCCCTAGGGACAGTGAGCACCACAGGCTGCCTTGGACCACCAGCTCCCCCTCCCATACACAGCCTCAGATCTATACTGACCTGCTACATGGAGAGGCTCTGATGAACAGCAGGCATTAGGAAATCCCACTGAACCAGGGCCCACTCGCGGCCCCACCCCTCCTCATATCTATGACTGGGACAGACACACGTAACACACCTGTGCTCACCGCCCAGCCCCCAAGGTCAATCACAGTCTGTTGCTCCCCTAGACCCACTGTTTCCCACATCTTCCCTCCCCAGCTGCAGTCTGGGTGGCCTCCCTGCTGTTCTAACAGGCAGGTTCCAACTTTTGTGTGTTGTTGCCTGCAATTCCCATCTTTTCCCTTCCCCTTCCCCTTTCCCTCCCCTCCTCTGTCCCTTCCTCTTCCCTTATCTTCTCTTCCCTTCCCTATAAACCCAAACATACTCACCCACCTACCTTGTGGTCAAAGTCATCAGCCTCCTGCTCCCCTCAGTCTTCTCTGACCCTGCATATGGAGGTGATGGCCCCTCCTAGAACACCCACCACTCACTGTCAGCCTTGCGTGTTAATCACAGGTTCTGCAGGGGTTACCTGTGTTCGGAGGTATCACCTGTGGAACCAGAACTCTTAGAAGGACTGGCAGAGGGAACTGCTTAGGATATCTCAGGGATCCTGGCATCTGGTCTACCACAGAAATATTAACAACAGCACGTAGGGACAGGTGGAGGATGGACAGTTAAGAGGGTAAATATGGTTGATGTATGGGCAGAGAAGAAGAACACAGAGAGTCTTCTGACTTCACTTCTTAATTAGTCTGTCCAAGGGTTTGTCAATTTTATCTTTTCAGAAAAACAACTCTTTTTATTGATCTTCTTTATTATATTAGAATTTCTGTTTCATTTATTTCTGCTCTGATCTTTCATGTTTATTTCCTTCTACTAATTTGAGGATTGATGGGTTCTTGTTTTTCTAGTTCTTTGGGGTGTGTCATTAGGTTATTATTTTGAAGTCTTTCTACTGTGGGATATGATGGGGTTTCTCTTCAAATAGCTTGACCAATCCTTTATACTTTAATTCATAATACCCCCACCCACTCCTTTTTCCTTTTCTCTTTTTTTCCCCACCTTTGTTGCATGCTTGGACATGCCACAATACCAGGTTTATCAGTACCAGCTCACATTCCTCTCCTTATTTGGAAAGAAGACTAGCTCTCTAGCTCATGACAGACACCCCTTACCTTTTTCCCCTCTCTCCATTACATGCTCACTTCATCTGAAGAAAATTCAACTATCAAGCCAACCGGATTTGTTCAGATTGTGTGGCACGACCCCAGCCAACAGGGAAAGGGTACAGGGGCAGGACTTGCATCAGGAATAAAGGCTGTCGTACCCTTTTGCTCAGGGATGCTCTCATGGCCACTGGCCAAGGAGAAGCACCCCTCTGCGCAAAAGTAAAATTACTTTGCTAACAATCCTTTGTTTGAGTGTTCAATTTCCTTAGGAATTTGAGCTTTATTTCCAACACTACTGTGTTGATATAGACATTATTTTTATAGAATCCCTTTTTAATGCTGTTTTTGCTGGATCTGATGAGTTTGGTGTGTTGTATTTACATTTTCATTTGCTTCAAAAACATTTTCAACTTATTGCTTAATTTATTCCTTGACGCATTGGTTGTTCAGGAGCATGTTGTGTAATTTCCATGAGTTTGTTCATTTTCCAAGGTTCCTCTGGGTATTGATTTTTAGTTTATTTCACAGTGGTTGGAGAAGACGTCTAATATAATTTCTATTTTTTTAATTTGTCCAGACTTTCTATGGCCTAAGATATAGTGTATTCTGGAAAATATTCTATGTGCTGATGAAAAGGATTTTTTTTTTTCTTTTCTTTCTTTTTTTTTTTTTGTTGAGACAGAGTCTCACTTTGTTGCCCAGGCTGGAGTGCAGTGGTCGGATCTCAGCTCACTGCAAGCTCCGCCTCCCAGGTTTACGCCATTCTCCTGCCTCAGCCTCCTGAGTAGCTGGGACTACAGGCGCCCACCACCTCGCCTGGCTACTTTTTTTTTTTTTTTTAGTAGAGACAGGGTTTCACCGGGTTGACCAGGATGGTCTCGATCTCCTGACCTCGTGATCCGCCCATCTCGACCTCCCAAAGTGCTAGGATTACAGGCTTGAGCCACCGCGCCCGGCCTGAAAAGGATTTTTCTTCTGCAGTAGTTGAGTGAAATGTTCTGTAAGCGTTTGGGTATTAGACTGAGTTTGTAGTTTAACTCCGCTGCTTCCTAGTTGATTTTCTGTTAATGTTTGGTTTTTACATTTGAAATAACTGGCCTTTGGTACCTAGGTATTCATAATTGTTGTATCCTCTTGCTGAATTGACCTGTTTATCATTAGCTAGTGACCCTCCTTGTCTTTTGTTTTTGCAGTCTGTGGTTATAGTCTATTTATCTAATATGACTATAGCTACTCTTGCACTATTTTGGTTTCCAGCTTCATTAAATATCCTTTTCCATTTCTCTGTTTCCACTTCCCTTTCAGTGTCTTTATAGGTGAATTAGATTTCTTTAAGTTAGCATATAGTTGAGTCATTTCTTTACCCATTTGACCACACAGTGGCTTTAATTGGAGAATTTAGAACACTGGCAGCGTTATTATTGATAAGTAAAAATGTAAGACCAGGCATGGTGGCTCACGCCATGGAAATGGAAATTCCCAGCACTTTGGCAGGCTGAGGCGGGCTGATCACCTGAGGTCAGGAGTTTGAGACCAGCCTGGTCAACATGATGAAACCTAAAGTCTGTACTAAAAATATGAAAATTAGTCAAGCATGGTAGCATACACCTGTAATCTCATCTACTTGGGAGGCTGAGGCAGGAGAAGCTCGAACCTGGGAGGCAAAAGTTGCAGTGAGCCGAGATCGTACCACTGCACTCCAGCCTAAGTGACAGAAAGAGACTCGGTCTCAAAATTAAAAAAATAAAAATAAACAAAACAAACCATAATAGTGCTCTTATGTTCTCTGTTTTCTGGTTGTTTTTGCCTGCACTCCAGAGCCAACTCCAGTCTTTTGAGGCTCCAGACATGGTGGAGCACAGACAAGTCATCTCCACTCTTCTTGTCTGAACTTCTGGTTCACAGCATCTGTGAGCACAAATCAAAGATGGTTTTTTTTTCTACTAATTTGGGATATTTTATTACACAGCAATAGACTCCAGCAAAAGGACCCATCGTACGTGATTCCCACAAGTTGATAGGGCTGGAATTATCACAGGGCAACTAAGATGGCTATACTTGTTTTTCCCCCTAATGAGGCTTCACTCTTATGCCCAGGTTGGAGTGAAGTGGCATGATCTTGGCTCACTGCAACCTCTGCCCCCCGTTTCAAGAAAATCATCTTTTGAACAAGGAGATATTGAGGATACACTATGTATATGCTAACAGTGGTTACAGGAGACTCAGAGAAGAGAGAAACATTCACTGCCCTCATGCAACTGATATTCTCAGGAAGAAGGAAAGGCAATCAAGAAAGAAACATGCCGTATTTCAGATAGCTGTAAGTTCTCCACAAGAAAAGAAAGCAGGTGAGGGACATACGGAGTGTGTCAACCATAAGGTTCCCTCTAATTCTATAAGTTGGCCAGGCATATCCTCCAAGAATAAATGGCATCTGAGCAATCACCTGAAGGAAAGAAGGAATGAAGGCTGTGTGTAGTGGCTCATGCCTATAATCCCAGCACTTTGGTAGGCTGAGTTGGGTGGATCACCTGACCTCAGATATCAAGGCCCCACAGGGCAACCTGGTGATACTCAATCTCTACTAAAAATACAAAAACATTACCTGGATGTGGTGGCATGCACCTGTAGTCACAGCCACTTGGGCAGATGAGACAGGAGAATCTCTTGAGCCCCAGAGGTAAAGGTTGCAGTGAGCCAAGATTGTACCACTGTATTCCAGCTTTGGCTACACAATGAGACTGCATCTCAAAAAAGAAAAGAGGAAGAAGAAGAAGAAGAAGGAGAAGAAGGAGAAGAAGGAGAAGAAGGAGAAGAAGAAGAAGAAGAAGAAGAAGAAGAAGAAGAAGAAGAAGGAGAAGAAGGAGAAGAAGGAGAAGAAGGAGAAGAAGGAGAAGAAGGAGAAGGAGAAGAAGGAGAAGAAGGAGAAGAAGGAGA
>NW_012114644.1:4338995-4377356 GCF_000951035.1 Colobus angolensis palliatus | reverse complement strand
GAAGAAATAAAGGAAAGAAAGAAACAAGGAAGGGAGGGAAGGGAGGGTGGGAGGAAGGAAAGAAGGAAGGAAGGAACGAAGGAAGGAACGAAGGAAGGAAAGCCGGCCATACAGGTCTCTGGAAAAAGATTGTTCAAGAGACAGGGAACAGCCAGTGCAAAGGCCCTGGGGCAGAAGCTTAGTTTGTTTGTTGGAGGAAAGGCTCAGAAGCCACTGTAGGCAGACCAAATGGGATGAGTAGAATGAGGTGAGAGGCAGACAGGGAGCAAGCTGTGTAGGACAGTGTCACTCAAAATGTGATCTTCACAGAGCTAAGGAACTTGGACAAAAATGAAAATCACCCATGTGAATAAGTGCCAGGACTGTTTCAGTTTACATTTTTTTTCATGGAAAGCTTTTCTTCATGAAAGCAGTGAGTAGATTGACTTTGAGGCAGCAGCTTTTTTTCTCCTTCCAGACTGGCACTTTGAGAAGCACTAATGCAGTGCCTCTAGGCTGTGGTCAGGACTTTGCATCCTAGTGGAGAGAGATGAAATCTGCAAGAAGATTGTGAACAGCGAAAGGATGATATGAGATATAGTTGAAAATAATTCCACTGTGAAAAGTCCAAGACCCTTCTGTGGGGAGAACACATCATAAAGAATAGATGTGTTTAGTCTTTGGACACCAGGGAAGGCACCAGGAAGAACAGCCAGGAGACCCTGATAGTGACCCCATCTGGGAAGCTGGTGTTGGTTGGCGCTGGGTGACCAGGGTTTTGGGTTCTGTTGTCATGTTGCACATAGGTTGTAGGGTCTGCCCATTGATTGGAGGTGCAGTACAAGGTCACCAGAGGTCAAGAAAAAATCAGGATTTCTGTACTGATCATCTGTAACAATTGAGTTGATCTTGGCTGAGAAAAGAAAGAGTTAGGGAGAATCACATGGGAGAAGCATTCCGGTGTTGGCTTTGCACATGTTATTTTGCATGTACCATTTGGATTTCTAGGATACATTCCCCAGAATGACACTCTTTATCTCCTCTGACTGCCTTGGGAAGAATAAAACAATCTAGGCAGCTCAAGATAGCAATGCCCTGATGGATGGCAACAGACCTACACATAAAAGATGTGGAAGGGGGAGGCAGTTCTTCTGAGGATTAGATGTCAGAGTAGGCTGGGTTTTGTGATGTGGTCCCCTGAAATGCCAAGGAGATGTTAACTTGATGTCCTACAGCCCCGCTGAAGCTGGAACGTAAGATTCTTATTCTATCCCTGACAGCAACACTGTGAACACAACCATACTTATCCCCTCTCCAGGCAGATGGTGTCACCTCTTGTGTAGTGAAACAATGCTGCACTTAGCCATGATAATCCCTGGGTTTCTGTGTGTTCTATGTCCAGGTGAAAACTGGAAAGTTCCTGAATTATTCTTTATGGAGCATCACTTATGAGATCCATACCAAGCAACCTTCTCTGGGTTAAACTAAACCCATCTTAAATGACATTTTCTACAGCTGCTTACTGATTTTTTCTTTATAAGCATTATGTAAGGTCTTCTCTCTTGGAAAACAAAGATTCAGCCACCATCATGCTTGTCAGTAGAATAAAAACATATCTGCCCATCCCTGTCTTTCCAATATTTTCCTACGACCAATATTTATTTACTTATGTATGTCTATGTAACGTTATTCATATTCCAGTCAATTAGCTGTGATTTCTTTTGCCTGTCCCCCACTTGCATTGTAGGTTCAAAAATGTGTATCCCTGAAGCACATCAAGGCTCCACAAGAGTCCTGCTCTGAACTCCCAGGGAGCAGTTTAAAGACTCGACACAATACTGTAGAAGCAGACAGTTATCCGGGAAAAGTCACCACCCCTCCATCTTGCCTTGAGGTGCTGCCTCCCTCTGGTGGCCAAAGACCAGATTGTAGCCTTGCAAAGCCTCCGACTTTTCTGTACTCAAATGAAGCCCATCCATGCAGTAACATTCTTACAACTTGAATTAGCAACCTACTGTAAAGAAAGTAAAGGCCAAAGTTCACAGGGCAAAGTGAGTATATATGACTCCTCATCAAAACTCATTAATAATCTTGAGATGGTGAAACGGAGTTGTAAACTAAGCACACACCTTTCAAAGTGACCTCATGACTGCACAATTTGCAAGCTCATGATTCTGCCATCTCTGCCTAACTGGACAAGTGATAGCTTGATGTTCCATGTAAATAGCATGTCAAACTCAAGCCATGGGACACCTATGGAAACGGTGAGCTCCAGCTGTTTGAAAGTATAAAAAATGGCTTTCTTCCCTTTGAAAATTTTACATTTTGGTCTCTGAAAATTATGAATTTTAATCTCTCCCCCAACTTTCCATTCCTCCTCTCATGCCCACTTGCACCTGGAATAATGGCCGCTCAACTTCACTCGGCCAGCTTGAGTTACTCTCCCAGGAACAGGTAGGTCATCCCCTACTCAGAGTCCTCAGCCCTTCCTAGGATTCTTCTGAAGTCCACTTTCTTGCCAATCTAGATTCTCCTAATCCCCAATCATGCCAAACACCAAAAACCTTCACTCCATCTTTACAATTTGGTTTGCATTTTCTGCCTAGGACCACAGATCTCCAAGACTTCCCACACTCAATTCCCGCCTCTAGTTTCCACACCTCACCTCATGGGCATGTCTCTCAAGGATTCATTAAAGTACCCTGAGCTCAACACAAGAAGGCACAATGGCTAGTGAACCCAGATGGTGATTTCTATTTCCCACATCCTCTGTCCTCTTCATAGGCTTGGTTTTACAAAGGCACACTGAGTTTGTGAAAGCAACAAAGAAAGCAAAGAAGTGAGGATGTAAAGTCAGTCCTGAAATGAATGATCCTGGCAAGTACAAGAACACACACTGGGCAGTGTGAGTGTGGTTCTCTCTCCACTCTCTGTGGGTGAGAACAAGGGTGCACCTCCCATGTACCCCAAAATTCTGCTTTTTCTTATTTCCTTCCTTTCTTTCTTTCTTTCTTTCTTTCTTTCTTTCTTTCTTTCTTTCTTTCTTTCTTCCTTCCTTTCTTTCTTTCTTTCTTTCTTTCTTTCTTTCTTTCTTTCTTTCTTTCTTTCTTTCTTTCTTTCTTTCTTCTTTCATTCTTTCTTTCTTTTCTATCTGTTTTTTGAAACAGGATTTCTTCTTGTCATCCAGGTTGGAATGCAGAGGTGTGATCATTGCTCACAGTAGCCACAAACCCCTGGGCACAAATGATCCTCCTATCACAGCCTCCTGAGTAGCCTGGACTACAGGCAAATGCTTCCATGTCCAGCTGATTTATCTTTTTTCTTTTCTTTTCTTTTCTTTTCTTTTCGAGATGGGGACTCACTGTGTCACCCAGGCATCAAGCAATCCTCTCCTACTGTTTTCCTAAAGCATGGGAATTACAGGTGTGAACCACCCTGCCTGTCGTGAAAAATGTGAGATTTGGCTTTCTATGCCTGGCTTGTTTTACCCAAAATAATGTCCTCCAGTTCCTTCTATGTTGCTGCGAAAGACATGATTTTCTACTGTTTTGTTACTGAATAGTATTCCAGTGTGGATATATATGGCATTTTCTTCATTCATCTGTTGATTGACATGTAGGGTGATTCCATGTCTTTGCTACTGTAAAAAATGCTGTAGCAAATATATGTGTGCAGCCATCGTTCTGATCTAGTCCTTTGAGTATGTACCCAGTAGTGAAATTGCAGGACTGAATGATAGTTTTATTTTTGGTTATTTCAGAAACCTCCATAATGTTTGCCATAAAAGCTGTGCTAATTCACATTTCCGACAAAATGTGTAAGATTCCCCTTTTCTCCACGTTCGCACCAACATACGTTATGTTTTTGTCATTTTGATAATACCCATTGTGACTGCAGTAAGATATCTCATTGTGGTTTTTTGTTGTTGTTGTGTTTGTGGTGGTTGTTGTTGAGAAGGAGTCTCACTCTGTTGTCAGACTGGAGTGCTGTGGCAAGATCTTGGCTTGCTGCAACCTCTGCCTCCCAGGTTCAAGCGATTCTCCTGTCTCAGCCTCCTGGGCAGCTGGTACTACAGGCATGTGCCACCATGCCATGCTAATTTTTTGTGTTTTTAGTAGAGACAGGGTTTCACCATGTTGGCCAGGATGTTCTCGATCTATTGAGCTCATGATCCACCTGCCTCAGCCTCCCAAAGTGCTGGAATTACAGGTGTGAGCCACCACGCCTGGCCTCATTGTGGTTTTAATGAACATTTCTCTGACGATTCATGCTGTGGAGCATGTTTTCATATAGCTTTTGGCCATTGGTATGTGCTCTTTTAAAAACTATCTCCTGTCCAGGTGCGGTTGCGCACACCTGTAATCCCAGAACTTTGGGAGGCTGAGGCCAATGGATCACTTGACACAAGAAGGTAGAGACCAGCCTGACCAAGGCAAAACTCTGTTTTTACTAAAAATACAATAAACTAGCCAAGCACGGTGGCATGGGCCTGTGGTGCAAGATACTAAGGAGGCGGAGGCACAGGAATTGCTTGAACCCGGCAGGCAGAGGTCACAGCGAGCCAAGATCATGGCAGTGCACTGCAGCATGGGTGATAGAGCAAAACCTGTTTCAAAAGAATAAATAAACAAACAGATAAATAAATAAAACTTAAAATTTAAAACATCTCTTTATGTCCTTTGGCCACTTTTTAATGGGATACTTTGGAATTTTTTGTTGTAGTTGAGTTCTTTGTTTACTCTGGATATTAGTCCTTTGTCAAAGAAGAGTTTACAAATAATTTCTGCAATTGTGCAGGTGGTCTGCTCACTCTGTTGAGAGGATTATCTTTTCGGTTGTGCAGCAGCTTTTTGTGTCAGTAAAGCTTTGAATTTACGTAATTAAAATTTTCAGTTTGGTTTAAATGTGCATTGGTCTATTTTTGGTTTTGTTGCCTGTGCTTTTGAATTCAGGACCATTTCAGTACATATATTTAAGTCTATAATTTATCTTAAATTGATTTTTGTAAATATGGTTAGAAATAGAAGTCCAGATTTATTCTTCTGCATATGGTAATTCAATTGTCCCAGCACCAATTATTGAAAAGGGTGTGCTTTCCCCAATAATTATTCTTATCAGCTTTGTCAAAGATCAGTTGGCTACAAATGTGTAGCTTTCTTTCTGGGTTCTCTAGTCTGTTACATTGATCTGTGTGTCTATTTTTATACTACTACCATGCTGTACTGCTGACTGTGGCTTTGTAATATAATTTGAAGTCAGGAAATGTGATGCTCCCAGCTCTGTTCATTTGCTTTAGCTGGAAAGGCTGAGTCGACAACTGCTGAGATGGTGGCTGCACCTCCCCGCAGGGGCTCTGTCCTGGAAAAAGATCATGGTTCCCACCAACCATATAACCCCGGCTAGAGTTCCTGAAATTCCCAAAGGGCGGCCCCACCCAGTGAGGAGGGATGAATCAGGGTCCCAGTTAAGGAAACAGTCTGGTCACAATCAGGCACAGTAGCTGTGCTACCTTGTGGTAGACCAGACCACCTGGACTCCCTGGAGCCTGCAGGCTAGAGTGGCTGAGTCCATGGAAACACAGAGATGGAGGCCACCCTCACTGCCCCAGAAAACTAGTCTCAGACAGTCTCCAGCCTATGGCCATTGGTTGGCTGGTATTCCAAGCCAGTGGGTCTTAACTTGAGAGGTGCTGTGGAAGTGGGGCCCAGAGAATGAGGCTCCTTGGCTCCCTGGATTCAGCCTCCTTCCTAAGGGAACGTACAGATGGAACTGCTGCCTTGCCTGACTTTCCAAGGCCAGAGTATATAAAACCCCTGGGTCTCTGTTTCTGTCTGTGAGGCTGTTCCTCCAACACTGGACACAGCTCTGTGTATCTGACCCAAGGCCCTCATGGCATGAGCTAATGGGAGGATCTCCTGATCCATGGGTTGCAAAAATCCATGGGAGAAGCATGGTTTGCAGGGAGGGGTCATACCCTCACTCACTACATCCCTTGGATGTGGGTGAATGTTTCTTTGGCTCTGTGACAGTACTGGGTGGATCTTCACCTGCCCCCATTTCTTTGATCTCCTGGGTCAAGCTGGTTGCCTAGTCACTCCCAATGTGGGAACCTGGATATTTCAGTTCAAGGTGCTGAATTTACTGTGCTTTCCATTCAGGAGAAGGCAGTTGCTTCAGATTGGCCATCTTGGCCCATCCTGCTTCACGTCACTTTCTATAAAATGCCCGCCTCTCCGGGAATAACACCATTACATAACTTTGCCTGAAACAAACAGAAGGCTCATTACACTTATCATGGGCTGACTTACTTCACCTATAATGAACATGCCATGGAAATACTAGTGGATGAAATGGTCCATTTTCTTAGGGATGAGACAGGAAAACGGTGTACCTTTTGAATTTAATTAATTAAAAATTTTAGTTTGGTTTAAGCTTGCATTGGCCTTTTTTTTGTTTCATTGCCTGTACTTTCAAGGTCTTACAATGACCAGAAGAGTTTTCTGTAGGTTTATTCTAGTATTCTAGTATTTTTACCATTTCAGTACCTACTTTGAAGTTTATAATTCACCTTAAATTGATTTTCATAAATATGCTAAGAAATAGGAGTCCAGATTTATTCTTTCACATATGACAATTCAATTGTCCCAGCACCAATTATTGAAAAGGGTGTGCTTTCCCCAAAGTGTATTCTCATCAACTTTCTCAAAGATCAGTTGGCTATAAATGTGTGGCTTTCATTCTGGGTTATCTCATCTGTTACATTGATCTGTGTGTCTATTTTTATACCACTACCATACTGTATTGTAGACTATGGCTTTGTAATATAATTTGAAATCAGCAAATGTGATGCTCCCAGCTTTGTTCATTTGATTCAGCTGGAAAGGCTGAGTTGACAGTTACAGAGATGACAGCTGCCATTCCCAGAGGGCCTCCATCCCAGAAAGAGATCAGGCTTTCCACCAACCATATAACCCTGGCTAGAGTCCCTGAAATTTTGGTAGGGAGAACCTACTCAGTGAGGAGGTATGAATCAAGGTCAAATTTAAAGAAACAGTCTGGCCACTATCAGGCACAGCAGCAGTGCTGCCTTGTGGGGGACCCCTCCTGCTCCAGACCAACTGGACTCCCTGGAGCCCAAAAGTTAGAGTGTCTGAGTCCACGGAAACACAGAGATGATAGCCGCTCCAACCTTCCAGAACTTGGTAGTCTCAGGCAGTCTCCAGCGTATTGCCACTGCTTGGCTGGTATGCCAAGCCAGTGGGACTTAACTTGAGAGGTGCTGTGAAAGTGGGGCCAACAGAATGAGCCTCTCTGGCTCCCTGTGATACGGCTCCAATGAGTGGAGGAACACGAGGGCTCATATCTCACGCGGAATTGGAGAAAATGACAAAAAAACACATACTGTGGTTTTAAGGAGCTCAGAGTTTAATATGCAAGAAAGAAGAAAGAAGCTCCCCATACTGAGACAGAGGGAGGGGGGGCTCCAAAGCCAAAAGAGGAAACCCAGAGTGCTGTGGATACCAGGCAGTTACTTGAGGAGGCTGGAGGAGGCGGTGTCTTAATTAGGTGCATAGGGTTCAGGGGATTGGTTTGACCAGGCATGTCTTTTAGGTAGCCTACGAAAAAACTGGCCCTTCCACCCTAGCCTTTGAATATGCATGTACCGGCAGCCATGATGTCCTACACACATGGGGATATGTGAGGGTGGCCAGGTTGCCAGGCACAGGTAGGGTCAAGGGCCAGAAGCAGGCGGGAATCACCATGTTTGGGTGGACCCAGTTTCTAATGGCCAGCATTTGCGGCTCAAATGTTACCAGAGAACTCTAAAAGATGGGGCTTTCCTGCTAGACAAGACTCATTTCTGGAGCTGCTTTAAAAAGAAACAAAACTTCCCAAGGACCCCTTTTCCTATCTGCCTGAAATAATTTCTTAAAAACTCCTGTAACACCTGAATTCAGCCCCCTTCCTGGGGAAATGTATAGACGGAACTCCCGGCTTTCCCGGCTTCCCAAGGCTGGGGTATGTAAACTCCTGGGTCTCTATGTGTGTCTGAGCGGCTGCTCTGCCAACACTCCACACAGCCCTGTGTCCTGGACCCAAGGACCTTATGACCTGAGCTCATGAGCGGATCTCCTGATCCATGGGTTGCAAAGATCCATGGGAGAAACATGATTTCTGGGGCGGGTGTCTTAATTTAATTTAATGTAACTTAATTTAGGAGAGCTAAGTAATTAAACATGAGGCCAAAGTACATAAGAAAGCGGCAGCCTTTTATTGCAAATATGCACACACTCTCAGGCGAGGTTCTCTGGTCCTCAGGTGTGGGAGGCCAGGGAAGTCACGCCAGCGCTCTCCGGTGAGGTTCCCCGGTCCACGAATGCAGGGGGCTGAAGAAGTCACGCCAGCTCCTGCTGGCAGCAGACTTTTATGCATTGGTACTGGAAGGGGGAGGGCAGTGGGCGGGATAAGGGCGTGATAGGGGCGTCTCCATAGGCATGGCCGGGTAAGTTTCGATCTCTTCGGATTGACCTCACCTGGCACATGCTCGGTTGATCTGCATCTTCCTGGGCACAGGCTGCATTTTCCTGCACGCTGGTAAGTTGGTGATGAAGAACCCAGAAACAACAGGTACTGCTCCATCTTGTTCACCTTCCTCCATCTTGTCCCTTCTCCCTCACCCAAACAGTCCAATCCCTTATTGATTATAAGAATTTAGGGCGCCGTGGTCTGTCTGGCTGCTTCCTGCTGTTAAGGGGCATAGTTAGGGTCTGAGGTTGGCAGTTGGGTGTAGGGATGCAGGAGCATTTGGTTGAAGGTGACTCGGGTGATCTCTTGGACCCTGGCTCGGAGAAATTTTATTAGAATGGGAGCAAAACATAAGGCAAGGCAGAGGATTAGTATGGGAATTAGGAATGGGAGTAGCTGCTGTACTACAGTCAGCAGCCATACCGGTGGTCTGGGGCTTAAGGGGGCGTTAAATTGTTGAAGCTCCCTTTTGATTTTGTTTAATGTTTGGACGTTGGTGTCAACCAGGCCTGATTCATTTATATAATAGCAACACTCTTCTCCTAGGAAGAAGCATGTTCCTCCTTTTTCGGCAGTAAGAAGATCTAATGCTCGCCTATTTTGTGCTGCTACCTGGGCCACTGAGGTAATCTGATGCTGTAAAGAGGCCAGGCTGTCAGCTGAAGCCTCTATGGCTTCCTGAACCTGAGAGGAGAGGGTCTGTGTGGATTGAATCGAGTGGGTGAGGGCCCCTGTTCCAAGTCCTGAGGCTACTAGGGACGATGTTAGGGAAACCTCGATAATTAAGGGAAGAAAAATGGCCCACTTTTGGATGTTATTGCTGGAGCTGAGCTGGGAAGCTAGTTTGGACAATTTCCCTTCGCTATATAGGGTTAAGCTAGGCACTAAAAACACCGGAACGCAAAGGGATTGGGTGATGGAGGTGGGGTTAAGAGTTTTAGATAAAGTTTGGTTACACCAGAAGTAGCCGCCAACTCGGGCCATCTGGATTCCCTTGGGAGCTTGGGTGTGATTACAGCATGAAAAGTTGGGAGTAGAGTAGCAAAAAGGAAGGGTTTAACTGTGAATTATGGTATAGTGGGACTTGAGGCAAGGATGTTGCTTGAGAGGAGCTGGTAGAGTCAGTGGTGTTATTGAAAGCAGCTGGTAGAGGGACTGCCACTAAGGGAGCTTTTCCGAGTGCAGTGCAAAGGAAGCATTGGGAGAGGTTTCTTACTCTGGCAGCCTGGGTTAAGTCCCTGGCTAATAAGAGTTAGCTATGAGAATGGGTCCTCATTGTTAGGGGGGGCTTGGGGGGCTTAACAGCTTCTGTATTTTTTGTTCATGAGATTTTACGGCTGAGGTTAAATTTTGTAGGGTCATTTCACCCTTAGGGAGTTGTACTTGCTGAACGTATATTCTCTTTACCTGGATGGTTGCAGTGGGATATGAGGAAGAAGATGATGCATATAGTCCACCTTTTACTCCCTGGGCCTACCGAGGGTCCCAGGGATCATTAATAATAAGACTATATGCTCCTGGCGAAGGGCTTTGAAACATATTTTTATGTTGGGATTGTGCAAAGAAGTCATACAAAGGATGGATTTTGCAGTAATTGTATGGACACCCTAGGTTGGTTTTTGCCAGCAGTTCTTACAATTATATTCTGTTTGGTCATATAAGAAACATATGGCCAGGAGGCCTCCAGTGATGGAACTTAGGGAAAAGTTTAGGGAGAGGCAGATTGACAGCCCTGGGCGGGAGGGGGGGGACATTCTGCGGTGCCTTGCATGACTGAGTGTACCTGGTTGTCTGTAGACTAGGTTTCAGTTATAGAAAATTTTGATACAAAGTTAGGATTAGTAGGAGTAACTAGGGGGATTAGAGTGAACCATAATAATGGTGGCAAAAATGTAGAGAGTAAGTTCAACATTGCTGAAATCACAAAGGGCACCCTGCCAAGCTAGGTCTTCTATGAGAGTAAAAAGTCGGGAGACCTACTGGTTGGGGGATGGGTCAGGGAGGAGGGTATCTATTGGGTTTGTGAGGGAAAAGTCAGTTAAGATGAAGAATAGTGAGGAAACAGGAAAATTTGAGGAGGGTGTGGCTCATCTAGCTTGTTTCTATCTTGGTTATTTTTAGACAGGTGGGCAACAGTTGGGTGTACTGCCACTTAGCCTGAGGAGGCTAGGCTCTCTTCAACTGGGTAAAATTGACCCAGGAACTGTGACCTAAAAGCTTGGCTGCTGTAGAAGTGGTAAGAATTACTGTATATGGGCTCTTCCACTTAGGAATAAGGCCCTTTGCATGTAGATCCTTGAGTAGAACCTGGTCACCTGGAGAAAGGGCCGAGGGGGTGTCTGGATTTCCTTGTGTAGGTTGGGGAAGTGACCTCTCAGCATGTTCTCTAAGTAATTGTCTTAAAAGAGAAAGGTATGGAAGGTAGGGTGCTAATGGCGTGGGGAGGGTAGGGAGTTCTTGTAGTGTGAGGGGGCGCCCGTATACTAGTTGACTAATTTTCCTCTCCACAGTGACATGGCTGCAATACAAGTTAGATAATCAGTCTCAATGGCCACGCCTATGGAGAGGAAAATCAGTCACTTTCGCTTAAGATCTTGCTCTAATTGTAAAGTTTTGAGATTAGCTAGAAGACACCCTAAAGGGGTGTCTCTTGGTATTTTGGATTGGGGATTTCCTATTGCCTGTCTCTCGCAGAAGGTGGAAACCGAACTCTATCTGGCTACAAAGCGTCCTTTGGAGCCACTAGAGACCGGACGGCTCCTGGAGCCGGAATGGAGATTACCTCCAGGAGGACGTCTCCGTCCTGGATGGGTCTCACGTGGACTGGAATGGAGTTCCTTTGGGCAGATGTCTCTACCTTTGGGAACTCTTCTGTGGGTCACCTGGTGACCAAAAGCCTTGGGCCTGTGCAGGACTTCTGGCCAAGGAGTATGAGAGGGAGGCAAGAGGTACTCACCCCTAGGAGACTTGGAGGTGTGGAAAGCAGTGTCTGGGTCCTGGTCCCTCCGCAGCGTGGAAGGAGGAGGAGGCTCCCTGGACCTTGGAGAACCCTGAGGAGGGGTCTCCTCCCGGGTTAGGCACCACCTGTCTTAATTTAATTTAATGTAACTTAATTTAGGAGAGCTAAGTAATTAAACATGATGCCAAAGTACATAAGAAAGCGGCAGCCTTTTATCGCAAATATGCACACACTCTCAGGCGAGGTTCTCTGGTCCTCAGGTGTGGGGGGCCAGGGAAGTTGCGCCAGCACTCTTGGGTGAGGTTCCCCAGTCCACAAATGCGGGGGGCCGAAGAAGTCACCCCGGCTCCTGCCGGCAGCGTACTTTTATGCATTGGTACTGGAAAGGGAAGGGCAGTGGGTGGGATAAGGGTGTGATAGGGGCGTCTCCATAGGCATGGCTGGGTAAGTTTTGATCTCTTCGGATTGACGTCACCTGGCGCATGCTCGGTTGATCTGCATCTTCCCGGGCATGGGCTGCATTTTCCCACGCGCGGGTAAGTTGGTGATGAAGAACCCGGAAACAACAGGTACTGCTCCATTTTGTTCACCTTCCTCCATCTTGTCCCTTCTCCCTCACCCAAGCAGCGGGGTCACACACGGACTCACTGCTTCCCTCAGACGGGGGAGGTGGTTCCTTTGGCTCTGTGCCCATACAGGGTGAATCATCATCCCTCCCTGTTTTCTTTGTTCTCCTGGGTCAAGCTGTTTACCTAGTCAGTCCCAGTGTGAGAACACGAATATTTTAGTTGAGGCGCTTATTTCGCAGTTGGGGAACTTCCGCTTTTCACTCAGGGGAAGGCAGCTGCTTCTCGGCCCGCCCCCCACCACGTGACCTTCTATAAAATGCCTCCGCTCTCCAGGAACGCTGTCATTCTATAATTTTGCCTGAAACCAACATCAGGCTTACTATATATATCATGGGCTCATTTATTTCACTTATAAAGAAGGTGGCCAAGGAAGTGATAGTGGCTGAAGTGGTCAAGTTTCTGACGCATGCGATAGTAAAATGGTGTGCCGACCAATTAATGACATACACCCCACAACTAGCAAGGGAAACCGTTATCGGCGTGCTGAGGTTTCTAATCGAGAAGATGCTCACCTATGTACTCAACGAGGCACCTTCCCTTCTTTACAAGCTGCTGAAATGCTATCATGTTTCCTGAAGAAGAGGATGCATAGACAAGCAACAGGTAATTCAAATATAACTTTCTATTCGGAAATCCAGCATGATATTCGCACAATTGTCGGGAAACCTTATCAGTGTATGAGTCCTGCATGTTTCCTTTAATTTCAGGAGGAAGAAAGTAATCCGGAAAAGTTTCCTGACCTACCCCTGCTGCTGCGATTTAACAACCACCCGGAAATTTTGATGACACTGCTCTCTGGAGCTCCTCCCTTTCCTCAGGGAACAAAAGCAATTAAACAACAAAAATAAAGTGTTATTTGGCTGAAGTGAGGTCTCCTGGCTGTTTATGTGGTGGCTTGCTGCTCAGTACAGGGTGAGTCTCTGAGTTGTGTGCTGAGGAGGGGAGGCTCTCAATCTGGAGTAAACCCATTGCAGGGGACACCTCCACAGGGTCTGAGGATGAGGAGCCGGACTAGGTCTAAGGAAGGAGGACGTTTCAGAGGCTGAAATTCTGGCAGTAAATACTGGGGGTGTTTGAGAACTTTTTCCTTCTGAAGGAGAAGTTTCAGGGAGGGATAAAGACAAACCCTGGGCGCCTTGAGGGGCATTTACTAATTTGAGAGCACTCTATCGGGAAGCAGAGTGACAATGGCCTCCTTGAGGACAGAGACCCCTGAATAAATGAGGCCCAGATCCCGTCCATGGGCTATGAGACCTGCAAGGGACACATTTTGGTTGGGACAGAGGGAAAGCGCAGCTCTGCAGCTGCAGAGGAAAACCTGGCAGTGTGAAAGCGGCCTTGGAGGGTCCCTGTGCACTGTGAATGCTTCCGAGTCCCCATGTCCTGTCCCCGCCTCTTTTTCTGGATTCTTCTGGCTCGGTTGTCTCCGCCATCTTCTGAGCGCTCCACGCTGCTGTCTTCAAGTTTCCCTTCTAGGCTCCAAGTACTCGAAAATCTTTCAGATCTGTGTCCCCACCCTTGTTTTTAGCACGTGTTGGGGCTCCAAGTCCCTGAAGGTTTCTGGCCTGAAATCCACCTCCCCAGCCACGCCGACTCCGCTCTGGAGACTCCGCACTCCGCAAGGTTCCCAGGGCCCTGAGGGACAACTGAGTGGTCTGCGCACTTCAGGGCTCCACACTCGGCAAGGTCTTTCAAGTCCTCAGGGTCCCCCCCCGCAGTTTTTTCCACCTTTCTGGGCTGCAGTCACTCTATAAAAGCCAGTATATTATCCCCACCCCCACTTTCGTTCCCTCAGTTCTGTGGGCTGCACGCTCAGCAAGGTCCTCCGGGCCTTGGATCCCCTCCCTCTCCCTATTCCCATGCTCCTAGTCAGCCCTGCTGGAGTCCACTATTTTCAGGAACTAACCATTCTCATGGAGCATTGCTAACCGGAAAGCTGTTTCAGAACAAGCAGCCAGATTCGCTCCTGGATAGCGCTGGACACTTTTCTCTGAAAACTACTCACCCTTTCTCTAGTCCCCACTTCACGACAGCCTCCTACCCTCTTCCTTCCCCCACCCTGGCTTCCGGGATCCTCCTCTCCTCAGACAACCTCCTCTATCTCCCACCCCCGTTTTTAGAATGCTTTGGGGTTCCAGGTGGGGGAAGGTTTCTGGCCTGAGATCCACTTCTTTCCAAACTCCCTTCTTCTCTTGAACAGCTTCCTGCCTTCAGCCTCACTTCTGCCTCCGAGGTATCAGGACACCTTCCTCTTCATCCTCATTCTTTTGACCACCAGCTTTTTAGGAATTCTAACCTTCCTCTCATCTTCGTGAATCCTGTCCAGGAATTTGCTGACCCCTTCATCTGATACGCAGGAGCTCACATTACCAAAAGTCTACCCCTACCCTGGTCACACTGGAATTAGACAAATCCCAGGAGTTTTACCTCAACTCTGAGTGTGCCCACAGAAGCTCTCCCTGAAGCCACTTCCTTTTAAGCTGGGTCTAGGGTTCCTTCCTTGTCTTAATGAACGCTGTCACACGGAGGATGTTTTGGAGCCCTTATGATCTTTCATTGCCTTTCTGCCCAGCATTTTGTCTTTCCATGGACGTTTGTATTTGTTTTGGACAGATATTTTGTTCTTTCTATGTCCACCCCTAATTTCCAACATCCCGAGATTCTGATGTGTTTCCTGAAAGCCATTTACAGGAATGTCTGTGTGTGCACTGCCCAGACCCCTTCCCCAGGCTCCTCCTTCACACCTGGTAGGTGCCTCTCCTACAGAGATTTGCACTCAGTTCACATGCAGTCACATGGCCCAGATGGTTGTTAATCACCCCCTTTCTGGCAACAGCTAGCAGCTAGGGAATCACTGGCACAGAAGTCTCAGGGTGACCAAGATGAGGCCACTTCTTTGCTGAAGCCTGTGCTCCAGAGCCTGTCTGGGATCAGGCTTAAGCAGGTCTTCAGCCAGACCTGATGTTACCTGCTTTCCTCAAACTGCCCTGCCTGAGCTATCAGGAGCACTCCCTCAATGCAAATCTTGATTCCGTATCTCATGCTCTGCTTCTAGAAACCATGACCTAGCAGTCACTACTGGTAATGGTCCTGGGAAATCAACCCTAAGTATGGATTCTGGGGTTGGATGATTCTCCACAGGACTGCGATGAGCACCCGTCACTGCTGGCAATTGGAAGACAGAGAGTCGCTAGAGCATATGACCATTGTAGTATCACCGATGTTTCACCTGGGGTAATTTTGGATGAACTACACTAGAAGCACTGAAAGTACATTGCCTTTGGTTTGGAAGATTGTAGGTAAATAATGGCAATAGGAATGTGGCATTGAGTGGCTGAGAACTGCCATTGATGCATTGAAAGAGGAAAAGACAGGCTCTTACCTGTCACTCAGCAATTTAAAGTGTGAGAGTTGGGACTAGGTGTGGTGGGTCACATTTATAATCCAGAGATTTGGGGGAAGCTTGAGGAGATAGGATCTTTTGAGTCCAGGAGATCCAGCCCAGCCTGGACACCACAGCAAGACCTCATCTATACAACAAAATTTTCTTAAAACTTAGATGGGCTGGTGACATGCACCTGTACTTGCAAATCTAGGTAATGGAGAGTATGAGATAAAAAAATCACCTGAGCCAGGGACTTAGAGGTTACAGTGAGGTATGATTGTGCACTGCACACACTCCAGCCTGGCCAACAGAGTGAGATTCTGCTTCAAAATATGTATGAAATAAACCAGGTTTGAGAGTTGGAAAGCATCATCATCTCCTAGGGCCAAAGGACATGTACACCTGAGGCCCAGACACAAGGCTTCATCACAAAGAGACCAGTCATCAATGGAGCCAGGAGATGCATTCCCCCTCACCCCACCTTGAGCAGGTAATGGAGTCATCTGTTTGGGATCCTCTATGACCCAGCCCTATTTGTCTGTCTCTTTGGCTTCTTTGGATTTATATATTTTAGCTGTTATAACACTGTAATAACAAATATAGTGATTTTTTTAGTAGCTTGAGTGATGCTAGCTCCATAGTAATCCTGTGACTGATGGGAACTTTTGAATTGGTGGCAAGTTGGAGGGTAGTGTGAGTGACCTGAGATCACCAAATTGGGGCTAGCATTGGATGTGAGGTTAGGCAAATGGAAAAATTTGCCCAGAGCCTGGGGAGTGTGGGCTCACTGTGGGTGGTTAGGATCAGAACAGAATTGCATGGATGTAGAGCTTTGGGGTAAAGAATAACATAGCTCAAAAGCACATGTATTAGTCTCTTCATGCACTGCTATAAAGAATTACCTAAGCCTGGGTAATTATTTATAAAAACTCAGGTTTAATTGGCTCATGGTTGCACAGGCTGTACAAAAAGCATGATGCTTCATCAACTCAACTTCTAGGGCGGCTTCAGAAAAATAAAGTCACAGCAAAAATTACAAGGGAAGCAGGCTCATCTTCCATGGCTAGAGCTGGAGCAAGTGGTAGGAGAGGTGCTACACACTTTCAAACAACCAGATCTTTTGTGAACTGTGTCACCAGATAGCACCTAGGGGATGGTGCTAAATTATTCATGAGAGATCCACCTAAGTGAGAGCCTTGATCCGAGGTTTTCCTGGTGGAGTCTTTCCAAAATCTTTTCTAGAGTGAGGAGATTGGTTTCTACTAGTCCTGACTCATTGATGTAGTGTTCAGCTGGGAAGGGGAAAGGAGGGGGTTAGGTTAGAGGAGTTAAAAGGGCTGGGTAAGGGTACCACAACCAGTGGGGGCTTATTCAAGGCTGCACACAAGAAACAATGAGAGATGTTGTGTACCTCGGCCATGTGTACCACTTGAGCCCCTTCCCTGACTAAGGTTAGGCAGGAAAAAGGGTTGCTGCTGTCCTGGGGCTTGCTGCCTGGGCTAGAGCTGAGATAGCTTCCTCCTGTTGTCTGATGTCAGAGGCCAGGTTGACGAGGCTGCTTGCAACCTTGATGTAGGCCTTAAAGATCCTGAGTTGGGCCATGGGATAAGACTCACTGTGCCCACCAGTCCTAGGAAGGGCAAGATCTCTTCCGCATCCTGAGGAGGCTGGAGAGTTTCAATGAGGCTTATTCTATCTGCTGTGAGGCTTTTTGTAGTGGGTGTGAGGAGTATGCCTAGGTAGATGACAGAAGGGCTGCAAAGTTGAGCCTTAGCTGGGGTAACCTGATAACCTTGGTCGCCTAGAAAATTTAAAAGTGTAGCAGTATCTGCAAGGGAGCACTCCTAGGAAGAACTACATAGTAATAAGTCATCGACATACTGCAATAGTGTGCTGTGGGTCAGGGGACAGAGGACAACATCCTGTGCCAGTGCCTGTCCGAAAAAATGGGGGCTATCACGGAACCTTTGAGGCAACAGTCCAAGTCAGCTGGGAAGAAATATGAGTGTCTGGATCTTCCAATGTAAAAGCAAACAGAAAGTGGCAGTCTGGATGTAGAGGGATGGTAAAGAAGGCATCCTTCAGATAAAGGACAGTGAAATGGGTGGTGTCAGGGGGAACACATGAGAGGAGTGTATATGGATTAGGAACAACTGGAAAGGTAGGGACTACTGCCTCATTGATGAGGCATAGGTCCTGCATGAGACGATAGGCCCCAGAGGTTTTCTGTACAGTCAGGATAGGAGTATTGCATGGTGAGTTGGCGGGAACTAGAATGTGCTGTTGGAGCAGGCATGTAATGATGGGTTTTAGTCCCTGTCGGGGTTCAAGGGAGATAGGGAACTGGGGTCTAGAGGGAAACTTGGAAGGGTCTTTTAGTTGGATGCGGACCGGAGTGTGGTGCTGGGCAATGATTGGGGTGGAGATGTCCCACACCTTAGGGTTAATAGGGACTGGAAACGGGAGTGGGGGGGTCAGCCTAGAGGGGTTTGTCAGGTGAGAGAAGGGGGAAGAGGAACATGAGGTGTGGGGAGGGGTTGGGTCAGAAGTGAACTGAGGCCCCTAGCTTGGAGAGGAAATCTTGTCCTAAAAAGGGGACTGGGCACAAAGGAATGATAAGAAATGAGTGTGAGAAGAGGGAGCCATCCAGGTGGCAAGACAGAGGAGAAGTCTGGCGGTAGGCGGAGGGAGTGCCGTCAATTCCCATGACTGTGACAGTGGAGGGGTGCCTGGGGCCACTGAAGGAAGGCAAAACAGAGTAGGTAGCCCATGTGTCCATAAGGAAGGATATGGACTTACCCGCTACCTGGAGCATGACCCTGGGCTTGGTAAGAGTGAGAGGGGTCCCCGAGTCTGGGCCTCTTCAATCTTTGTCAGTGTCGAGAAGCGGGAAGGCGCCTCCAATACCTGAAGGAGGGTCATCATGTGGAAGTGCAGCGACCATCCTTAGGTTGGGGCAGTCTGACCTCCAGTGGCCCATCTGCCGACAGTTCGGACAGGGGCGAGTTGGCTCTTTTGGGTTAGGGCACTGCCTGGCCCAGTGGCCTTTGTTGCACCACTTGAAGCAGACACCAGATGGCGCTCTGGGAGTACCTACTTTCTGGGAGCTCCTGGAGCTGGCCAGCCTCAGGGCTGCAACCAAGGCCTGGGTTTGGAGTTGTACCTTCTGTTTTAGCTTGGCCTGTCATTGGGCCTCAGCTGCTTCCTCCCTGGAGTTGTAGACCTTGAAGGCCAATTTGACTAAATCCTGGATGGGAGTTTGAGGGCCTTCTGGGTAACGCCACCATGTTGCATCTAGATTCCTGCCTAACAGGGATCTCTTGATCCATGGGTTGCAAAGATCCATGGGAAAAGCATGGTTTCCAGGGTGGGGTCACAGGCTCACTTGCTACTTCCCTTGGATGTGGGTGAAGATTCCTTTGACTCTGTGCCATACCAGATGGATCATCACCCACCCCCCCTTTTGTTTGTTCGCCTGGGTCAACTTGTTTGCCTAGTCAGTCCTAATGTGACAAACTGGCTATTTCAGGTCATGTGCTTATTTTGACATTCACCATGCTTTTCATTCAGCAGAAGCGCCTTGCTTCTAATTGACCATCTTGGCTCGTGCCCTCCATGTCACCTTCTATAAAATGCCCCTGATCTCCAGGAAGGATGTCATTATATAACTGCCTGGAACCAACAGAATGCTCATTTCACTTATCGCGGGCTCATTTACTTCACTTATAATGAACGTGGCCATGGATGTGCTACTGGATGTAGTGGTTCATTTTCTGACAGATAGAAAAATGGTTTGCTGACCGATTAATGACATATGTCTCAAAACTAGCAATGAGAACCTTAATCGCCGTGTTGAGGTTACTAATCAAGAAGATGCTTATCTATGTACTCAACAACACAGCTTCCCTTGCTTATGAGCTGCTGTAATGCTTCAAAAACAGCATCTCATATTTCCTAAAGAAGATGATGCCTGGACAACTGGCACAAGTTGTCAAGGATTACTTTCTTTTCATAAATCCAGCACGATATTTGAACGATTGTCAGGAAATCTTATCGGTTAATGAGTCCTGCACCTTTCCTTTAATTTTAGAAGGAAAGGGTAATCCAGTTGAGTTTTCTGACCTACCCAGCTGCTGTGATTCAAAAACCAACAGGAAATTTTGATGACGGTGATTTCCCAAGCTCCTCCCACTCCCTGACAAAGGAAAAGGCATTGAAAATATGAAAATAAAGTGTTATTTGGCTGGAGTGAGGTCTCATGGCCATTTATGTGGTGGCGTGCTGCTCAGGACAGGGTGAGTCTCTGGGCTGTGTGCTGAGGAGGGGAGCTTCTCAAACTGGAGAAAACATTGCTAGGGACACCTCCATGGGGTCTGAGGGGCTGAGGATGAGGAGCTGGACTGAGTCTAGGGAAGGAGGAGGTTTCAGAGGGTAAAATTCTGAAAGTAAATCCTGGGGGTGTTTGAAAACTTCCTCCCTCAGAAGTAGAAAATGCAGGGAGGGGTAAGGACAAACCCTGGGTGACTTAAGGGGCATTTATTAATTTGAGAGACTCTAATGGCAAGCAGAGTGACAATGGCCTCCTTGAGGACTGAGGCCCCTGAATAAATAAGGCCTAGATCCAGTCCATGGGGGATAAATGCCCCCATGGCATTTATGCCCACATGAGACCTTCAAGGGACATATTTTTGTTGGGACAGAGGAAAATTACAGCTCTGCAGCCCTCCAACCCCTCTTTTTCCCCCATGCTGGCTCCAGGATCCTTCTGTGCTCAGACAACCTCCTCTGTGTCCCACTCCCATTTTTAGGATGCTTTGGGGCTCCCTAAATGTTTCTGGCCTGAGATCCATCTCTTTCCAGGCTCCCTTCTTCTCTTGAAAGCCTTCCTGACTTTAGCCCCACTTCTGCCTCTGAGGTGCAGACACCGTCCTCTTCATCCTCATTTTTTTGACCCCCAGCTTCTTCAGAATCCTACCCTCTGTCTCATCTCATGAATCCCATCCGGGTGTTTCTTGGCCCCTTCATCTGATACCCCTGACCTCACATGGTCAAAAGTCTACCCCTTCCCCAGCCACACGGGAAATAGACAAAATTCCAGGAGTTTTACCTCAACAGTGAGTGTGCCCACAGGGGCTCTTTTTATTACTACTGCTATTATTATTATTATACTTTAAGTTCTAAGGTACATGTGCACAATGTGCAGGTTTGTTACATATGTATACATGTGCCATGTTGGTGTGCTTCACCCGTTAACTCATCACTTACATTAGGTATATCTCCTAGTGCTATCCCTCCTCCCTCCCCCAACCCTATGACAGGCCCCGGTGTGTGATTGTTCATTTCCTATGAGTGAGAACATGGAGAACATGTGGTGTTTTGTTATCTGTCCATGCGAGAGTTTGCTCAGAATGATGTTTTCCAGCTTCATCCATGTCCCTACATTAACTCATCCTTTTTTGTGGCTGTATAGTATTCCATGCTGTATATGTGCCAAATTTTCATAATCCAGTCTATCATTGATGGACATTTGGGTTGGTTCCAAGTCTTTGCTATTGTGAATAGTGCTGCAATAAACATATGTGTGCATGTGTCTTTATAGCAGCATGATTTATAATCCTTTGGGTATATGCCCAGTAATGGGATGGCTGGGTCAAATGGTATTTCTAGTTCTAGATCCTTAAGGAATCACCATCCTATCTTCCACAATGGTGGAACTAGTTCACAGTCCCACCAACAGTGTACAAGTGTTCCTAATCCTCCACATCCTCTCCAGCACCTGTTGTTTCCAGACTTTTTAATGATTGCCATTCTAACTGGCATGAGATGGTATCTCATTGTGGTTTTGGTTTACATTTCTCTGATGGCCAGTGATGATGAGCATTTTTTCAAGTGTCTGTTGGCTGCATAAATGTCTTCTTTTGAGAATTGTCTTTTCATATCCTTCACCCACTTTTTGATGGGGTTGTTTGATTTTTTCTTGTAAATTTGTTTAAGTTCTTTGTAGATTCTGGATATTAGCCCTTTGTCAGATGGGTAGATTGCAAAAATTTTCTCCCATTCTGTAGGTTGCCTGTTCACTCTGATGGTAGTTTCTTTGCTGTGCAGAAGCTCTCTAGTTTAATTAGATCCCATTTGTCAATTTTGGCTTTTGTTGTCACTGCTTTTGGTGTTTTAGTCATGAAGTCCTTGTCTATGCCTATGTCCTGAATGGTATTGCCTAGGTTTTCTTCTGGGGTTCTTATGGTTTTAGGTCTAACACTTAAGTCTTTAATCTATCTTGAATTAATTTTTGTATAAGGTGTAAGGAACAGATCTAGTTTCAACTCTCTACATATGGCTAGCCAGTTTTCACAGCATCATTTATTAAATAGGGAATCCTTTCCCCATTTCTTGTTTTTGTGAGGTTTGTCAAAGATCAGATGGTTGTAGATGTGTGGTATTATTTCTGGGGGCTCTATTAACACAGAGGCTCTTTTTGAAGTCACTTCCTTTTAAGCTGGGTCTACGGAGCCTCCCTTGTCATAATGAACTCTTTGTCACATGGAGGATGTTCTGGAGTCCTTATGATCTTCCATCTCCTTTCTGGCCAGCATTTGGTCCTTCCATGGATATTTTGTTGTGTGTTTGTGTGGTTTTTTTTTTTTTTTGGAAGGATATTTTGTCCTTCCAATGTTCGCCCCTAATTTCCAACATCCCAAAGACTGCGATGTGTTTACTGAAAACCATATACACAATGTACTGTTTGTGCACTGCTCAGCCTCCCTGCTTCTGGCTGCTGAGGTGTTGGCAGGATGTAACAGGAGAGTTCAAATGCAGACCCCTAGAGTTCTGGTGCAAGGCCATGCATTCTCTGCAATAATGGAAAGACCTTCTGTCAAGTCCCCAGGTCTTGGAAGGAAAGAAGTGTGTGAACATGGCACAAAAACTGAGCAGATAACCAGAAATTCTCATCATAATTTAGGTTTTATAAGATTCATATAATCATTAGGTCAGAAAAGCCAGTGGGAACCCATCATAGTGAGGGAGAAGAAAAGGAAAAATCAGTTAGGCAGACAGCTAAGGCTAGTCCTCAGAGAAGCAGCCTGAAAAGCCACAGCTATAGGCACAAATAGAGCAGACTAGGGGATAGCAAACTGTCACTGCACAGATAAGAAAGCAAGGCCCTACATAGAAGCCTTTACTCCTTTGTGTGATTAGTGTGGCCTCCCAGGAAAATGTTTTCTCCCCTTTTCAGGCATATACATCGTGGTCTTTATGAGAACTTGCACAGAGAGGGGGTCTTACCTAAAACAGACTCATAGTTACACAAAAAAATGGAGCTGCCTTTTGTGCCTACCTAAAGACATGCCCACAGAGACAGAGTTGCAGTGAGAGGAGAATGCACCATTGCACTCCAGCCTGGGTGACAGAGCAAAACTACATCTCAAAAGAAAAAATTAGACACAGACATGCCCACAGCTGCACAGATAATGGGAGTTGCACAGACAAATTTACAGATAAGTGAAGTTACACTAACAGCTACAGAGATGAGCTGAGTTTCTTATAAAAGCTTTTGGATTCAACTGTAAAAATGGCAACCCATCTGGGACCCCTCTCCACTGCACAGAGCTTTGTTCTTTTGCTTCTTAAACCTTTCCTCCAACCTCACACTTTGCATCCATGCTCCTTAATTGTTTTGGTCACGAGACAAAGGCACTCTGAGTCATACCTTACAAGAGACTGCTACATCGTGGTGCATTGGTAAGACTATAATAATAACATTACTGTGATACATCCAGGATCAGGCATGGACAGGTGGCCCAGGCTCCCTCATGAGAGTTTCCCGTGATGATCCAATCAAGAAGGAAAAGGTCTGAGCATGGCTCACAGTTCAGTTGTTCAGCATGAGAGCCAGAAATGGACAAGGGCTGCAATACAGTTCCACACACGGACAGTCTTCAGAATTAGATACTTGAATGGGAATATGGGTGCTTACCAATCCAGTGCTTGCAAAATTCTTTCATGAATGTGGCCCAGATGGAAGCTATGCATGGGCTCTCCAGAACAGACTCTCTCTTGCCACACTGGAACTGCTACCACCACTGAATGTTCACCTTTCCAGCAACACAGAATAACACTGAGCCACCAACATGGCACAAAGCTTCAAGGAGACCAGCAAGTCACTGCGTGCTAAGTTAGGATCATCAGATCTCTTTCACCCTTCAGAGGACAGTGTTTCATCCTGCCTGAGGTTGAGATGGATTCCCAGCATGGATTTACCCTTCTTGCCTGCCGTCTCTCAACCAGCACCATCTTCTGAGACTCAAGGATAATCTGTTCTACTGGTGTACGATCCTAACCAACATCATCATGGACCAAGAGATACTCCTGACAGCACAGGAGGGAGTAGTGGAAACATGATCTCTGGAACTGCTGGTCCTGCTTTAAGGATCCTTTTCTTATCCTTGACTTTTGGGAGTTTGATTATTAAATGCTTTGAGGCCATCTTTTTTGGGTTAAATCTGCTTGGTGGTCTATAATCGTCTTCTACTTGGTTATTGATATATTTTTCTTGTCTTGGGGAGTTCTCTGTTATTATCTTCTTAAGGAAACTTTCTACCCCTATCCCTTTCACTACCTCTCCTTTAAGATGAATAAGTTTTAGGTTTGCCCTTTTGAGGCTATTTTCTAGATCCTATAGGCTTACTTTATTGTTGTTTGTTCTTTTTTCTTCTGTCTCCATTTACTGTGTTTTTCAATGAGCCTGTTTTTAAGCTCACTGATTCTTGCTTCTGCTTGATCAATTTGGCTTTTGAGGGATGCTGCTGCGTTCTTTAGTAGGCCCATTGCATTTTTCAACTAGAGGTTTCTGATTGATTCTTTTTCATGATTTCAATCTCTTTGTTAAATTTATCTGAAAGAATTCTGAATTCCTTCTCTGCATTATCTTGAATTTCTCTGAGTTTCCTCCAAATGACTTTTGAATTCTGTGTCTGAAAAGTCACATATCTCTGTTTCTTCAGGACTGACCCCCAGTCCCTCATTTCCTTCATTTGGTGAGTTCCTATTTTCCTGGATGGTGTTGATGCTAGTCGATGTTCCTCAGTTTATAGGAATCAGAGGATTAGGTATTTATTGTTGTCTTCACTGTCTGGAATTATTTGCAGCCATTCTTCCTGGAAAGATGTTTCAGATATCTGAAAGGACTTGGGTGTTACAATCTAAGCTGTATCTGCTTTAGGGAGCACCCCCATTCCAGAAATGCTGTGATTCTTGCATACTGCTCTCAGTATCATTTTGACAGTGTTGGAGTAGATCCAGGACAATTCTCTGAATTATTAGGTGGGTTCTTTCTTTCTTTCTTTCTTTCTTTCTTTCTTTCTTTCTTTCTTTCTTTCTTTTTTAGACGGAGCCTCACTCTGTTGCCCAGGCTGCAGGGCAGTGGTGCAATCTCCACTCACTGCAACTTCCACTGCCCAGTTCAAGCAATTTTCCTGCCTAAGCCTCCTGAGTGGCTGAGATTACAAGTCCATGTTACCATGCTTGGGTAATTTTTGTATTTTTAGTAGATACATGATTTCACCATGTTGGTGAGGCTGGTTTCAAACTCCTGATCTTGTGATCTGCCCGCCTTGGCCTCCCAAAGTGCTGGAACTACAGGCATGAGTCACTGCGCTTGGTCCTTAAGTGGACACTTTCATTCCCTTTTCTTACTTTCTCCCAAACATAGAGAGTCTTTGCCTGTGTTCTGAGTTGCATAATGCTGGAGGTGGAGTGATATAAGCATCAATGTGGCAACCACCACTATGAATGCACTGGCTCATATTTGAAGCCACCACACACAGCACTGAGTCTTGCTGAAGGCTTGCAGTAACCTCTCTCTGACTACTGCCTATGTTCACTCAAGGCTCTGGAGCTCAACAATCAGCAGACGGCAAAGCCAGCGGGGCCCGTGTTTTTTCCTTAAGAGATGTGAGGTTCCCCAAGCTCTTGATGTGTGCAAACGTGACATCTGGGAGTCAGGGTCTAGAGTCAAAAATCTTTGAAGTCTCCCTGGTGTTCTATTGTACTGTGGTTGAGCTGGCACTCAGATCACATTACACAGTCCTCCCAACTCTTCCTTCCATTTTCCAAAAAGAGAGGAGCCTAAGCCCATAGCCACCACCATCTCAGGGCACAAGGACTGCTGCCAGACAACCAGCCATGTTCCTTTAAGGTCCCGAGTCTCTTAGGTAAGCTTTTCGTGTATGCTGCCTGGCCTGGGACTCACCCTTCAGGGTTCTGGGCTCCTCTCTGGCAAAGGACAGGTCCAGAATTGTTGATAAAGAGTCAAGTTCTAGAATCAGAGACCCCACAAGCCCAATTAGTGGTCTGCCCCACTGTGTCTTTGCTGGCACCTAACGTACAAGACAAAGTCCCCTTTACTTTTCCCTGTGCTTTTCTCAAGCAGAAGCATTTTTGCTCTTTAGCAACCACAGCTGGTAATGTGCTGAGTCTCACCTGAAATTCGCAAGTTTCAGAGGTCCACATGAAAGCCCTCGATGTACAACAGGGGTAATGCAGCTGGTTATTCAGGGCCCAGGGTTTCTTCAGTTAGCAGATGTCAAATGCTGACCGTTCTATGTGCTTTCTTTCAATGTATCAGATTGCGTTCTGGCCCAAGGTGTGTCTGGAAATGTCATCTGTGGCCAGGAGCCGTGGCTCACACCTGTAATCCCAGCACTTTGGGAGACCAAAACGGGTGGATCATGAGGTCAAGATTTGTTTGTTCAGGTTTGTTCATTTTCCTACGTTCCTCTGGGTATTGATTTTTAGTTTTATTTCATAGCGGTTGGAGAAGACATCTAATATAATTTCTGTCTTTTTAACTTGTCCAGACTTTTTATGGCTTAAGATATAGTCTATTTTGGAAAATATTCTATATGCTGATGAAAGGGATTTTTCTTCTGCAGTCATTGAGTGAAATGTTCTGTAAGTGTTTGGCTAATAGATTGAGTGTGTAGTTTAAGTCCACTGCTTTCTAGTTGATTTTCTGTTAATGTTTGCTGTTTTTTTTTTCTTTTAATACTTTAAGTTCTAGGCTACATGTGCACAACGTGCAGGTTTGTTACACATGAATACATGTGCCATGTTGGTTTGCTGCACCCATTAATTAATCATTTACATTAGGTATTTCTCCTAATACTGTGCCTTCCCCATCCCCCAACCCCATGACAGGCCCCAGTGTGTGATGTTCACCGCCCTGTGTCCAGGTGTTCTCGTTGTTCAATTCCCACGTATGAGTGAAAACATGCGGTGTTTGCTTTTCTGTCCTTGTGACAGTTTGCTCATAATGATGGCTTCCAGCTTCATCCATGTCCCTGCAAAGGATATGAACTCATCTTTTGTTATGGCTGCATGGTTTTTCATGGTGTATATATGCCACATTTTCTTAATCCAGTCCATCATTGATGGACATTTGGGGTGTTTCCAAGTCTTTGCTGTTGTGAATAGTGCCACAATAAACATACGTGTGCATGTGTCTTTATAGTAGCATGATTTATAATCTTTTGAATATATACCCAGTAATGAGATGGCTGGGTCAAATGTATTTCTAGTTCTAGATCCTTGAGGAATCACCACAGTGTCTTCCACAATGGTTGAACTAGTTTACACTCCCACCAACAGTGTAAAAGTGTTCCTATTTCTCCACATCCTCTCCAGCACCTGTTGTTTCCTGACATTTTAATGATTGCCATTCTAACTGGTGTGAGATGGTATCTCACTGTGGTTTTCATTTGCATTTCTCTGATGACCAGTGATGATGAGCATTTTTTCATGTGTCTATTGGCTGCATAAATGTCTTCTTTTGAAAAGTGTCTGTTCATATCCTTCACCCACTTTTTGATGGGGTTGTTTGATTTTTTTCTTATAAATTTGTTTATGTTATTTGTAGATTCTGGATATTAGCCCTTTGTCATATGGGTAGATTGTAAAAATTTTCTCCCATTCTGTAGGTTGCCTGTTCACTCTGATGTTAATTTCTTTTCCATGCAGAAGCTCTTTAGTTTAATTAGATCCCATTTGTCTATTTTGGCTTTTATTGCCATTTCTTTTGGTGTTACTTTAGACATGAAGTCCTTACCCACGCCTATATCCTGAATGGTATTGCCTAGGTTTTCTTCTAGGGTTTTTATGGGTGTAGGTCTAACATTTAAGTGTTTAGTCCATCTTGCATTAATTTTTGTATAAAATGTAAGAAAGTGATCCAGTTTCAGCTTTCCATATATGGCTAGCCAGTTTTCCCAGAACCATTTATTAAATAGGGAACCCTTTCCCCATTTCTTGTTTTTGTCAGGTTTGTCAAAGATCAGATGGTTGTAGATGTGTGATGTTATTTCTGAGGCCTCTCTTCTGTTCCATTGGTCTAGCTCTCTGTTTTGGTACCAGTACCATATTGTTTTGGTTACTGTAGCCTTGTAGTATAGTTTGAAGTCAGGTAGCATGATGCCTCCAGCTTTGTTCTTTTGGTTTAGGATTGTCTTGACAATGTGGGCTCTTTTTTTTAATTGCATATGCACTTTAAAGTAGTTTTTTCCAATTCTGTGAAGCAAGTCCTTGGTAGCTTGATGGGGATGGCACTGAATCTATAAATTACCTTGGGCAGTATGACCATTTTCATGATATTGATTCTTCCTATCCATGAGCATGGAATGCTCTTCCATTTGTTTGTATCCTCTTTTATTTCGTTGAGCAGTGGTTTGTAGTTCTCCCTGAAGAGGTCCTTCACATCCCTTGTAAGTTGGATTCCTAGGTATTTTATTCTCTTTGTAGCGATTGTGAATGGGAGTTCACTCAAGATTTGGCTCTCGATCTGTTATTGGTATATAGGAATGCTTGTGACTTTTGCAAATTGATTTTGTATCCTGAGACTTTGCTGAAGTTGCTTATCAGTTTAAGGAGATTTGGGGCTGAGACTATGGTGTTTTCTAAATATACAATTCATGTCATCTGCAAACAGGGATAATTTGACTTCCACTTTTCCTAATTGAATATCCTTTATTTCTTTCTCTTGCCTGATTACCCTGGTCAGAACTTCCAACACTATGTTGAATAGGAGTGGAGAGACAGGGCCTCCCTGTCTTGTGCCTGTTTTCAAAGGGAATGCTTCCAGTTTTTGCCCATTCAGTATGATATTGGCTGTGGGTTTGTCATAAATAGCACTGATTATTTTGAGATATGTCCCATCAATACCTAGTTTATGGAGAGTTTTTAGTATGAAGTGCTGTTGAACTTTGTCAAAGGCCTTTTGTGTATTTATTGAGATGCTTATGTGGTTTTTGTCTTTGGTTCTGTTAATGTGATTGATTACATTTATCAATTTGCATATGTTGAACAAGTCTTGCATTTCAGAGATGAAGCCAACTTGATCTTGGTGGATAAGTTTTTTGATGTGCTCCTGGATTTGGTTTGCTAGTAATTTATTGAGGATTTTTGCATTGATGTTCATCAGGGATATTGGTCTAAAATTCTCTTTTTTGGTTATGTCTCTGCCAGGCTTTGGTATCAGGATGATGCTGGCCTCATAAAATGAGATAGGGAGGACTCCTTTTTCTATTGATTGGAATAGTTTCAGAAGGAATGGTACCAGCTCCTCTTTATACCTCTGGTAGAATTCAGTTGTGAATCTGTCTGGTCCTAGACTTTTTTTGGTTGGTAGGCTATGAATTATTGCTTCAATTTCAGAGCCTGTTATTGGTCTATTCAGGGATTCAATTTCTTCCTGGTTTAGTCTTGGGAAGGTGTATGTGTCCAAGAATTTATCCAATTTTTCTAGATTTTCTAGTTTATTTGCCTAGATGTGCTTACAGCATTCTCTGATGGTAGTTTGTATTTCTGTGGAATTGGTAGTGATATCCCCTTTATCATTTTTTATTGCATCTATTTGATTCTTTTCTCTTTTCTTCTTTATTAGTCTTGTTAGTGGTCCATCTATTTTGTTGATCTTTTCAAAAAACCAGCTCCTGGATTCACTGATTTTTGAAGGGATTTTTGTGTCTCTATCTCCTTCAGTTCTGCTCTAATTTTAGTTATTTCTTGCCTTCTGCTAGCTTTTGAATTCGTTTGCTCTTGCTTCTCTAGTTCTTTTCATTGTGATATTACGGTGTCGATTTTAGATCTTTCCTGCTTTCATTTTTGGACATTTAGTGCTGTAAATTTCCCTCTACACACTGCTTTAAATGTGTCCTAGAGATTCTAGCACATTGTGTCTATGTTCTCATTGGTTTCAAAGAATGTCTTTATTTCTGCCATCATTTTGTTATGTACCCAGTAGTCATTCAGGAGCAGGTTGTTCGGTTTTCATGTAGTTGAGCAGTTTTGAGTAAGTTTCTCAATCCTGAGCTCTAATTTGATTGCACTGTGGCCTGAGAGACAGTTTATTGTGATTTCTTTCCTTTTTCATTTGCTGAGGAGTGCTTTACTTCCAATTATGTGGCCATTTTTGGAATAAGTGCAATGTGGTGCTGAGAAGAATGTGTATTCTGTTTGATTTGGAGTGGAGAGTTCTGTAGATATCTATTAGGTCTGCTTGGTAGGGAGCTGAATTCAAGTCCTGGATATCCTTGTTAACCTTCTGCCTCCTTAATCTGTCTAATACAGACAGTGGGGTGTTAAAGTCTCCCATTATTATTATGTGGGAGTCTAAGTCCCTTTGTAGGTCCCTAAGGGCTTTCCTTGTGTATCTGGGTGCTCCCATATTGGGTGCATATACATTTAGGATAGTTAGCTCTTCTTGTTGAATTGATCCCTTTACCATTATGTAATGGCCTTCTTTGTCCCTTTTGATCTTTATTGGTTTAAAATCTGTTTTATCAGAGACTGGGATTGCAATCCCTCCTTTTATTTATTTATTTATTTATTGGCTTTTCATTTGCTTGGTAGATTTTCTTCCATCCCTTTATTTTGAGTCTATGTGTGCCTCTGCACGTGAGATCAGTCTCCTGAATACAGCACACTGATGGGCCTTGATTCTTTATCCAATTTGCCAGTGTGTGTCTTTTAATTGGGGTATTTAGCCCATTTACATTTAAGGTTAATATTTTTATGTGTGAATGTTATCCAGTGATTATGATGTTAGCTTGTTATTTTGCCCGTTAGTTGATGCAGTTTCTTCCTGGCATCAATGACCCTTACAATTTGGCATGTTTTTGCAGTGGCTGGTATCAGTTGTTCATTTCCATGTTTAGTGGCCTGGTGGTGACAAAATCTCTCAGCATTTGCTTGTCTGTTAAGGATTTTATTTCTCCTTCACTTATGAAGCTTAGTTTAGCTGGATATGAAATTCTGGGTTGAAAATTCTTTTCTTTAAGAATGTTGAATATTGACCCCTACTCTCCTCTGGCTTGTAGAGTTTCTGCTGAGGGATCCTCTGTGAGTCTGATGGGCTTCCCTTTGTGGGTAACCCGACCTTTCTCTCTGGCTGCCCTTAACATTTTTTCCCTCATTTCAATCTTGGTGAATCTGGCAATTATGTGTTTTGGGGTTGCTCTTCTTGAGGAGTATCTTTGTGGTGTTCTCTGTATTTCCTGAATTTGAATGTTGGTTTGCCTTGCTAGGTTGCAAAAGTTCCCCTGGATAATATCCCGAAGAATGTTTTGCAGCTTGGTTCCATTCTCCCCATCACTTTCAGGTACACCAATCAAACGTAGATTTGGTGTGTTCACATAGTCCCATATTTCGTGGAGGTTTTGTTCAATTCTTTTCACTCTTTTTCCTCTAAACCGCTCTTCTTGCTTCATTTCATTAATTTGATCTTCAATCACTGATATTCTTTCTTCCACTTGATTGAATCAGCTACTGAAGCTTGCGTATGTATCATGTAGTTCTTGTGCCATGGTTTTCTGCTCCATCAACTCATTTAAGGTCTTCTCTACACTGTTTATTCTAGTTAGCCATTCATCTAATCTTTTTTCAAGGTTTTTAGCTTCCTTACCATGGGTTCGAACATCCTCCTTTAGCTCCGAGAAGTTTGTTATTAAAAACTTTCTGAAGCTTACTTTTGTCAACTCATAAAAGTCATTCTCCATCCAGCTTTGTTCCATTGCTGGCAAGGGCTGTGATCCTTTGGAGGAGAAGGGGTGCTCTGGTTTTTAGAATTTTCAGCTTTTCTGCTCTGGTTTCTCCCCATCTTTGTGGTTTTATCTACCTTTGGTCTTTGATGATGGTGACCTACAAATGGGGTTTTGGAAAGGATGTCCTTTTTGTTAATGTTGATGCTATTCCTTTCTGTATGTTAGTTTGCCTTCTAACAGTCAGGTCCCTTAGCTGCAGGTCTGTTGGAGTTTGCTGGAGGTCCACTCCAGACCCTGTTTGCCTGGGTATCACCAGCGGAGGCTGCAGAACAGCAAATATTGCACAACAGCAAATATTGCTGTCTGATTCTTCCTCTGGAAGCTTCATCTCAGAGGGGCACCTGGCTCTATGAAGTGTCAGTTGGCCCCTACTGGAAGGTGTCTCCCATTTAGGTTAGACAGGGGTCAGGGACCTACTTGAGAAGGCAGTCTATCCATTCTCAGAGCTCAAACACTGTGCTGGGAGAGTCATTGCTTTCTTCAGCGCTGTCAGACAGGGACATATAAGTCTACAGAAGGTTCTGCTGCCTTTTATTCAGCTGTGCCCTGCCCCCACAGGTGGAATCTACAGAGGCAGGCAGGCATCATTGAGCTGTGGTAGGCTCCACCCATTTGGAGCTTCCAGGCCATTTTATTTTCCTACTGAAGCCTCAGAAATGGTAGACACCCCTCCCCCAGCCAGTCTGCCACCTTGCAGTTTGATCTCAGGCTGCTGCACTAGCAGTGAGCAAGGCTCCGTGGGCATGGGACCCACTGAGTCAGGCACAGGATATAATCTCCTGGTAAGACCATTGGAAAAGCACAGTATTAAGGTGGGAGTGTCCGGATTTCCCTGGTACAGTCTGTCACAGCTTTGCTTGTCTAGGAAAGGGAAATCCCTAGATCCCTTGTGCTTCCCGGGTGGGGCGATGCCCTGCCCTGCTTCAGCTAGCCGTCCTTGACTGCACCCACTGTCCAACCAGCCCAATGAGATGAACCAGTTACCTCTGTTGGAAATGCAGTGATCACCCATCTTCTGCATGGATCAGGATGGGAGCTGTAGACTGGAGCTGCTCCTATTCGGCCATCTTGGGGAGGCAATCAATGTTTGCTTTTTACATTTGAAAAAACTGCTGTCAGCTACCTAGGTATCAATAATTATTGTATCCTCTTGCTGATTCACCTCTTTATCATTAACTAGTGACCCTCCTTGTCTTTTGTTGTTACAGTCTGTGGTTTTAGTCTATTTTATCTAATATGAGTGTAGCTACTCCAGCACTTCTTTGGTTTGCAGCTTCATGAAATATCCTTTTCCATTTCCCTGTTTTCATTTCCCTTTCAGTGTCTGTATAGGTGAAGTAGATTTCTTTAAGGCAGCATGTAGTTGGGTCTTATGTCTTTATCCATTTAACCATTTAATTCGAGAATTTAGAACACTGTCAGCGTTACTATTCATAAGTAAAAACTTAAGACTGGGCTTACTGGTGCACACCTGTATTTCCCGCAATTAAAGAGGCTCAGATAACCTGATCTCCTGGGGTCAGAAGTTCAAGACCAGCCTGGTCAACACGATGAAACCTTGTCTCTACTAAAAATACAAAAATTAGCCAAGCATGGTGGCACATGCCTATAATCCAGTTTACTTGGGAGGCTAAGGCAGGAGAAGCTTGAACCTGGGAGGCAAAAGTTGCAGTGAGCTGAGATCACGCAGACAAGTCTTCTCCACGCTCCTCATCAGAACCTCTAGTTTACAGAATTTGTGAGCACAAATCAATGATGGTTATTTTTCTACTAATTAGGGATATTTTATTACACAGCAATAGATTCCAGCCAAAGGACTCATCGTACATGATTCCCGCAAGTTGACAGGGCTGGAATTATCATGGAAAAACTAAGGTGGCTATACTTGATTCCAAATGTCCAATTTTTCACAAATAAAGAAATGTATCTTGTTTTTCCCCCTGAAATGAAGTTTTGCTCTTATGCCCAGGCTGGAGTGAAGTGGCACAGTCTCAGCTCACTGCAACCTCTGCCCCCCAGGTTCAAGAAATTCGTCTTTTGAACAAGGAGACATTAAGGATACACTATGTGTATGCTAACGGTGTTTACGGGAGACTCAGCGAAGAGAGAAAGTCACTGGCCTCATGCAACTGATATTCTCAGGAGAAGAGAAAGGCAGTCAAGAAGGAAACATGCTGTATTTCAGATAGCTGTAAGTCCTCCACAAGAAAAGAAAGCGCGTGAGGGACATAGGGAGTGTGTCAACCATAAGGTTCCCACTAATTCTATAAGTTGGTCAGGGATATCCTCCAAGAATAAGTGGCATCTGAGCAATTACCTGAAGGGAGGAAGGAAGGAAGGCTGTGCATAGTGGCTCACGCCTGTAATCCCAGCACTTTGGGAGGCCAAGGAGGGCAGATCGCCTGAGCTCAGGAGTTCAAGACCCCCCCAGGGCAACCTGGTGATACCCAGTCTCTACTAAAAATACAAAAAAAAAAAAAAATTACCCGGGTGTGGTGGCATGCAGCTGTAGTCCCAGCTTCCATTCCCAGTTGGTTTCTCTCTCTCTCTCTCTCTCTCTTTTATTTTTTGTAGAGATGGGGTCTCACTCTGTCACCCAGTCATCAAGCAATTCTCTCATTCTCTCCTACTGTTTTTCAAAAGCATGGAAATTACAGGTGTGAACTACCCTGCCGGTCCTGAAAAATGTGATATTTGGGCTTTTCTGCTAGGCTTGTTTTACCCAAAATAATGACCTCCAGTTCCTTACAGGTTGCTGCAAGAAACATGATTTTCTACTGTTTTATAACTGAATAGTATTCAGGTTTGCATATATACCACATTTTCTTTATTCATTCTTCTGTTGATTGACATGTAGGGTGATTCCACATCTTTGCCACTGTAAATAATGCTGCAGCAAATATATGTGTGCAGTTGTTGTTTTGATCTAGTCCTTTGAGTAGGTACCCAATAGTGCAATTGCAGGACTGAATGCTTGTTTTATTTTTTGTTCTTTCAGAAATCTCCATAGTGTTTGCCATAAAATCTGTGCTAATTTACACTCCCAACAACAGTGTATAAGATTTCCCCTTTTCTCCATATTCTCACTAACATTTGTTATGTTTTTGTCTTTTTAATAATACCCATTCTGACTGGAGTAAGATATCTCATTGTGGTGGTTGTTGATATTTTTGAGACGGAGTCTCACTCTGTTGACAGACTTGGGTGCAGTGGTGTCATCTCGGCTTGCTGCAACCTCCCCCTCCCGGGTTCAAGTGATTCTATTGCCTCAGCCTCCTGAGTAGCTGGGACTATAGGCATGTGCCACTGTGCCCGGCTAATTTTTCTGTATTTTTAGTAAAGACAGGGTTTCACCATGTTGGTCAGGATGGTCACAATCTCTTGAGCTAGTGATCCACCTGCCTCAGGATGGTCACAATCTCTTGAGCTAGTGATCCACCTGCCTCAGCCTCCCTAAGTGCTGGAATTACAGGTGTGAGGCAGTGTACCTGGCCTCATTGTGGTTTTAATGAGCATTTCTCTGTCGATTCATGGTTTGGAGCATTTTTTTGAAATACCTTTTGGCCATTTGTATGTGCTCTTTTAAAAACTGACTCCTATCCAGGAGCGGTTATGCACACCTGTAACCCCAGAACTTTGGGAGGCTGAGGCCAATGGATCACTTGAGGAAAAGAGGTAGAGACCAGCCTGGCCAGCAAGGCAAAAGCCCGTCTTTACTAAAAATACAAAAAATCAGCCACATGCTGTGGCTCGTGCCTGTGGTGTGAGTTGCTTGAACCCAGTAGGCACAGGTTGCAGTGAACCAAGATGATGGCACTGCACTGCAGCGTGGATAATAGAGCAACACCTGTCTCAAAAAAAAAATGAATAAATAAATAAAATAAAAAATTTAAAAATGTCTCTTTGTGTCCTTTGCCCACTTTTTAATGGTATTCTTTGGAATTTTCTGTTGTAGTTGAGATCTTTGTTTACTCTGGGTATTAGTCCTTTGTCAAAGGAAAAGTTTACAAATAATTTATCCCATTCTGCTGTTGGTCTGTTCACTCTGTTGAGAGGATTATTTCTTTGGCTGTGCAGCAGCTTTTTGTTTCAGTAAAGCTTTTGAATTTATAGAATTAAAATGTTCAGTTTGGTTTAAATTTGCATTGGTCTATTTTCAGCTTTGTTGCCTTTACTTTTGAAGTCTTACTCTTGAACTCTTTACTAGACAATAACCAGAAGAATTTTCTCTAGGTTTCTTCTCATATTTTTATTATTTCAGTATATATATTTAAGTCTATAGTTCATCTTCTATTGATTTTTGTAAATATTGTGAGAAAGAGGAGTCCGGTTTTATTCTTCTGCATACGACAATTCAATTGCACCAGCACCAATTATTGAAAATGGTCTGCTTTCCCCAATGTATATTCTTATCAGCTTTGTCAAAGATCATTTGGCTATAAATGTGTGGCTTTCTTCCTGGGCTTTCTAGTTTGTTACATCAATCTGTGTGTCTATTTTTGTACTACTACCATGCTGTATTGGTGATGGTGGCTTTGGAATATAGTTTGAAGTCAAGAAATGTGATGCTCCCAGCTGTGTTTATTTGCTTCAGAAAGGCTGAGTTGACAACTGCAGAGATGAGGTTGCCCCTCCTTGCAGGGGCTCCTTCCAGAAAAAGATCACGATTCCCACTGAGCATATAACCACGTCTGGAATTCCTGAAATACCCAAAGGGAGGCTCTACCCAGTGAGGAGGGATGAATCAGGGTCCCACTTAAGGAATCTCTCTGGCCACAATCAGGCACAGCAGCTGTGCTACCTTGTGGGGGACCAGACCACCTGGACTCCCTGGAGCCTGCAGGCTAGAGTGTCTGAGTCCTTGGAAACACAGAAATGGAAGCTGCCCTCACCTCCCCAGAAAACTGTAGTCTCAGGCAGTCTCCAGCCTATTGCCAATGGTTGGCTGGTATTCCAAGCCAGTGGGTCTTAACTTGAGAGGTGCCATGAAAGTGGGGCCCACAGAATGAGGCTGCTTGGCTCCCTGGATTCAGCTCCTTTCCTAAGGGAATGTACAGATGGAACTCCAGCCTTGCCCGGCTTTCCAAGTCCAGAGTATATAAAACTCCTGCATCCCTCTGAACGTCTGAGTGGCTGCTCTGCCAACATTCGACATGGCTCTGTGTATCTGTCCCAAGACAGACCCTTACGGCATGAGCTAATGTGAGGATCTTCTGATCCATGTGTTGCAGAGATGCATGGGAGAAGCATGGTTTGCAGGTAGGGGCACTCACTCGCTGCTTCTCTTGGCTGTAGGTGAAGGTTTCTTTTGCTCTGTGCAGATACCAGGTGCATCATCACCCACCCCCTTTGTTTCTTTTCCTGGGTCAACTAGTTTGCCTAGTCAGTCCCGGTGTAGGAACCTGGATATTTCAGTTCAAGGTGCTGAATTCACCACACTTTTCATTTGGTGGAAGGCAGCTGCTTCTAACTGGCCATCTTGGCCTGTCACTTTCTATAAAATGCCTGCCTCTCCAGGAATATCCATTACTTAACTTCACCTGAAAAAATAGAAGGCTCATTTCACTTCACCTATAATGAACGTGTCATGGAAATGCTAGTGGATGACATGGTCCATTTTCTTAGGGATGAGATAGAAAAATGGTGTATGACTTTTGAATTTAATTAAAACTTTTAGTTTGGTTTAAATTTCCATTGGTCTATTTTTTGTTTTGTTGCCTGTACTTTTAAAGTCTTACTCATGAACTCTTTACTAGACAATTACCAGAAGAGTTTTCCCTAAGTTTCTTCTCATATGTTTACCATTTCAGTACATACATTAAAGTCTGCAATTCACTTTAAATTGATTTTTGTAAACATGGTAAGAAATAGGAGTTCAGATTTATTCTTCTGCGTATGACAATGCAACTGTCCTAGTACCAATTACTGAAAAGGGTGTGCTTTCCCCAGTGTATATTCTTGTCAACTTTGTCAAAGATCAGTTGCCTATAAATGTGTGGCTTTCATTCTGGGTTCTCTCGTCTGTTACATCAATCTGTGTGTCTACATTTATACTTGTACCATGCTGTATTGGTGACTATGGCTTTGTAATATATTTTAAAGTTAGGAAATGTGACTCTCCCAGATTTGTTCCTTTGCTTCAGATGAAAAGGCTGAGTCCACAGTTACAAAGATGGTAGCTGCCCATCCCTGGAGGACCTCCAACCCAGAAAGAGATCAGGCTTCCCACCAACCCTAAAACCCTGGCTGGAGTTCCTGAAATTCCAACAGGGAGGACCTTCCCAGTGAGGAGGGATGAATCAAGGTCAAATTTAAAGAAACAGTCTGGCCACTATCAGGCACAGAAGCAGTGCTGCCTTGTGGGGGACCCTTCCTGCTCCAGACCAGCTGGACTCCCTGGAGCCCGAAGGCTAGATTGTCTGAGTCCATGGAAACAGAGATGGTGGCCGCCCCAACTATCCAGAACTCGGTAGTCTCAGGCACTTGGCTTGGTATCTTGTCACTGCTTGGCTGGTATTCCAAGCCAGTGGGACTTGAGAAGTGCTGTGAAGGTGGGGACCACAGGATGAAGCTCTCTGGCTTCCTGTGATATGGCTGTGATGAGTGGAGGACCACCAGGGCTCATGTCTCACACCGAATTGGAGAAAATGACACAAACGCATGTACAGTTGTTGTTTTGTGTTGTTTTTTTTATCATTATACTTTAAGTTCTAGGGTACATGTGCACAACGTGCAGGTTTGTTACATTACATATATATACACGTGCCATGTTGGTGTGCTGCACCCATTAAC
>NW_012114644.1:4337730-4337997 GCF_000951035.1 Colobus angolensis palliatus | reverse complement strand
AGCAAACTATCGCAAGAACAGAAAACCAAACACTGCACGTTTTCACTCATAGGTGGGAACTGAACAACAAGATCACTTGGACTCGGGAAGGGAGCATCACACACTGGGGCCTATCATGGGGAGGGGGGAGGGGGGAGGGATTGCATTGGGAGTTTTACCAGATGTAAATGACAAGTTGATGGGTGCTGACGAGTTGATGGGTGCTGATGAGTTGATAGGTGCAGCACACCAACATGGCACAAGTATACATATGTAACAAACCTGCAC
>NW_012114644.1:4322559-4336456 GCF_000951035.1 Colobus angolensis palliatus | reverse complement strand
AATGCTTCCAGTTTTTGCCCATTCAGTATGATATTAGCTGTGGGTTTGTCATAAATAGCTGTTATTATTTTGAGATACGTTCCATCAACACCGAATTTAGGCGTGCAGTTTAATAGGCAAGAAAGAAGGAAGGGCTCCCCATACTGAGACGGAGGGGGGCTCCAAAGCCAAAAGAGGAAACCCAGAGTGCTGTGGATACCAATGGGTTGTATGAAGAAACTGGAAGAGGTGGTGTCTGATTTGCATAGGGTTCAGGGCATTGGTTTGACCAGGCATGTCATTTATGTAGCCCACGAAAAAACTGGCCCTCCCACCCTATCCTTTGAATAGGCACTTTCCAGGCACCCTGATTTCCTACACACATGGGGATATGTGGGGATGGCTATATTGCCAGGCACAGGTGGGGGCAAGGGCCAGAAAAGGGCAGGAATCACTATGTTTGGGTGGATTCAGTTTCTAATGGCCGGAATTTGCAGATCAAGGTTACCGGAGAACTCTAAAAGCCAGGCTTTCCTGCTAGACAAGACCCATTTCTGGAGCTGCTTAAAAAGAAACAAAACTTCCTATGGACCCCTTTTTCTCCCTGCCTGCCTAAAATAACTTCTTAAGGACTCCTGTGACACCTGAATTCAGCCCCCTTCCTGGGGGAATGTACCAACAGAACTCCCGCCTTTCCGGGTTGCTCAAGGCTGGATTGTGTAAACCTCCTGGGTCTGAGTCTGTCTGAGCGACTGCTCTGCCAACACTCCACACAGCCCTGTGTACTAGACCCAAGTCCCCTGTGACCTCAGCTCATGAGAAAATCTCCTGATTGTTTGCAAAGATCCATGGGAAAAACATGGCTTCTGGGGCGGGGTCACACACTCACTGCTTCCCTTGGCTGTGCCAGAAAGTTCCTTTGGCTCTGTTCTGATATGGCATGGTTCATCACCCACCCCCGTTTTCTTTGTTCTCCTGAGTCAAGTTGTTTGCCTAGTCAGTCCCAATGTGAGAACCTGAATATTTCAGTTCAGGCGCTTATGGTGAAATTCGCTGCGATTTTCATTGAGGGGAAGGCAGCCGCTTCTTATTGGCCATCTTGGCCGCCCCCTCCACGGCACCCTCTGCAAAACGACCACCTCTAATTGGCCATCTCGGCCACTTCCTCCACAGTCACCTACAAAATGGCCACTTCTAATTGGCCATCTTGGGCCCCCCCCTTTCACCTCACCTTCTGTAAAATGGCCCCCCTCTCCAGGAATGAGGGCATTATATATCTTTACCTGAACCCAACAGAAGCTCATTACACTTTTCATGGGCTCATTTACTTCACGTATAAGGAAAAGGGCCATGAAAGTGGTCGATTTTCTGAAGGATGTGATAAAAAAATGGTTTGCTGACCAATTAGGGACATATGTCTCAGAACTAGTAACAAGACTCAATCGCTGGGTTGACGCTTCTAATCAAGATGATGCTCTCCTATGTATTCAACAAAATAGCTTCCCTTGCTTCTGAAACACTTCCAAACATCATCTTATATTTCCTGAAGAAGATGATGAGTCGACCAGCGGCACAGGTCATTCAGGTTTATTTTCCGTTCATAAATATAGCACGATATTTGCACAATTGTCGGAAACCTTATCAGAAAATGAGTCCTGCATGTTTCCTTTAATTTTAGGATGAAGAGGGTGATCCGAAAGAGTTTCCTGAACTACTTGGCTGCGGTGTTTAAACAACCACCAGGAAATTTTGATGACCGTTCTCTCCGGAGCTCCTGTCTTTCCCCAGAGAAACAAAAGCATCGAAACTACAAAAATAAAGTGTTATTTGGCTGGAATGAGGTCTCATGGTTGTTTATGCGGTGGCTCGCTGCTCAAGACAGGGTGAGTCTCTGGGTTGTGCGCTGAGAAGGGGAGGCCGTCAAGCTAGAAAAAAACCCATTGCAGGGGACACTTCCATGGGGTCTGGGGCGCTGAGGATGAGGAGCTGGACTGGGTCTAGGGAAGGAGGAGGTTTCAGAGGGTGAAATTCAGTAAGTAAATTCTGGGGGTGTTTGAGAACTTCTTCCCTCAGAAGGAGAAGATTCAGGGAGGAATAAGGACAAACCGTGGGTGCCTTGAGGGGCATTTACTAATTTAAGACGACTCTATCAGGAAGCAGAGTGACAATGGCCTCCTTGAGGACTGAGACCCCTGAATATATGAGGCCCAGATCCAGTCCATGGGGGATGAGACCTTCAAGGGACATATTTTGGTTGGGACAGAAGAAAAGTGCAGCTCTGCAGCTGTAGAGGAAGCCCTGGCAGTGTGAAAGCGGCCTTGGAGGGGCCCTGTGCACTGTGAATGCTTTTGAGCCCCCATCCCCTATCCCCGCCTCTTTTTCTGGATTTTTCGGGCTCCGCCGTCTCCGCCATCTTCTGAGCACTCCACGCTGCCACCTTCACGTTTCTCTACTGGCCTCCAAGTACTCCAAAATCTTTCCGATCTGTGTCCCTACCCCTGTTTTTGCATGTTTTGGGACTCTAGGTCCCTGAAGGTTTCTGGCCTGAAATCCACCTCCCCAGCTTCATGGATTCTGCTCTAGAGACCCCGCACTCCGCAGGGTTCCCAGGCCCCGAGGGACAAAAAAGTGATCTGTGCACTTCAGGGCTCCACACTCGGCAAGGCCTTTCAAGCCCTCAGGGTCCCCTCCTCAGCTTTCTTCACATTTCTGGACTGTAGTCACTCCATAAATGCCGGGATCTGATCCCCACCCCAGTGATTTTTTTTAGTTCCATGAGTGATGCTGACTGAATAGTCATCCTAAGAGTGATGAGAGCTTTTGAATTTGTGGCAAGTTTTAGAGTAGTGTGGGTGGCTTGAGATCGCGAAATTGGGGCTAGCGTTGGATGTGAGGTTAGGCTGGTGGAAAAATGTGCCCAGAACCAGAGGAATGTGGCTCACTGCACATGGTTAGGATCAGAACAGAATTGCACGGCTGTATAGCTTTGGGGTAAAGAATAACATGGTTCAGAAGTGCATGTATTAGTCTGTTCATGCATCGCTATAAATAGTTACCTGAGACTGGGTAATTATTTATAAAACTCAGGTTTAATTGGCTCATGGTTCCACAGGCTGTACAAAAATCATGATGCTGGCCATCACCTCAACTTCTGGGGAGGCGTCAGAAAACTTAGAGTAATGGCAAAAAGTACAAGGGAATCAGGCTTATCTTCCATGGCCTGAGCTGGAGAAAGTGGTAGGAGAGGTGCTACACACTTTCAAACAACCAGATATTTTTACAACTCTATCACCAGGCAGCACCTACAGTATGGTGCTAAATTATTCATGAAATATCCAACCCCATGATCCTCTCAATTCTCACCAGTCCAACCAGCCCCACCTCCACCATTGGGAATTACAGTTTCACATGAGGTGTGCCTGGGGACACAGATCCTAACTCGATCAGTGGCATCCTGGATTGCCTTCTGTATCTTCTAGTATAGAAGAAGAACCAGGAGCTGACTATGATCCTTAAGACTACCCACAATGGCCAGGCAGGGTGGCTCATGCCTATAATTCCAGCACTTTGGGAATCCAAAGTCGGTGGATCACCTGAGGCCAGGAGTTTGAGACCAGCCTGGCCAACATAGTGAAACCCTGTCTCTACTAAAAATACAAAAAAAAAAAAAAAAAAAAAAGACAACTGTACCAGACGCCTGTAATCACAGCTACTCCGGAGACTGAGGCAGGAGAATCGCTTGAGCTTGGGAGGTGGAGGTGGCAGTGAGCTCCAATCGCACTACTAAACTCCAGCATGGGCAACAATACCAAAACATCGTCTCAAAAAAAAAAAAAAAAGACTGCCTATGACCACTGAGAGGGACACCAGCATCACTGAGATGCAAGTGCTGGACATTCTTCATAGGTCAGAGCTCAAAGCAGGCCACACTGTTACAGAGATGGGCTCCATTCATAGCACCAAAGTGGTGAGAAGATGTGGGAATGGCAGAGGCCAGCACTTTGCCATCAATGCAAGGTGGGTATAAGAAGCTGGCACCAGTGCTAGAGTGCATCGGGGAGGACTGCTTTGCAATATCTAGCACTTACCTCTTAGAATATGTTTCATTAGGGACAACAGATACAAATGGCAGACAACTATGTCCCTTCACTAACAGGAAATAGAAGTCATCAAGATGAACAGAAAACAGATGTCAGCAGACCTCATATAAAGTCATCATACTTCATCCAGTTAAAACCTGAGACAGTTCTCACACAAGAAGGCCTAACTCAAAGAGACTGGGTTCTCATGAGGCAGGTTCATGCAAAACCAAGGGAAGCTTACAACTTTGGGATTCTCCAGTTTCCCTTGGAAAAGACCTACAATCATTTACTTAAGTAAATGAGCACTGGACAAAGGTGAGTATTGTTATCTTTCAGGAGCTCTTGGCCATGAAGGTCTTGTTGGCATAAAACCCATGGTTTGGAAACATCACCATGACCCCTGTTAGAGTAATGGCCTAGGGCGATGGTCAGGAAACTGATGTATTCCTTGCCAACTTCTGCCTCTAAGTGAGTGCAACTCTGTTCATGAACCTCTCTCCCCTATAGTTATGTTCCCAGGATCTCATGTACAATCAGGAGTCATAGACTTAGAAAAGGCAAAAATACAGTGTTTCTGTGGCCTGTGAGATATGACTTATAATTCTAGGAAAAAAACAACTGCAGATGGGAAGCCTAAATCTGTCAATGCTCACCCAAGACAATATAATCAGTAAAAATCAGTATCAACTCCCAAGGCAAATTATTTCCTGTATATAGATGGCAGAGATGATCACCACCATCAAAAACTCAAGGACCAGTGCTGTTGGTCCGGTCATCTTTCATGGAATTCACCAGTCTGGTATCTTCAAAATCCAGAAGGATGATGGCAGATGACAGGAAACTAATATGAACACCATCAGTTGTACCTCCACTGTAGCAGCAGTAATGGATGTTATCTCTTCATTATAATATCCAGGGAGAGGGAGAGGATGATATTATTCCCAATACTCTAAACACCCTGAGTGTACAGCCTCTGTGATATTTTTTATAATATCTGGGGGGGAGAGAATTGTATTACTCCTAATATCTCAGGGGACGTGCCCCTTTGTGATAATGTTCCTAATACACAGGAGGGGAGATGATATTACTCTTAATATCACAGCGAGTGTACACTCCACTGTAATATTGTTTATAATATCCAGGGAGGGGGAGAGAATGATATTGCTCCCAATATCACAGAGTGTACACCAACCTGTGATATTATTTGTAATATCCGTAAGGGGAAGAATAATATTACTCTCAATGTCACAGGAAGTGTACACCCTTCTGTGATATTGCTCAAAAGATCCAGTTATGGAGAGGATGATATTACTCTCAATATCTTAAACACCCTGTATGTAAACCCTCTGGGATGTTCCTCATAATATCCAGAGGGAGAGAGGATGATATTACTCCCAATATCGCATGAAGTGTACACCCTTCCTGTTATATTGTTTCTGATATCTAGGAAGGGAGGAGATTATATTACTCCCAATATCACAGGGGATTTACACTCCACCTGTGATGTTGTTGTTCCTAATATCCTGGATGGGAGAGGATGATATTACTCCTAGTGTCACAGGGGATGTACACCTTCCCTGTAATATTGTTCATAATATCTAGAAAAGGAGAGTATAATATTATTTTCAACATCACAGTAGGTGTACACCTTCCTTGTTACATTGTTGCTAATATCTAGGGAAAAAGATGATATTACTACCACTATTGCAGAAGGTGTACACCCGCCCCCGTGATATTGTTCCTAGTATCCAGAAGAGAGGATGATATTACTCCTGATATTGCAAGGGGTGTACATTCACCCTGTGATATTGTTCCTAATATCCAGGAAGAAACAGAATGATATTACCTTTAATATCAAAGGGAGCATTCCCCGCCCGTGATATTGTTTCTAATATCCAGGAAACGGAAGGATGATATTACTCCCAATATCGCAGGGGTTGTACACCCTCCTCTTGTAATATTGTTCCTAACATCTGGGGGAGGTGAAATAGTATTATTCCCAGTATCACAGGGGGTGTACACAACTGTCATGATATTGTTCCTAATTCCCATGGGGGAAAGGATGATATTACTCTCAATATCTCAGGGGGATGTACACCCTCCCTGTGATATTGTTCCTAATATCCAGGGTGGGAGAGGATGATATTACTCCCAAAATCACAAAGGGTGTACACCCGTCTTGTGATGTTGTTCCTGATATCCAGGGGGAAGCGGATAATATTACTCCCAATATCACAGGGGATGTATACCCCCCTTGTGATATTGTTCCTAATATCCAGGAAATGAAATGATGATATTACTGTGAATATTCCAGGGGGCGTCCTCCCCTCTGTGATATTGTTCCTAATATCCAGGTTGGGGAGACGATGATATTTCTCCAAATATCGCAAGGGGTGTACACCAACCCTATGATATTGTTCCTAATACCCATGGGGGCAGAGGATGATATTACTCCCAGTATCAAAGGGGGTGTACACCACCTTTGTGATATTGTTCCTAATATCCATGAAGAAAGAGGATGATATTACTTTCAATATCACAGGGGAGGTACACGCTTCCTGTTATGTGGCTCCTAATATTCAGGGGAAAAGAGGATGATATTACTCCCAATTTCGAATGGTGTGTACACCCACCCTGTGATTTTTTTTTTTTTTTTTGAGACGGAGTTTTGATCTGTAGTCAGGCCAGAGTGCGGTGGCGTGATCTCGGCTCACTGCAACCTTTGCCTCCCAGGTTCGCACAATTCTCCTGCCTCACCCTCTGGAGTAGCTGGGATTACAGGTGTCTGTCACCACGCCCAGCTAATTTTTGTATTTTTAGTAGAGACACGGTTTCACCATGTTGGTCAGGCTGGTCTTGAATTTCTGACTTCAAATAATCCGCCCACCTCAGCCTCCCAAAGTCCTGGGATTACAGGCATAACTTTCCCTGTGATAGTCTTCCTAATATTCTGGAAAAAAGAGGATGATATTACTCCCAATATCGCAGGAGGTGTACACTCCCCCTGTGATATTGTTCCTAATATTCAGAGGGGGAGAGGATGATATTATTTTCTGTATCACAGAAGTTGTACACCTCCCCCGTGATGTTTTTCCTAATACCCAGTGGGGGAGAGATTATTAGTCGCAAAATCACAGAAGGTGGAAACCCCCATTTGATATTGTTCCTAATATTGGGGGGTGAGGAGAGAATGATATTACTCCTAGTATCACAGGGCATGTACACCCCCACTGTGTTATCGTTCCTAATATCCAGAACGGGAGGGAATGATATTACTCCTAATATCACAAAGGGTGTACACCCCTGCTGTGATATCTTAAATATTCTGTGTGTACACCCCCCCCGTGTTATGGTTTGTAATGTCCAGGGGGGAGAGGGTGATATTTGCCCTCATATTGTGGGGGATGTACACCCTTCTGTGATATGGTTCGTTATATCCAGGGAAGAAAAAGGTAATATTGCTCCCCATACCGTGGACAGCGTACACCCCCATGTAATATGGTTTGTAATATCCAGGAGTGGAGAGGATGATATTGCTCCTTATATCAAGGAAGGTGTACACCTTATTGTTATATGGTTTGAAATATCCAGGGGAGGAGAAAGTGATATTGCTCCCCATATCGCAGAGGGTGTAAACCCCCCGTGATGTGATTGGTAATATCCAGGAAAGAAAAGGGTGAAATTGCTCCCAATATCATGGGGGGTATACTCCCTTCTTTGATATGGCTCATAATATCCAAGAGGGGAGATGGTGATAAAGTTTGCCCTATCGGGGAGGGTGTTCACCTTCCTGTGATATTTTTCGTAATATCCAGGGAAAGAGAGGATGATATTACTCCCAATATCGCAGAAGGTTTACACCATTCTGTGATATTGTTCATAATATCCAGGGAAGGAGAAGATGATATTAATACCAATATCGCAGGGAGTGTAGAACTCCTGTGATATTTTTTGTAATATCCAGGAAAGGAGAGGATGATATTACTCTAATATTGCAGAAGGTTTACACCCCTATGTGATATTGTTCATAATAACCAAGGAAAAAGAGAATGATATTACTCCCTATATCACAAAGAGTGTATAATCGTTTGTGATATTGTTCATAATATCCAGGGGAAGAGAGGATAATATTACTCCCAATATCGCAAGGGGTGAAAACTCCCCTGTGACATCGTTCATAATATTTAGGTAAAGAGAGGGTGATACTACTCCAAATATCACAGTGGGTGTACCCCCCCATGATATTGTTCCTAATATCCAGAAGGGGAGAGGATGATATTATTACCAATATCGCAGAAGGTGTACACCGTCCTCTGATATTCTTCGTAATATCCAGATGGGGAGAGGATGATATTACTCCTAATATGGCAGGGGGTGTACACCCCCTTGTTTTATTGTTTGTAACATTCAGGGGAAGAGACGATTATATTATTCCCAATATCACAGGGTGTGTACATCACTCTGTGATGCTGTTCATAATATCCAGGGGAGAAGAGGAAGTGTACACCCCCCCAGTTATATTGTTTGTAATATCAAAAAATATTTTGATATTACAGGAGAAGAGAGGATGATATTACTCCCAACATTGCAGGGGGTGTACACCTTTTTGTGATATTGTCATAATATTAAGAAGGGGAGAGGATGATATTACTAACAATATCACAAAAACTGTACAATCCCTGTGATATTGTTCATAATATCCAGAAGAAGAGAGGATATTACTCTCAATCTCGCAGAAGATATACACCACCCTGTGATATAGTTCATAATATCCTAGGGGAAAGAGGATGACATAACTCTCAATATCGCAATTCCCTCTGGCATTGTTCATAATATTCAGAGGAGGAAAGGGTAATATTACTTTCAATATCGCAGGCAGTGTACACATTCCTGTGATATTATTTATACTATCCAGAGTGAGAGAAAATATTGCTCCCAATATCACAGGAGGTGTACACTCCCCCATGACATTGTTTGTAATATCCAGGGAGGGAAGAGGATACTATTACTCCCAATATCTCAGGGGATGTACACCCCCCCTTTGATATTGTTCCTAATATTCAGAAGAGGAGAGGATGATATTACTTCCAAAATCGCAGGGGGTGTACACTCCCTCTGTAATATTGTTTCTAATATTCATGAGTGGAAAGGAAGATATTACTCCCAATATTACAGGGGGTGTATACTACACTGTGATATTGTTCACAATATTCAGGAAGGGAAAGAATGATATTACTCCCAATATCAAAGTAGGTGTACATCCCCCTGTGATATTGATGATAATATCCAGAAGTAAAGACGATAACATTACTTCTACTATCACAGGGGATGTACACCTTTGAATACTGTTCATAATATTAAGGGGGGGAGGGGATGATATCTCTCCCAATACCGCAAAGTGTGTACACCACCTGTGACGTAGTTCCAAATACCCAGAGGAAAAAAAGGATGTTATTACTCTTAATATCTCAGGGAGTGTACACCCTCCTGTGATATTGTTTGTAACATCCAAAAGAAAGAGGCTGATGTTACTCTTAATATCGCATGGGGTGTACATCCCCCCGGATATTATTCATAATATCTGGGGGGAAGGAGATGATATTAATTTCAATATTGCAGGGAATGTACACCCCCTTGTAATATTGTTTGTGATATTCAGAATGGGAGAGGATGATATTACTTGCAATATCAGAGTGGGTGTACATTTTTCATAATATTTAGGGAGAGGGTGGAGTGTACACCCCACTGTGATATTGTTCGTAATATCCGGGAAAAGAGAAAATGACATTCCTCCCAATATGGCAGGGGGTGTACACCACCTATCATATTGTCCAAAATATCCAGGAGGAGTCCCAGCTACTCGGGAGGCTGAGGCAGGAGAATGGCGTAAACCCAGGAGGCGGAGCTTGCAGTGAGCTGAGATCCGGCCACTGCACTCCAGCCTGGGCGACAGAGCGAGACTCCGTCTCAAAAAAAAAAAAAAAAATCCAGAGGGGAGAGGATGTGTCTCCAAGTATCACAAGGGGTGTACACCCTGCTGTAATATTGTTCCTAATATCCAGGCAGTAAGAAGATAATATTACTCCCAATATTGCAGGGCATGTACACTCCCCTTATGATATTGTTCTTAAAACTCATGGGAAGAAAGAATATTACTTCTAATATCACAGGGGGTGCACATCCACCCTGTGACATTGTTGCCAATATCCAGCAATGGAGAGGATGATATTACTCCCAATATCTCAGGGGGTGTACAACCCACTGGGATATTGTTTCCAATATCAAGGAAGAAAAAGGATGATATTACTCCCAATGTCGCAGGGTGTGTACATCCCCTTTGTGATATTGTTCCTAATATCCAGGAGAGAAGAGGGTGACATTCCTTCCAAAATTGAAGGGGGTGTACACACCCCTTGAGATATTGTCTCTAATATCCAGACCAAAAGAGGATGATACTATTTCCAATATTGCAAGGGGGTACACCCCCTCTGTGATATTGTTTCTAATATCCAGGAGGAGAAAGAAAAATATTATTCCCAATATCACAGAGGGTGGACATTCGCCCTGTAATATTGCTCCTAATGTTCAGGAAGTGAGAGGATGATACTATTTCCAGTATCACAGGGCATGTACACCCCCTTGTGATATTGTTCCTAATATCCAGGAAAAGAGAGGATCATATTACTGTCAACATTGCAAGGCGAATTCACTGGTTCTGTGATATTGTTTCTGATATCCGGGGGAGAAAATGATATTACTTCCAATATTCCAGTGGGTGTACACCCGTTCTATGATATTATTTCTAATATCTGGAGGAGAGAGGATGATACTACTATCAGTATCACAGGAGATCTATAGATTCCCTGTGACATTGTTTCTAATATTCAGAGGGAGAGAGGGGTATATTACTCCCGGTATTGCAGGGGGTGTACACTCCCCCTGTGAAGTTGTTCCTAATATCCAGGGGTTGAGAGAATGATATTACTCCCAATATCGCAGGTGGTGTAACCCCTGTGTGATATTGTTCCTAACATCCAGAGGAAAAGATGATGATGTTATTTTCAATATCACAGGGGTGTACACATCACTGTGATATTGTTTCTAATATCCAGGGGAGGAGAGAATGATATTATTGTTAATATCACAGGAGGTGTACCCCACCCTGTGATATTGCTCCTAATATCCAGGGTGGAAGAGGATAATATTACTTCCAATATCGCAAAGGGTGTATAACCTTCCTGAGATACTGGTACTAACATCCAGGGAGGGAGAGGATGATGTTACTTTCAGTATCACAGGGGATGTACACACTCTCTGTGATATTGTTCCTAATATCCAGTGGAAGAGAGGATGATATAACTTTCAATATCGCAGGGGGTGTACAATCCCGCAGTGACATTGTTCTTAATATCCGGTGAGGGTTATGATAATACTGTTTTCAATATTGCTGCGTATGTATACCCTCCCAGTGATATTGTTTCTAATATCCAGGAGGGGAGAAAATAATATTACTCCCAATATCTTAGAAGATGTACACCCTCCCCATAATATTGTTTCTAATACCCAGGGGTTAGAGGATGATTTTACTTTCAATATCACAGAGGGAGTAAACCTTCCCGGTGATATTGTTTTTAATATTTAAAAGGAGAGAAGATAAAATTACTCCCAATATACAGGGGGTGTACACCCCCCTCTAATATTGTTTTTAATATCCAGACGGAAAGAGGATGATATTACTTTCAATATTGCATGCGATGTATAAATCCCCTGTGTTATTGTTCTGAATATACATGTGGGGAGAGTATGATATTACTCCAAATATCGCAGGTGGTTTACATTCCCCCTGTGATACTGTTCCTAACATCCAGGGAGGGAGAGGATGATATTAGTCTTAATATTGCAGGGGGTGTACCCACGCCTATGATATTGTTCCTAATATCCGTAGGGGGAGAGGATGATATTACTCAGAATATGGCAGGGAGTGTACACACGCCCTGTGATGTGGTTCCTAATATACAGCAGAGAAGGGGATAATATTACTCTCAATATTGCAGGGGGTGTACAACCCCCTATGATGTTCCTAATATACAGAAGGGGACAGTATTATATTGTTCCTAATATCACAGGAGGTGTACAATGCCCCATGATATTGTTCCTAATATCCAGGGCTGGAGAGGATGATATTACCCCCAGTATCGCAGCGGGTGTGCACTTTCATATATTGTTGCTATGATGGGGGGGAGGAAATGACATTAGTCCTGATATAGCAGGGTGTGTACACCGCTCCTCCGTGATATTTTTCCTAATATCAAGGGGGAGAGAGGAGGATATTACTCCCAGTATCACAAAGGATGTGCATCCTCCATGCGATATTGTTCATAATATTCAGGATGAGAGAGGATGATATTACTCTCAATATCACAGAAAGTGTACACCCACTCTGTGATATTCTTCATAATATCCAGGGAAGGAGATGATTATATGACTTTCAATATCGCTGAGAGTGTACATCCCTTTTGTGATATTGTTTCTAATATCCAAGAAGGGAGAAGATTATATTACTCCCAGTATTGCAGGCAGTGTACACCTTTTTTGTGATATTGTTCCTAATATCTAGAAAGGGAAAGGATGTTATTACTCCCAATATTGCAGGTGGTGGGCACCCCCCTGTGATATTGTTCCTTATATGAAGGAAAAGAAAGAATAATATTATTCACAATATCGAAGAGAGTGTACACCCCTCCTGTGATACTGTATTTAATATTCATGGGGAAAGAGGATGATGTTACTCCCAATATCGCAGGGGGTTTACACCCACACTGTGATATTGTTCCTAAAATCCAGTGGAGGAGAAAATGATATTGTTCCCAATATTGCAGGGTGTATGCACCCCCCATTATATTGTTCCTAATATCCAGCGGTGGAGAGGATATTACTTTCAATATCACAGGGAGTGTATACCCGCTTGTGACATTTTTCTAATATCAAGTAAGGGAAAGGATGCTCCATTACTCCCAATATGGCAGGAGGTGTACACGCCCTGTGATATTCTTCCTAATATCTAGGGAGGGAGAGGATGATATTACTTTCAATACTGCAGAGGCTGTACACCCTCTGTGATCTTGTTCTTAATATTTAGGTTGGAAGAAAATGATATTAGTCCAAATATCACAGAAGGTGTACACACTTCCAATAATATTGTTCTTAATGTCCAGGGGGAGAGGGTGATATTACTCCCAAAATCTCTGGGGGTGTACACCCCCTTGTGATATTTTTCCTAATATCCAGGGAAGGAAATGATGATATTACTGTAAATATTCCAGGGAGTGTACACCTTCCTAATATCCTAATATTGTTCCTAATATCCAGGGGTGGGAGAGGATTATATTACACCCAATATCGCAGTGAGTGTACACCTCTCTTGTGATATTGTTTCTAATACCCAAGCGAGGAGAAAATGATATCACTGTCAATACCACAGAGGATGTACACCTTCCCCATGATATTGCTCCTAATATTCAGAAGGAAAGAAGATGATATAACTTTCAATATCACAGGGGTTGTACACAAGGATATCACAGGGGTTGTACACAACCCCTGTGATATTTCTCCTAATACCCAGGAAGAAAGAGGATGATATTACTCCCATTATAGCAGGGTGTATACACCTCCCCTGTAATATTGTTTCTAATATCAAGGCTGGGAGAGGATGATATCACTCCCAGTATCACAGGGGGTGTACACCACACCCCGTGATATTGTTACTAATATCCAGGGGGAAGAGGATAATATTATTTTCAATATTGCAAGGGCTGTACACCCCCTGTGATATTGTT
>NW_012114644.1:4318058-4322234 GCF_000951035.1 Colobus angolensis palliatus | reverse complement strand
AGTTTTTTTGTATTTTTTTTTTTAGTAGAGACAGGGTTTCACCATGTTAGCCAGGATGGTCTCGATCTCCTGACCTCGTGATCCGCCCATCTTGGCCTCCCAAAGTGCTGGGATTACAGGCTTGAGCCACCGCGCCCGGCCAATGTTGTTCTTAATATCCAGGGGGAAGAGGATATTACATCCAATACCTCAGGAGTGTATTCTCCCCTTGTGATATTGTTCCTAATATCCAGGGAAGAAAACGATGATGCTACTGTGAATATTCCAGGGGGTGTACACTCCCTTTGTGATATTGTCCTAATATCCGCAGGGGAGAAGATAATATTACTCCCAATATCGCAGGGGGTACACACACCCCCTGTGATATTGTTTCTAATATCCAAGCGAGAAGAAAATATTACTCCCAATATCTCAGGGGATGTACACCTTCCCTAGGATATTGTTTCTAATATTCAGAGGGAAAATGGGTGATATTACTTTCAATATCCCAGGGGTTGTACACAACCACTGTGATATTGCTCCTAATATCCAGGAAGAAAGAGGATGATATTACTCCCATTATAGCAGGGTGTATACACCTCCCCTGTAATACTGTTCCTAATATCAAGGCTGGGATATACGTGGGGGGAAGGATGATATTACTCCCAATATCACAGGGGTTATAAAACCTTCCATGATACTGCTCCTAAAAACCAGGGCAGAAGAAGATGGTATTACTCCTAATATCCCAGGAGGTGTATACTCCCCCGTTATGTTGCTCCTAACATGCAGAAAAGGAGAGGATGACATTACTGTCAATATTGCAGGGTGTGTACACCACCCCTGTAATATTTTTCCTAATATTTAGGGGGAGAGAGGATGATATTACTCCTAATATCGCAGGGGGTGTATGCACACCCCCTGTGATATTTTCTTAAAATCAAGGGGAAAGAGGATGATATTTCTCTAAATATTGCAGAAGGTTTACACACCCCCCCCAGTGATATTGTTCCTAATACCTGGGGGTAAGATAATTAAATTACTTTCAATATCTCAGAGAGTGTACATCCCCCTTGCGATATTGTTCCTAATATTCAGAGCAAAAGAGAATGATATTACTCCCAATATCGCAGGGAGTGTACATTTAACCTGTAATATTGCTCCTAATATCCAGGGGGGAAGAGAATAGTATTACTCCCAATATCGTAGGGGTTGTACATCTTTTCTGTGATATTGTTGCAAATATTTAGAAGAGGGAGAGAATATTACTCGCAATATCTCGGGGAATGTATACTTCCCCTCTGATATTGTTCTAATATCCAGAAAAAGAGAGGATAATACTGCTCCCAATATAGCAGGGGGTGTACACTCCCCCTTGTGATATTGTTCCTAATATAAAGGAAGGAAGAGGATGATATTACTCCTCATATAGAAGGGGGCATACACCCCCCTTGTGATACTGTTACTAATATTCAGGGAGGGAGAGAAATATATTACTCCCAATATAGCAGTGAGGGTACACCCCCCTCCCATGATATTGTTCCTAATATCCAGGGAAGCAGAGGATGATATTACTTTCAATATCGCAGGGAGTGTGCAGTCCCCCTGTGATATTGTTCTTAATATTCAGGGGGGAGAGGATGTTATTATGCCCGATATAGCAGTAGAGGTACACCCCCCAAGTGATATTCTTCCTAATATCCAGGGGTGAAGAGAATGATAGTACTCCCAATATGGCAGGTGGTGTACACCCCTCCGTGATATTGTTTCTAATATACAGAGGGGGAGAGGATAATATTACTCCCAATATCGTTGGAGGTTTACACCCCCTTCGTGATATTGTTCCTAGTATCCAGGAAAGGAAACGATGATATTACTGTGAATATTCCAGGGGGTGTACATCCCCTTTGTAATATTGTTCCTCATATCCAGAATGTGGAGAGGATGATATTACTCCCAATATCGCAGGGGGTGCATGCCGCCCCTGTGATATTGTTTTTAATATCCAGGAGGGGAGAAGATGACATTAATCTCAATATGGCAGGGGGTGAACACTCCCTGGAATATTGCACTTAATAGTTAGGTTGGGAGAAAGTGATATTAGTCTCAATATCGCAGGGGATGTGCCCTCCCCTTGGTGATATTGCTTTTAATGTCAAGGAGGGAGAAAATGGCATTACTCCCAATATCACAGGGGGTGTACACCCCTCCCGTGATATTGTTCCTAATATCCAGGCTGGGAGAACGTAATATTACTCCCAATATCTCCCAAGGTGTACACCCCTCCTGTGATATGTTTCCTAATATCCATGGGGGGAGAGGATTATATTACTCCCAATATTGCAGGGGGTGTACATCCATCCTGTGATATTGTTCCTAGTATCCAAAAGGGAAGAGGATGATATTATTCCCAATGTTGCAGGGGGTGTACGCCACTCTTGTGATATTGTTCCTAATATCCAGGGAAGAAAATGATGATATTATTGTGACTATTACAGGGGGTGTACACACCCCCTGTGATATTGTTTTTAATATACAGGATGGGAGAGGATGATGTTACTCCCAATATCACAGAAGGTGTACACCCCACTGTGATATTATTCTTAATATTTTGGTGGGGAGAAAATGATAGTAGTCTCCATATCACAAGAGGTGTACACATCTCAGGTGACATTGTTTTTAAAATCAAGGGGGGGAGGGGAAGATATTAGTTTCAACATCACAGGGGGTGTACACCCCTCCTATGATATTGTTCCTTATATCCAGGTGAGGGGAAAATAATATTACTCCCAATATCGCAGGGGGTGTACACACCCCATGTGATATTGTTCCTAATATTCAGGGAGAAAGAAGATAATATTACTTTCAGTAGCATAGGGTTTGTACACCTTTCCTGTGATATAGTTTTTAATATTCAGAGGGAAAGAGCATGATATTACTCCCATTGTAGCAAAGGATGTACACACCCCCTGTGATATTGTTCCTAATATCCAGAAGTGGTGAGGATGACATTACTCCCAATATAGCAGGGAGTATGCACCCCACCTATGATATTGTTTCCAGTATCCAGGGGAAAAGAGTATGATATTACACCCAATGTCGCAGAGGGTGTATACTTTTCCTGTGATATTGTTTCTAATATTCAGGCGGGGAGAAGGTGATATTACTCTCAATACCACAGAAATTGTACACCCCAGCAGTGATATTCTTCATAATAATCAGGGAAAAAGAGGATGATATTACTACTAATATTGCAGGGGGGTTACACTTCCTCTATGGTAGTGTTCCTAATATCCAGGAAGAAAGAGGATGATATTAATCCCATTAACCAGAAAGTGTACACCCACCCTGTCATGTTCCTAATATCCAGCAGGAAAGAGGATGATATTACTCCGAATATATCGGAGAGGGTGTACACTCCCCCTTGATATTGTTTCTAATATCCAGGGGGGTGGGAAATAATGATATTACTCCCAATATCACAGGGCATGTACACCACCCTGATATTGTTCCTAATATCCAAAGGAAATATGAAAATATTACTCCCAGTATCTCAGGGTGTGTACATCTCTCCTGTGATATTGTTCCTAACATCCACAGGAAGAGAGAATATTACTCTCAATATCGCACTGGGTGTACACCTCCCTGTGATATTGTTCCTAATATTCATGCGGGGAGAGGATGATATTACTCCCAATATCGCAGGGTGTGTGCACCAATCTGTTATTGTTCCTAATATCCATGGCAGGGAGGATGATATCACCCTCAATGTCACAGGAAGTGTACACCTCTCTTGTTATGTTTTTCTTAATATCCAGGAGGGGAGAGGATGATATTACTCCCAATATCACAGGGTATGTCCACCCCCCCTTTTATATTGTTCCTAATACCCAGTGGAAAAGAGGATGACATTACTCCCAATATCGCAGAAGATGTACAATGCCCCTGTAATATTGTTCCTAATATTTTGGGGAAAGAGAGGATGATATAACTTACAATATCGCAGGGGGTGTACACCACCCCTGTGCTATTATTCCTAATATCCTTGATAGGAGAGGATGATATTACTCCCAATATCTCAGGGGGTGCATATTCCCCCTGTTATATTGTTTTTATTTTTATTTTTTATTTTTTTATTATACTTTAAGTTCTAGGGTACATGTGCATAACGTGCAGGTTTGTTACATATGTATACTT
>NW_012114644.1:4276076-4311788 GCF_000951035.1 Colobus angolensis palliatus | reverse complement strand
GAATATCCAGAAAAGGAAAGGATGATATTATTCCCAATATCACAGAACGTGTACACCTCCCTGTGATATTGATCCTAACATTCAGAAGGGGAGAGGATGATATTACTCAAAATATCGCACGGCAAGTACACTCCCCTGTTCATGTTCCTAATTTCCAGAAGGGAACAGGATAATATTACTTTCAATATCGCAGGGAGTGTACAACCCCCTTTGATATGGTTCCTAATATCCAGAAGGAAAGAGGGGGCTATTACTTTCCATATTGCAAGGTGTGTACACCCCCTTGTGGTATGGTTCGTAACATCCAGGGAGGGAGAGGGTGCTATTACTCCCCATATCGCCGGTGTGTACACCCCCTGTGGTATGGTTCGTAATATTCAGTGGAGGAGAGGGTGCTATTACTCTCCATATCGCGGGGCATGTACACCCCACTGTGGTACAGTTCCTAATATCCAGGGGGAGAGAGGATGCTCTGACTCCCCATATTGCGGGGTGTGTACACCCCCGTGTGGTATGTTTTGTAATCTCCAGGAACGCAGAGGGTGTTATTATCCCTCATATCGCTGAAAATGTACACTCCCCTGTGGTACAGTTTGTAATATCCAGGGAATTGAAGGTGCTATTACTCCCCATATCACGGGGATGTGCACCTCCCTGTGGTATGGTTCGAAATATCCAGGATAAGAGAAGTTGCTATTATTCCCCATTTTGCAGAAGGTGTACACCCCCCTATCGTATGGTTTGTAATATCCGTGGTGAGGGAGTGCTATTGAGAGAAGAGAGAAAGAGATCCCCTCCTCATATTGTTCTATATTGTTTTATACTCATACTCAGTACCTGTTTTAAGAAGAAATAAGGAAGCGAAACCAAAGGCAGGCAGCCCGGCACCAGGCACCAGACCCAAAACCAGACCCGAAACCAGGCCTGGGACTGCCTGACCTTAGCCTGATAGTTAAAATTCAACCCATGCCCTAGCAACCGATGTTATCCATAGATTCCAGACGTTGTATGGAAGGATATTGTGAAATTTCTTGTTCTGTTGTTTCACTCTGATTACCGGTGCATGCAGCCCCTGTCACATACCCCCTAGATTGCTCGATTAATCACAGCCCTTTCATGTAAAATATTTAATGTTGTGCGCCCTTAAAAAGGACATAAATTGTGCACTCAACAAGCTCGGATTTTGAGACGCTAGTCTGCTGATGCTTCCAGCTGATGAAAAGCCACTTCCTTCACTACCTCGGTGTCTGCGGGGTTTTGTCCGTGGCTCATCCTGCTACACTATGACTCCCCATATCAAGGGGGATGTACACCCCCTTGTAGTATGGATCGTAAAATCAAGGGGGTAGCGAGTGTGCAATTATCCCCATATCGCAGGGGGTGTACACCCCTTTGTGGTATAGTTTGTAATATCCACGACGGGAGAGAATGCTATTACTCACCATATTGCGGAGGGTGTACGCTGCCCTGCAGTATGGTTCATATCCAGAAGGCGAGAGGTTGCTATTACTCCCCATATGGTGGGAATTGTACACCCCCATATGATATGGTTTGTAATATTGGGGGGGGTAAAGGATGATATCACTCACAATATCGCAGAAGGTGTTCACCCTTTTGTGATATTGTCCATAATATCCAGGAGGGGAGAGGATGATATTACTTCCAGTATCACAGGGGGTGTAAAGCTCCATATGATATTGCTTGTAATATCAAAGTGGGGAGAGGATGCTATTCCTTACAATATCACAAGGGGTGTAACCTTCTTGTGAAATTGTTTGTAATATCCAGAAGGGGAGAGGATTTTTTTTTAATTTAAAAGTAAACTTTAATGTCAAAAATGCAAACTTGGGAAGGGCAGAAAGATCAAACACAAGGCTGCCACTTCACAATTGGAGGGTTGCACAGTGCCCTGGCAGAGGCGCTCCTCACTTCCCAGATAGTGCAGCGGCCGTGCAGAGGCCCTCTTCACTTCCCAGATGGTGAGGCAGCTGGTCAGAGGCGCTCCTCACTTCCCAGACGGTGGGGTGCCTGAGTAGAGGTCCTCCTCACTTCCCAGAGAGCAGGGCGGTCAGCAGACATCCTTCTCACTTCCCAGAGGGCAGGGCGGCCGGGCAGAGGTGCTCCTCACTTCCCAGGGTGCAGCGGCCGGGCAGCCACGTTCCTTACTTCGACGACAAAGGGGGTGGGCAGAGGCACTCCTCACTTCCCAGATGGTGGGGCGGCCAGGCAGAGTCACTCCTCATTTCCCAGACGGTGCAAGGGCCGGCAGAGGCACTCTTCAATTCCCAGATGGAGCGGTGGCCGGGCAGAGGTGCTCCTCAATTCCCAGGCAAGGCGGTGGGAGCAGAGGTGCTCCTCACTTCCCAGATGGTGCAGGGGCCGCGCAGAGGTGCTCTTCACTGCCCAGAGGGTGGGGCGGCAGGGCACAAGTGCTCCTCACTGCCCAGATGGAGCTGCGGCCGGGCAGAGGCACTCCTCACTTCCCAGCCGGGCGGTGGCCGGGCGGAGGTGCTCCTCACTTCCCAGGTGGTGCAGAGGCCAGGCAGAGGTGCTCTGAGGAGAGGATAATGTTACTCCCAATATCGCAGGGGGTGCACACTCCCTTTGATATTGTACACCCCACTGTGATATTGTTCATAATATCCAATGTAAGAGAGGATGATATTACTTCCCATATCATGGGGAGTGTACATCCCCCTGTTACATTGTTTGTAATATTCAGGAAGAAAGAGGATAATACTACTCCCCATATCACATGGGGTGTTCATTCCCCTGTGATATAGTTCATGATATCCAAGGGGAGAGGATTATATTACCTCTCATATATTGCATGGGGTATACTTTGTGATATTGTTTGTAATATCCAAGGGGGGAGAGGATTACATTAGTCCCAATATCACAGGGGGTGTATACCCTCCTGTGATATTGTTCATAATATTAAGAGGGAAGAGGATAATATTACTCCCAATATAATTAACACCCTGTGTGTACACTCTTGTAATATTGCTCATAATATCCAGTGGGGGAGAGGATGATATTACTTTCAATATCGCAGAGCATGTACATCCTTCTGTAACAATGTTCATAATATCCAAGGCAAGAGAGGATGATACCACTTCCAAAATTGCAGGACGTGTACACCTCCTGATGATATTGTTCCTAATATCCAGTGGGGAAGAAGATGATAGTACTCCCAATATTGCAAAGGGTGTACACACCCCCCGGGATATTGTTCCTAATATAAAAAGAGGAGAGGATGATATTATTCCCAATATCACAGAAGGTGCAAACCCCCCTGTGATATTGTTCACAGTATTTGGGGGGAGAGGATTATATTACTCCCAATATCATAGGGTGTGTACATTCCCCTATGATATTGTTTGTAATATTCAGTGGAAAAGAGGATGATATTTCTCCCTATATCACAGAAGGTGTACAGCCCCCTGTGATATTATTTGTAATATCTAGAGGGGAAGAGGATGATATTACTACCAATAAAACAGGGGGTGTACACTTATTGTTATATTTTTTGTAATATTAAGGGGGGTAGAGAATGATATTACTTCAAATATCACAAAGAGTGTACACTCCCTGTGATATTGTTCCTAATATCCCAAGGCGGAGAAAATGGATGTGACTCCCAAAATCACAGAGGGTGTACACCACCCTGTGATATTTTTTGTAATATCAAGAAGAGAACAAGATGATATTACATAACATCCATGAGGGGAGAGAATGATATTACTCTTAATGTTGCAGAGGGTGTACACTTTCCTGTGATATTGTCCATCATACTCATGGCAGAAGAGTAGAGTATGATACTACTCCCAATATCACAGGAGGTGTACAACCCCTTGTGATATTTTTTGTAATATCCAAGGAGGGAGGGTATAATATTAACCTCAATATCGCAGGGGGTGTTCACCCCTCTGTGAAATTGTTTGTAATATCCGGAAGAAAAGAGGATGATATTACTTCCAATATCCCAGAGAGTGTACACCCCCCTGTAATATTGTTTGTAATATCAAGGGGTGGAGAAAATTATATTACTCCCAATATCACAGGGGGGTGTACACTGGTTAAGGGGGTGTACATGCCCCTGTGATTTTGTTCATATTATCTAGGGGGAAAGAGGATGATATTACCCCCAATATCGCAGGGGGCATAGAACCCCATATGATATTGTTCATAATATCCAGAAGGGGAGAAGACGATATTACTCCCAATATCATAAACACCCTGTGTGTACACCCCCCTGTGATATTGTTTGTAATATCCAGCGGGGAGAGGATGATATTCCTGCAAATATCACAGATAGTGTACACATCCCCATGATATTGTTTGGTATATCTGGAGGGGAAAGGATGATACTACTTCCAATATCGCGGGGCCTGTACACCTTCCAGTGGCATTGTTCCTAATATCTGGGGGAAAGAGGACATTACTCCCAATATCGCAAGTGTGTACACACACCCTCGTGATATTGTTCCTCATATTTGGGAAAAAAGAGCATGATACTAATCCCAATATCACAGAGGATCTATACCCCCCACTGTGATATTGTTCCTCATATCCAATGTGGGACAGACCAATATTACTCCTAATAATGCAGGGGGTGTACACCCCTCCTTTGATATTGTTTTAATATCCAGAGGCAGAAAGAATATTACTCCCAATAATGCAGGGTGTGTACACACACACTGATATTGTTCTTAACATTCAGGGAGAGAAAGGACAACATTGCTCCCAATTTGCAGAGTGTGTACCCCCTCCCTTAATATTGTTCCTAATATTCTGGGAGGAGGAGATGATGATATTACTCCCAATATCACAGGGCATGTACACCCCCCTGTAATATTGTTCCTAATATACAAGGGGGAGAGGATGGTGTTACTCCCAATATTGCAAGGGGTGTACACACTCCTTGTGATATTGTTTCTAATATCTCGAAGGGGAGAGAATGACATTACTCTCAATATAGTAGCAGGTGTACTCGTCCCCTGTGATATTGTTCCTAATATCCAGGTGAAGAGAGGATAATATTACTCCCAATACTGCAGGATGTGTACATCCCCCTGTAATATTGGTTTTAATATCCAGGGGAGAAAGGATAATATTACTCCCAATATCACTGGGTATGTACACATCCCTTGTGGTATTGTTTCTAATATCCAGTGAAGAAGAAGATAATATTACTTTCAATGTCATAGAGGGTGTACACTGTCTCTGTGATATTGTACCCAATATCCGGGGGGAAAAGGATGATATTACTTATCAACATCCCATGATACTGCTTTTACTATCCAGGGGGAGAGAATAATATTACTTCCAATATCACAGGGGGCATACACCTTCCCTGTAACACTGTGTTTAATATCCAGAAGGCAAGGGGATGATATTACTCCCAATATCAAGAAGATGTACACCCTCCCGGGATATTGTTCCTGATATCTAGGGGAGGAGGATAATATTACTCCCAGTATTGCAGGGGGTTTACATGCCCCTGTGACATTTGTTGTGGGAAGTCAGGGACCCTGAACAGAGGGACCTACTGAAGCCACTGCAGAAGAACATAAATTGTGAAGATTTCATTGACATTACTAGTTCCCCAAATTAACACTTTTATAATTTCTTACACCTGCCTTTACTGCAGTCTCTGAACATAAATTGTGAAGATTTCATGGACATTTATCACTTCCCCAATCAATACTCTTATAATTTCCTATGCCTGTCTTTACTGCAGTCTCTGAACATAAATTGTGAAGATTTCATGGACATTTATCACTTCCCCAATCAATACTCTTATAATTTCCTATACCTGTCTTTACTTTAATCTCTTAATCCTGTCATCTTCGTAAGCTGAGGATGTATGTCGCCTCAGGACCATGTGATGATTGAGTTAACTCCACAAATTGTTTGTAAAACATGTGTGTTTGAGCAATACGAAATCTAGGCACCCTGAAAAAGAACAGGATAATGACAATGTTCAGGGAACAAGGGTTATCATAAGGTCTGACTGCCTGCAGGGCTGGGCAGAACAGAGTCATATTTTTCTTACTGCAGAAAACGAGTAGGAGAAATATCGCTGAATTCTTTTCCCAGTAAGGAAAAACCCTGGGAAGGGAATGCATTCCCAGGGGAGGCCTATGGACAGCCGCTCTGGGAGTGTCTGCCTTATATGGTTGAAGATAACAGATGAAATATGCCCCGGTCTCCTGCAGTGCCCTCAGGCTTGCTAGGATTAGGAAATTCCAGCCTGGTGAATTCTAACTGTTCTTGAACACTGTTCACTGTTAAGATGTTTATCAATGACAATGCATGCACAGCGGGACATGGAACCTCATTAGTAATTCTAATTTCACCCTGGCCTTGTGACCTTGCTCTGCCCTTCTGCCCTTGTGATCTTTTATTGCCATTTGAAGCATGTGATCTCTATGACCCACTCCCTATTCATACCCCACTCCCCTTTCGAAATCCCTAATAAAAACTTGCTGGTTTTACGGCTCAGGTGGGCATCATGGAACCTGCCAATATGTGATGTCACCCTCGGAGGTCCAGCTGTAAAATTTCTTGCTTTTGTACTCTTTTTCTTTATTTCTCAGACCAGCCAACACTTAAGAAAAACAGAAAAGAATCTATATTGAAATACTGGGGGCTGGTTCCCCCGATAGATATTGTTCCTAATATCCAGAAAGAAAGAAGATGATATTACTCCCAATATCACAGGGTTTGTGAACCCCACCTGTGATATTGTTTCTAATATCCAGGAAGGGAAAGAATGATATTACTCTCAATATTTCAGGGAGTGTGCACACCCCCTGTGATATTGTTCCTAATATCCAGGGAAAGAGGAGATGATATTACTCCCAATATTGCAAAGGTTGTAAACCCCTCCCTGTGATATTGTTCTTAATATTTAGCAGGGGAGAGGATAATATTACTCCCAGTATCACAGGGGGTGTATACACCCTCTTTGATATTGTTCCTAATATACAGGGGGGAGAGGATAATATTACTTTCCATATCTCAAAGGGTGTACACACCTCCCCATGATATTGTTCCTAATATCCAAAAAGGAAGAGGATGATATCACTCCCAATATCACAGGAAGTGTACACTCCCTCTTTTATATTGTTTCTAATATCCAGGGGAAATGAGGGTGATATTACTCTCAATATAGCAGAAGGGGTACACACCCCTGGGATATTTTTCCTAATATCCAGGGGAAAAAAGAGGTTGATATTCTTCCCAGTATAGCAGGGAATTAATTACCCCTTTGTGATATTGCTTCCAATATCTAGGGGAAAAGAGGATGATATTACTCCAAATATCACACTGGGTGTAAACCTGTGATATTGTTGCTAATATCAAGGAGGGAAGAGTATGATAGTACTCCTAATGTCACAGAAGGTGTACACTTTCCCTGCGATATTGTTCCTAATATCTGGAAGGGAAGAGGATGATATTACTCCCAATATTGCAGGGTGTACACCACCCCTGTGATATTGCTCCTAATACCCAGGAAAAAGGAGAATGATATTACCCCCAATATCTAAGGAGGTGTATACCTTCCCTGTGATATTACTTCTAATATCCAAGTGGGAAGAGGATGGTTTTACTCCCAATATTGCAGGAGGTGTACACCCCTCTCCGTGACACTGTTTCTAATACTCAGGTTGGGAGAAAGAGTATTATTCCCAATATCACACTGATATTGTTTCCCTGTGATATTGTTTCTAATATCTAGTGGGGGATATAATTATATTACTCTCAATATCACAGGAGGTGTACACCCCCTGGGATATTGTTTCTAATATCCAGAGGGGGAGAAGATGTTATTACACTCAATATCACAGAAGTGGTACACCCCCCAGTGATATTGTTCCTAATATCCAGGGGTAAAGAGGATGATATTACTGCCAATATCACAGGGGGTGTACACCTCTTTTGTGATGTTGTTCCTAATATCTGGGGGGCAGAGAATAATATTACTGCCAATATCACAGAGGGTGTACACTCTCTCTGTTATATTGTTCTTTATATTCGGGGGGTAGAGGATTATATTACTCCCAATATCGCAGGGGTTGTACACTCCTCCTGTGATATTGTTTCTAATATTTAAGTGGAAAAACAATGATATCACTCCCGATATCAAAGGAAATGTACACCTTTCCTGTGATATTGTTTTTATTATATAAGGGGGCAGAGGATGCTATTAAGAACAATATCACAGGGGATGTACACTCACGTATTGATATTGTCCCTAATATGTATGGGGAAAGAGGATAGTATAACTCCCAATATCGCAGAGTATGTACACCCCCCTGTGACATTGTTTCTGATATATACGGGGGGAAAAGATAATATTTCTTCCAATATCACAGGGGGGTGTACAAACCCCCCTGATATTGTTTTTAATATCCAGTGGGGGAGAGAAGGATATTACTCCCAATATCGCAGGATGTGTACACAACCCCTGTGATATTTTTCCTAATATCCAAAGTAGGGGACGATGACATTACTTTCAATATCACAGGGGGTGTACACTCCCCTGTGATGTTGCTTCTAATATTCACGAGGGGAGAGGATGACATTACTCCTAATGTGGCAGGCTTTGTACACCTTCCCTGTGATATTGTTTCTAACATCAAGTGGGGCAGAAAATGATATTACTCCCTATATCACAGAAGGTGTACACTTTCCCTGTGATACTGTTCCTAATATCCAGAAGGGGAGAGGATAATATTACTCCCAATATCACAGCGAGTGCACATACACCCTGTGATATTGTTCCTAATATACAGGGGTGGGAGATGATATTGCTCCCAATATCACAGGGGTGTACATCCCCCAGTGATATTGTCTCTAGTTTCCAGGGGAGGTAAAGATGATATTACTCCCACTATCACAGGGAATGTAAACCCCCCCGTGATATTGTTCATAACATCTGGGGAAGAGAAGATAATATTACTCCCAGTATCACAGGGGTGTACAACTACGTGTGATATTGTTTTTAATATCCAGAAGGGTAGAGGATGATATTACTACCAACATCACAGGAAGCTTACAACTCTCTTGTGATATTGTTTCTAATATCCAGGGAGGTAGAGGATGATATTACTCCCAACATCGCAGGGGATGTATGCCCCCCTGTAACATTGTTTCTAATAACCAGGGGGTGACAGGATGATATTACACTTAATATCGAAGGGGGTGTACACACCCTTGTGATATTGTGCCTAATATCCGGGGGGAAGAAAATTATATTAATTTTACTATTTTTAGGGGAAAAGGATGATATTACTCCTAATATCACAGGGGCTGTATACCGACCTTTTGATACTGTTTTTAGTATCCAGAAGAGAAGAGGATAATATTGCTTCCAATATCAGAAAAGGTGTAAACTCCTTCTGTGATGTTGGTCCTAATATCCAGGGAGGGAGAGAATAATATTACTACCAATATAGCAGAAGCTGCCCACCTCCCACTGTGATATTGTTCCTAATATCCAAAGATAATAAAGGTGATATTACTCCCAATATCACAGGAGGTGTACACACCCCTTGTGATGTTGTTTTTTAATATGCAGGGAGGGGAGAGGATGATATTACTCCCAGTATCACAGGAGGTGTATACCTCTGTGTGATATTTATTTTAATATTTATGGGGGGAAGGATGATATTACTCCCAATATCACAGAGGGTGTACACCCTCTGTAATATTGATCCTAATATCCAGGGCGGGATAGGATGAGATTACTCCCAATATCGCAGAAAGCCTACACACACACATACACCACTAATATTGTTTTTAATATCCAGGAGGGAGAGGATGACATTGCTCCCAATTTCGCAGAGTGTGTACACCCATCGTTTAATATTGTTTCTAATATCCAGGGGGAGAGAAGATGATATGACTCCCAATATCACAGGAATTGTACACCACCTCTGTGACATTCTTGTGAATATCCAGGGGAAAAGAGAATAATATTACTCCCAATATTGCAGAGCGTGTACACCCCTCCGTGATAACAATACTAACATTTTTCAAAAGAGGTTGATGTTACTCCCATTGTCACAGGATGTGTACACCTCCCCTTGTGAAATTGTTCATAATATTCGGGGGGCAGAGCATAATATTACTCCCCATATTGAAAAAGGCATCTGCCCGCCTTATAATATGGTTCCTAATATCCAAGATATTACTTAATCCAGGATATTTGTAATATTCTAAATATTAGGAACCACATCACAAGTTCCTGTGATATGGGGAGTCATATCACCCCTTCTCCCCCACTCCCCAGATATCACAAACTATATCACAGGGTGGTGAACACCCCCACAAGATGGAGAGTAATATCACCCCCCTCTCCCGCAGGAGGTGGACACCCAGGATCTTTAAGATATATTAAGTAATATCATCTCCCCTTCTGGATATTACAAACAATATCACATGGGGGTGTATACTTTCTGCGATATTGGGATTAATATCATACTCTCCTCTTTTGGATATTAGGAACAAGATCACAGCGCTGTGTACACCCTTTTCGATATTGAGAGTAATATCTTCTTTTCCCTCCCTGCATATTAAAAACAGCTTCAAAGGAGGAGTGTATGCCACCTTCAATATAGGGCGCAATATCATTTTCTCCACCGCTGGATATTAGGGACAATATCACAGGGAAGTGGACACTTCCTGCGATATTGGGAGTAATGTCATCCTCGCACCCCCTGAATATTAGAAATATTATCACAGGGCGGGTGTGCACTCCCATAATGGGTGTAATATCATCCCCTTTCTTTCTGGATATAGGAACATCACACATGAGGGTGTACATTCCCTTGATTTTGGGATGTAATATCATTTTCTCCCCCTCTGGATATTAGAAATAGTATCACAGGGGGGTGTACATTCCCTGCGATATTGCGGGTAATATCGTGCTCTCCCCCTCTGGATATTAGAAACAATATCACAGGGAGGGTGTATACCTTTTGCGATATTGGGTGTAATATCATCCTCTTCCCCATTGCTATTAGGAATAATATCACAGGGAGGGTGTACACCCCCCTGCAATATTAAGAATAATATCATCCTTTCCCTACATGGATATTAGAAATTATATCAGAGGGGTGGTGTACACTTCCTGCGATATTGGGAGTAATATCATCCTCTCACTTTATTAATATTAGGAAAAATATCACAGGGATGGTGTACACCCCCTGCAATTTTGCAAGTAATATCATGATCTCCCCCCACTGGATATAAGCAACAATATCACAGGGGGTTTGTACATTTTCTGCTATATTAGAAATGGGGGTGTACACCCTTTGCGACATTGGGAGTAGTATCATCCTCTCCCCCCTAGATATTAGGAACAATATTATGGCGGCGGTGTACACCCACTCTGATATTAAGAGTAATATCGGCCGGGCGCAGTGGCTCATGCCTGTAATCCTAGCACCTGGGGAGGCTGAGGTTGGCGGATTGCCTGAGCTCAGGAGTTTGAGACCAACCTGGGCAACACCGTGAAACCCTGTCTCTACTAAAATACGAAAACTTAGCCGGTCATGGCAGCGTGCGCTTGTAATCCCAGCTACTCAGGAGGCTGAGGCAGGAGAATTGCTTGAACCTGGGAGACGGAAGTTGCAGTGAAGCGAGATCATGCCAATGCACTTCAGCCTGGGAAACAGAGCGAGACTCTGTCTCTTAAAGAATAAAAAATTATTTAAAAAAAAAAAAAACAGGCTGGGCACGGTGGCTCACGCCTGTAATCCTAGCACTTTGGGAGGCCAAGGCGAGCGGATCATGAGGTCAGAAGATCGAGACCATCCTGGCTAACACGGTGAAATGCCATCTCTATTAAAAATACAAAAAATTAACCGGGCGTTGTGGTGGGCACCTGTAGTCCCAGCTACTCGGGAGGCTGAGGCAGGAGAATGGCGTGAACCCGTGAGGCGGAGGTTGCAGTGAGCCAAGACTGTGCCACTGCTCTCCAGACGGGGCCACACAGCAAGACTCTGTCTCAAAAAAAAAAAAAGAAAAGAGTAATATCATCTTCTCCCTTTCTAGATATTAGGAACGATATCACAGGAGGAGTATAGTACACCCCCTGGGATATTGGGAGTAGTATCATCCTCTTCACCCCTGGATATTAGGAACAACATCATAGGGGGTGTACACTGCCTGCAATATTGGGAGTAATATCATCCTTCTCCTTCTGGTTATTAGGAACAATATCACAGGGGGGTGTACACGTTCTGCGATATTGGGAGCAATATTATCTCATCCCCCTCTAGATATTAGAAACAATATCACTGCATGTGTACACCCCCTGTGATATTGGGATAATATCATTCTCTCCCCCCATGAATATTAGGAACAATATTATAGGGGCATTGTACACCCCCTGTGATATTGGAAGTAATATCATTTCCCCCCCTAAATATTAGGAACAATATCACAAGGCAGTGTACACCCTTTGTGATATTTGGAGTAATATCAACCTCCCTGGATATTAGGAACAATATTACAAAGGGGGTGTACACTCCCTGCGATATTGGGAGTAATATCATCTTCACCCACCCTGGATATTTAACACACTATTATGGAGCGGGAGAGGTTGTACACCCCCAGCAATATTGGGAGTAATATCATTCTCTCCCCCCTCCTGAATATTGGAAATAATATCACAGGGGTGGTGTACACCACCTGAGATATTGGGAGTAATATCCTCTTCCCTCTAGATATTGAAAACAATATCACAGCAGGGTTTACACTCCCTACAATATTGGTAGCAATATCATCCTCTCTTCCACCTGATTCTCTGTAGGACAAGCACAGGGACTTTGTGAGAACAACAAAGAAAGCCAAGAGGTGAGAACACAAATGTCTGCCTTTAGGAGGATGCCCAGGCCGGTGCTGGGGCCGGCAGCCTAGGAAGGCCATTCGGGTTGACAGCAGCCACGATCTGTGTGTCCAGTAGAGGGCGACCCTTCACACTGCTGGCTTTGGAAAGACTCCTTCCATTTTACAAAAGTGTAATTAAAACAAGGCTGCCGTTAGGGGTTGCTAAGGTGATGAGCTCTCGCCTCTTCTGGCTTGTGGAGGCTATGACATTCCTTGTCTCATGCCCACATATCGCATTGCCCTTTCTCCCCAAATTCAGGCTCACATCACCTTCTTGTGAACTTAATCTCTCTCTGCCTCCCCCCTCATAAAGACACTTGTAGGCCAGGCGCAGTGGCTCATGCCTGTAATCTCAACACTTTGGGAGGCTGAGGTGGGTAGATCACCTGAGGTCAGGAGTTCAAGACCAGCCTGGCCAACATGGTGAAACCCCATCTCTACTAAAAATACAAAAAATGTAGCTATATGTGGTGGCAGACGCCTGTAATCCCAGCTACTCGGGAGCCTGAGGCAAGAGAATCACTTGAACCCAGGAGGCAGAGGTTGCAGTGAGCCGAGATGCACCATTGCACTCTAGCCTGGGCAACAAAAGTGAAACTCCATCTCAAAAAATAAATAAATAAATAAATATTTTATAAAAGGACATTTGTGATTCCATTAGGGTCTAGCCAGATAATCCAGGAGAACCTCCCAACCCTGAGATATTTAACCTAGCCAGGCATGGTGCTGCAATCCCAGCACTTTGGGAGGCTGAGCTGGGAAGATCTACTGAGTTCAGTTCAAGACCAGCCTGGGCAACATGGTGATACCCTGTCTCTACTAAAAATACAAAAATTAGCCAGGCATGGTGGCATGAACCTGTAGTCCCAGCTACTCAGGAGGCGGAGGCACAAGAATCGCTTGAACCCAGGAGGTAGAGGTTGCGAGTGGAAATCACCCCACTGCACTCCAACCTGAGCAACAGAGCCAGACTCCATCTCAAAAAACATAACAAAACAAAACAAAACAAAAGGTATTTAACCTTATCACATATGTGAAAGCCCTTTTGTCATAGAAAGTCACTTTCACGGGTCACAAGCTATAATTCCCATTTATGTGGGGGGCCCTTATTCAGCCCACCACACAATAGAAACTTCAGAATACTCAGTCTTCATACACAGAAGCATTTGTATAAAAGCCTCCATTTCCTGCCCTGCATACTAGAGCATGGTAAAGTCTTTTCCTCTTAGTCATACCTCCTTCTGCTGCCCCGGAAGTAGATGGGGTTCCTTGCCTCTCCCCAGCTCTGACGTCTGAAATTGGTGCCATTTTACCACATCGTACACTCATTGACAGGCCACTTTCTGTCAGATCGACGTAAATCCCACGTGACTTCTCTTCAGGGGTTAATCATAACGTAACTTGGTGTGAAACCAACAGAACCGCTTATTATGTTTTCCATGGATTCATGTATGTCATATATACAGAACAGCATCATGGAAAGTTTAGCAGAGTTGGGAGCTGATTATTTCACCCAAGAGATAGGAAAATTGCTAGAAGATAAATTAATGGCATACAGAATGATCGAGGTGACTATCTTAAGGCTGATGCTTATGTTTCCAGTCAAGAAGATACTGGTATGTGTACTAAGGAAAACAGCTTCGTTTACATGCAACCTGTTGTACATGAGAAAGCATTCTAAAGATGACATACATTTCTTCAAAAAGATTATGGGACACCAACCAAAACAAGTAAGTGTTGCTTAATTTCTATTTATAAATGTAGGATGATCTCTGCGTTATAGTAGGGAAATCTTAAAAAACAACATCACATACTAATGGTAAAAAGATGATGCAACATGAAAAAGTAACAGCATGAATACGTCCAATTGCTATTTGTGAATTGAAAAACTAAATTTTAAAAAAATTAGCAGATTGTGAATGCATTACTAATGATAAATTCTGTATTTTTTTTTTTTCTGAGACAGAGTCTTACTCTGTCACCCAGGCTGGAATGCAGTGGCACAATCTCAGCTCACTGCAACCTCTACCTCCCAGGTTCAAGCAATTCTCCTACCTCAGCCTCCTGAGTAGCTGAGACTACAGTCATACACCAACAGGCCTGGCTAATTTTTGTATTTTTAGTAGAAAGAGGGTTTCACCATATTGTTCAAGCTGGTCTTAAACTCCTGACATCTGGTGATCCACCCATCTCGGCCTCCCAAAGTGCTGGGATTACAGGCATGAGCCACCATGCCCAGCCAAATTCTGCAATTCATACCCATCTTTCTGAGATTACATTAAAGTTTTTCTTCCTGAATTGACGATGTTTCTGTGGTCTTACATATTACCGCAGAGCAATTTACATCTATGACTATTACTTTCGTCTCACCAACTCCTCCTCCAGTCAAAAAAAAAAAATTGTTTTTAAGCTATGGAAATGAAGTGTTGCTTAGCTGGAGTGACGTTATGTTGTGTTTCTGGGGTGACTTCCTGCTCATGTTGGGGTGAGACTGTGGGCTGTGGGCTGTGTGCTGAGGAGGAAGTCGCTCGATCTGGAGAGAACCCATTGTCGGGGAGACCTCCACGGGGCTGAGGGGCCATGAGCCTGCCCGGGTTTAGAGCACGGGGAGGGTGAAATTCTGGAGTTGAATCCTGGGAATATTTGAGAACTTCTTGCCTCAGGAGGGGAAGATCCCTGGAGAATAAAGACAAACTCTGGGTGTCTTGAGGGGCATATCCTAATTTGAGAGGAATCAAACCAAGGATGGAGTAGCTATGGCCTCCTTAAAGACTGAGGTTGGGGAATAAACAGGATTCACAGTGAGTTCATTGAGGAAGAAGCCATGAAGGGACAATTTTTGGTTGGGACAGAGGAAAGCTGAAGCTCTGCAGCTGGGGAGAAAGCCCTGGCAGGGAGAAAGTGACGCTGGAGGGGCCCTGGACACTCTGAGATGTTGGAACTTCTAACCCGCTCCAGCACACCCATTTTCTGCAACCTTCTGCATTCTGAGCATTTGAACCCTCATTCTTCACTCCCCTTTTCTTGATTCTTCTGGGCAGCACATACTCCAAGGTCTTCCAGGCCCTCAATTCCCGACCCCCGCTTCTGCAGTCATGGGGGACTCCAGGCACTGCAAGAATTTGAGTGGGAGCCTTGTTGCCTCTGATCGATTTATTGGATTTTTGGAGCTCCCCACTGTCAAAGTTTAGGGTCCTGGATCCTCCCAAACCTGTCCTTTCCATTCTTGGGGCTAAGCCATCTCCCACACCTCCCATGCCCTCAGGGCCCTCAATTCCCTCCTCCTTCCCGTCCCCATGCCCAGGCTCTTATTTAGCCTCTTGCTGGGATCTGGTATTTTCATGAACCACCAACGCACTTGGAGTCCTACTAAGGGGCAAGCAGGACTGAAGGAGGTCTTAGAGAGTGATAGTGGAGATTCTGTTTTTCCACAGCACCCCTTATCCACCCCCACGATGCTGCCACGGCCCCACCCAGACCTCTTTTTCAGAGCAAACTGCCCAAATCGCTCCCAGGTCATTGTCGGACAAAGGAAAACACCAGCCTTCACTTTGGAAACCTCTTTCCCCCATGTCTAATTCCCACCCAAGACGCCCTGCATCTTCCTCCCTTCCCCCAACGCGATGTTCATAACCCTCCTCTGCTCAGACACCACCTCCCACCCTCCTGCTCTCAAACTCCCTTCCTTTTTTGCAGGTTTCCTGCCTTCAGCTCCACTGCTGCCTCTGCAATATATGCGTGCCCTCCACTTCCTCCTCATTCTCACAATATTCTGCCCCTGTGGGATTCTAACCTCCCTCTCCACTGTGTGCCAGCTCATCCACTGTCCCTGATCTAACCCTTGGATGCTTGAGCCCCAAGATATTTCTGTCTAGAAATCTATGAGCCTGGCTCCCTAAAAAGACAGACAGGGCCGGGCATGGTGATGCACACTTGGAAGGTCGAGGTCGAAGAATTACTTGAGCCCTGGAGGTCAAGGCTGTGATTGTGCCACTGCACTTCAGTCTGGGCAACAGAATAAAACCTTGTCTCAAAAAAAATTTTTTTAATAAATAAAAATTTTAAAAATAAAGCTCCAGGCCTTCTTCTCATGGCTCTGAGTAGGCTTACAGGGGCCCTCCTTAAAGCCACTTCCTTCTCAGCTGGATCTGGGGAATCCTTCCTTCCCTTAATGAACTCATTTTCACAGGCACTGTGCTCCAGAGCTCTTACTGTCTCCAATCTCCCCTCTGCCCAACACCCTTTCTCTCCTTGCCCTCACTCTCCACCTCTAACTTCCCACATCCCAGAGATTCTTTGCAGGCTAAAGGACCTCCATCTTGGATGCTGACCCACCATGTTCACTATTTTTTTTTGGACAGAGTCTCGCTCTGTTACCCAGACTGGAGTGCAGGGGCGTGATCTCAGCTCACTGCAACCTCTGCCTCCCAAGTTCAAGTGTTTCTTCTGCCCCAGCTTCCTGAGTAGCTGGGACTACAGGCACACATCACCACACCCAGCTAATTTTTTTTTTCTTGTATTTTTAGTAGAGATGGGGTTTCACCATATTAGCCAGGCTGGTCTGGAACTCCTGACCTCGTGATTTGCCCGCCTCAGCCTCCCAAAGTGCTGGCATTACAGGCAAGAGCCACTGCGCCCAGCCGGAAAGAGGATGCTCTATAGATTTCCCCCACAAGAGATGGCTTTGCAGGGCCATTTCAAAATATGTCAAAGAAATACATTTGGGGATAAAATATTTTGATTTCCTTTAGGGCATGTTATCTATTATGTGATGCCATACCAGAGTCAGGTTGGAGTCAGTTATCTTATTGCTACAAAGAGTCTGTTCCGTCAGTCTTGGGATCTCTATTATTCCTTCTTATTTCTTGAGATATGGTCTCACTCTGTCACCCACCCAGTCTGGAGTGCAGTGGTGCAATGTCCATTCACTGAAACCTCTGCCTCCTCTGTTCAGGCAATTCTCGTGCCTCAGCCCCCTGAGTAGCTGGGATTACATGTGTGCGCCACCATACCCAGCTAATTTTTGTATTTTTAGTAGAGACAGGGTTTTGCCATGTTGGCCAGGCTGGTCTTGAACTCCTGGCCTCATGTCATCTGCCCACCTCGGCCTCCCAAAGTGCTGGGATTGCAAATGTGAACTACTGTGCCCAGCCAGGAGCTCTGTTTAATGTTAATGCTGGTCACTTGTGCCTGAACTCCAAAGGGAAGAAATATAATGAGGTGTGTCTGACCCCCTCCCTTCTCATCATGACCTGAATTCGTTTTTCAGGTTTAGGTGGGATCCCCTTGGACAAGAGGGGCTCTATTCGGTTGGTTGGGGGGCTTAGAATTTTACTTTTTGTTTACAATATTTCTCCTGAAAGAGTTAGGGGCTCACAGGGAATTTCCTTGTGAACAACTTATGAGGAAAGCCATCTGGGAAGATATGTGGCCTTCTGTCACTGGGGTATTCTGCTTGACCCCAATGATAAGGCAATGACACAGGGTTGTGAAATTACAGCTATGTGTTTGGGGGTAAAAGGAAAGCAGTATTATGGGACTACCTTCCCAAACTTCACTTGCCCTTAGCCATAGCGAATTTGGGCCCTGAAGATTGTTTTCTTTCACAGTGAAACAGATACAATTAAATGTATAGAAAGCAAAAAAATAAAAAGATGGGGAATGAGGAAACTCTGATTCCTGGGTGGCCACGTAGTTACCCATGGCACAGAGCTGCAGTTACTGAAGGCAAAGTTTGCAGTGGAATTTAGAAATGGATCCAAATCTTGGAGGAGTCAGTTTACTGGATGCCTGAGAAAACACAAACAAAATAAGAAAAAAGGGTCATATTCAATCCCATAGTTATTGTTACCTATCATAGCTAAAGTAAAATTAAAACAGAGTGCTGGCTTCAATCTTGAAGCTACACTAAGCTTAGATTTCAGTGAATGTAAGTCTCAGCCACTAGCTCAGAGCCACCTCCCAAGGACGAAATCATGTAGGGACAATAGAAAGTACTTCTGAGAACTGTGGTTACCAAAAACCTAGTAACTGTGGCGGAGGAGCAAAACAAAGTAGAGAAACCAGAGGGTACAGTCTGAAGGAGACTGCTATCAGCAGCTTCCAAAGGAGTCTTTACTAAAATGGATGATGAAAGTAACGATGAGAGTAACTAACTGGGGAGCAGGGCTTTTGGTTTCCTTTTCTCTTTTTTTTTTTTTGTTTTTCTTTTGTTTTTTTTTTTTTTTTTGAGCGGAAGTGTCACTCTTGTCGCCCAGGCTGGAGCATAATGGCGAGATCTCGCCTCACTGCAGCCTCCATGTCCCGGGTTCAAGCAATTCTCCTGCCTCAGCCTCCCAAGTAGCTGGGACTACGGGCGCACAACACCAAGCCCGGCTAATTTTTGTATTTTTAGTATTTTCTGGTGGGGGTCCAGGTTTCTGAAAACAACTCAGAGACATATGTTAAGATGTTATCTTTCTTTAGTTTTCGTAGGAAACCAAATACATTAGTACTCCAATTTCCTTGGCTGTTGTTTTAAGCTACCATTACCTTCTTGTTGATCAAGTTGCTCATATACTTCTCACGGCTAGCTAGATGCCTGGAATTTCCGTTGAAGGAAGTCAAGATTTTCCTTTATCTCCATACTGGCTGATGGGGACCGAGTAAGCCCGTAAGAGGGGTCCCTGCTCCATCTTAAGGAGCTGCTGGATTCTACAAGTGCCTAATAAACAGCTCTTGCCTGACCGACAAAAAGCTGCTTGCTTTCTGCATGGCAATTCCAAAGTGAACAGACAATATCCTGTTTGGAAGACTGCCACTCTGTTAGAAGCAGCATCAGGAAAACCTTTCTTTTGAGCTATTTATAACTAACAACAATTGACCAAGTATACTTTCGTGAGTGAAATTGACCTTTCTCCCGACAAGAATTCTCCAACATTTGGAAACTATTTGTGAGTATTTTCACTTATGGCAATATAATTATTGGCACAAGCTCAATCAGATTTGGTTTTCTTTCGTAACAGGAACCATTGGAGATGCTCGTTACTCTTTGAAGGCTTACAGCGGAATGAATTCAAATACGACTTATTTGAGGAATTGAAGTTGACTTTATGGAGCTGATAAGAATCTTCTTGGAAAAAAAAAGACTGGGTATATCTTCTTTTTCTTTTTATTTATTTATTTATTTATTTTTATTATACTTTAAGTTCTATGGTACATGTGCATAACGTGCAGGTTTGTTACATATGTATACTTGTGCCATGTTGGTGTGCTGCACCTATGGCCAAGGGTAAGCAAGGGCAGCCGGCCTGAGGCCAGATATGAGATGAAGTCAGCCATGCTGGACTTCTCTCATATTCATAATCTTTGCAACAGCAATTTCACCTGTATGAACTGGGTGAATTCCCCCATCTTCCTGAGATTCCCACATAACTTGAGGTTCCTGGGCCTGTCAGAAAGTGACATTCTTAACTTTCCACAGGTAAGGGACCTTAAAAGGAAAGTGTATTGAAAATATACCCTATATTTAGCTTTTGTAGAAATGTGGAAACTAAAGATAAAAAAAAATTAGGTTTCAGAAGAAAACTCTAGTACACCTGTTATTAGATTCTAGCCCTAAACATTGTTTTTGAGGTTTTTATTATTTACCTGCAATTTGGACTAAATTCTGAATTATTTCATGACTACAAGTATCCAAAGAATAAATGGGTTTTCATTTTCCTTATGATAGTTTTAGTTGGCTTCTAATGCAACAACAATTTTTATTGTATCCTGTGTGCATTCTATTCCTACTATTCAAATTATTAATGTTATAGATCTTTCATTGCAGTACTTCCGAATTAACCAAAATCACAGTATTCTGAAGATGATTCTACAAAGCCTGCTGTATTGTTGCTGTGGCCTCTGCTTTAAAAAGTAGAAAACACATTGATGCAACATGTTCACCCCAACCTCCTCCCTAAAGGCTCAGGGACCATCGCGGAAGAGGAAGGCGCGTGAGATTGTAAGAGCCAAATTAGGGGGATGGAGTGTGGAGGATAAGGACACTTCGTCTTGATTACTTACCTGCCAAATTGACTTCTGATGAAAGCCAGCTCCAGAAATGTGCCTACAGTTTCTACTTTCACCTAAACCCCGCCCTTAGTCAAATCCTTCTCTTCTTCTAAGCAATCAACTTCAATTCCTTGTATAACCCACAGTATAAAAGGGCTTTTATACCGTTCTATCCTATTGCATGTAAGCCTTGGGTCTGGGAGGTAACAGTGTGGGATTCACCATCTCATCTCCCTGCCACCCAAACATGCCTGTTCTTCCTTAAGCAATATTAAATTTTTGTACTTCAGGAATTTGATTTGTCAGCCTCTTTCTTCAGACGCTCAGCTTCTTTGGCCTTTGGGATTAGTTTTGCATAGGCCTGTTCACAACAGGATGTTCTGGGTGGTTTGGGGGTGTTGTTTTGTTTTGTGTTTTGTTTAGAGACAGGGTCTCACTCTGTCACCCAGTTTGGAGTGCAGTGGTGCAATCATGGCACACTGTAGCCTCAAACTCCTAGGCTCAGCAATCCTCCCACCTTGGCCTCCCAAAGTTCTGGGATTACAAGCATGAACCACCATGCCCAGCCCTGGTACTTTTCTTTAAAGACATTTACACCATGTAGGAATTACTGTGGGTGCACTGCTCAGATCCCCTTCCCCAGGATGCTCATTCCTACCTCATAGATGATCTTTCTGCAGAGATTTGACCTCAGCTGAAGGGCAGTCACCTGGTCCAGGTGGTTGCTGTTCAGCTCCTTCCCGAGAACAGCCAACAGCCAGGGATGTGCTAGCACAGAGATCTAAGGGCGACCAAGGCCACTTAGTGCTGTGGTATATGCCCAGGAGGGGAACTGCTGGCTCCTAGATACTGTATATTCAGGGTCACACACACTTCCGCGGGGTTTTCCAAAGCACTTGTACCAGCGCATACTCCCAGCACCTGCATGACTGCTCCAGCCGTCCCACAGTCTCATCAGTTCAATTGCTGATATTTTCATTTTAGCTTAAGTTATATTTAATAGGAAAATTACCATTGCCTCTGCGCCTCCTTCCTGCCTGTAGGAGTTTCTCACAGCTGTTGCTACAAGTGGTCACAAATTTGTCACTTAAACCCACACGAAATGATGTTCTTGTGGTTTTGGAGTCAGAAGTGTCAACAGACTGTGCTGGCAGGGTTGTGCTGAACTGGAGGCCTCAGGGGAGCATCTGTGCTGCTTCTCCACCTTCTAGAGGCTGCTGCCTCCCTTGCTCCGGCCCTTTCCTGACACCACTCACCCTCTTACTTCTGTTACCACATCCTCCCCCCTTCTCTGTGTTCAGGGTTCCCTCTGTCTCTCTCTTGCAAATACACTTGGGATTCCATTGAGGGTCACCCACATAACCCAGGAGAATTTCCCCACCTCAATATTCTTAACTTCATTCCATCTGCAAAGCCCTTTTGCCATAAAAGTTACCGTTCACAGGTTCCAGGGATTGTGACATGGGTAGCTTTAGGAGTGATTACTCAGCCCATAACACTGCCTGTCTCCTGCTCACCAGAACTTGGAGTTTCTGTCTCAACAGGAGCCCCCTGTGTGGGAATAGCCTGTCTCAACGACGCCAGCTATAGGGACCTGCTTCCTCAAAGGACCTCACAGTCCCGTCCCACCACTCTGTACAGTCTGCCTTGGCTGGAGGGATTGCAGCGTTGTGTCTTGGCGCCACCTTGTGGAGACAGGGCATCACAGCAGGTTGGAGCCCAGTAGAAGCACAACCAAGCCCCATGTGTAACGTCTAAAATTTTCTGGCCAGGCGCTGTGGCTCACGCCTGTAATTCCTGCACTTTGGGAGGCCGAGGCGAGTGGATCACACGAGCACAGGAGTTTAAGACCAGCCTGGCCAACATGGTGAAACCCCCTCTCTACTAAAAAATACAAAAAAATTAGCCGGACATGTGGTGTACGTCTGTAATCCCAGCTACTCGGGAGGCTGAGACACGAGAATCGCTGCAACCCGGGAGGCAGAGGCTGCAGTGAGCCAAGATCACGCCACTGCACTCTAGCCTGGGCGACAGAGCGAGACTCTCAAAAAAAAAAAAAGAGAGAGAGAGAGAAGAGAAAACAACGGCGAATTTGTTTCTGTTTGAGCTGAGATATCCATCTTCTCCTGACTTCGGATATTTGCCTTCCTGGTTATGAAGCCTTCAAACTTGAACTGAATACACCACAAGCTTTCCCAGTTTCCAGCTTGCAAATGGCAGATCGTGAGACTTCTCAGCTTCCATAATTACATGAGCCAATTTAAATATACAAATTGGGTTCTCCAGAAAAACACGTATATATACCTAAATTATATGTATAATTAAATTATACTTTAAATTATACGTATAATTATATATATAATTTATTCTGTTTTTCTGGAGAACCCTTACTGATACAAATGTTGAGCATCTTTTCATCTGCTTATTGACTTAATAACGTGTATATCTTCTTTGGGGAAATGACTATTCAAGTTCTTTGCCTATTTTGTAACTGAACTATTAATATTTTTCTGTATATTGTTGAGTTGTAAAAGTTCCTTATATATTCTAGATATTAGAGCCTTATCAGATATATTTCTGCAACTATTTTCTCCTAATGTATAGGTTGTCTTTTTCTTTCTTTTCTTTTCTTTTTTTTTTTTCATTGAGACAGTCTCACTCTGTCACCCAGGCTGGAGTGCAGTGTGGCATGATCTCGACTCACTGCAGACTCGACCTCCCAGGCTCAAGCAATCCTCCCACTTCAGCCTCCTGAGTAGCTGAGGTTACAGGCACTTGCCATTGCACCCAGCTAATTTTTGTATTTTTTAGTAGAGCCGAGGTTTCGCCATGTTGCCTAGGTTGGTCTTGAACTCCCTGACTCAAAGCGATCTGTCAGCCTCGGTCTCCCTAAGTGCTGGAAGTGTGAGCCACAGTGCCCGGCAATCTATTTTCAATAATGTTTTTTTGATGTATACACAGGTGTGGAATTTTGATAATGTTCAATTCATCCAATTTTTTTTTTTTTTGGTTCTTTATACTGGACCACCACACTTGAGCCCTCTAATCCAACCTCCACTTGGCAGCCAGAGGGAGCTCTCTAAATGTAATTACTGTTTCCCTGCTCCACCTGCTCAAAACCGTGTCACATTTGTGATTTAGAACAGTATTTCTCAAACCTAATTTGCGAAGGAAGCAGCTGGAACTCTTCTTATGCACAGAATCTGATTTGGTTGGTCTGGCATGGGTCTGGGAGTGAGCACATCTACCAAGCGGCTGCTGGGGTAGCTTGCACTTTCCACTGATGATCTCAGCAGTGTTTCCTGTCCCACATGCTCCTCGAGAACGTTGTACTCGCCTATTGAAAGGTGGAGTCCATTTCCCCTTCCTTTATTTATTTTTTTGAGATGAAGTTTCACTCTTGTTGCCCAGGCTGGAGTGCAATGGCACTATCTCGGCTCACCGCAAGCTCCGCCTCCCGGGTTCAAGCAATTCTCCAACCTCAGCATCCTGAGTAGCTGGGATGACCGACATGTGCCACCACACCCAGCTAATTTTGTATTTTTAGTAGAGATGGGGTTTCTCCATGTTGGTCAGGCTGGTCTCGAACTCCCGACCTCAGGTGATCCGCCTGCCTTGGCCTCCCAAAGTGCTGGGATTACAGGTGTGAGCCACCGCACCCATTTATTTCCCCTTCCTTTGAACCTGATCAGGACTTTGCAATGGCATCAACATGGTGAGAGTGACCCTGCATGGCTGATGCATGGCTGATGAGGCTGGGTTACACAAGGCGATGTGGCTTCTGACTGGCTCCCTCTCAGGATACATGCCCTTGGAACCCATTCTCTAAGCTCCTTGGGAGCCCAACCTAGCCCATATGGAGACAAGACAAGAAGAGAAACAGGCCCCCCAGCCCTCAGCCAGCATCAACTGCCAGACAGGAGAGCAAATGCGCCTTCAGTGATTCTAGCTGAAGCCTCAGACCGCGTGGAGCAGAGATGAGCACAATGCATGCTGTCACTGTTTTGAAACAACAATGTTTGGAGGCTGTTTGTTATGTAGCAATAGACAGCTGTAACAATGCTGTTACTGCTGTGTTCCATGAATGACTGCACTTTGAGTAGCAGGGGGCTAGATCACTAGATAACCCCCATGGCTTCTGCATATGCTATTTTTCTACTTTTATATTCTTTTCTTTCACTTTTTTTTTTTTTTTTGAGACAGAGTCTCACTCTGTTGCCCAGGCTGGAGTGCAGTGGCGCAATCTTGGCGAACTGCAACCTCCACTTCTCGGATTCAAGCAATTATTGTGCCTCAGCCTCCTGAGTAGCTGGGACTATAGACATGCACCGCCACGCCTGGCTAATTTCTGTATTTTTAGTAGAGATGGGGTTTCGCCATGTTGGCCAGGCTGATCTCAAACTCCTAACCTCAGGTGATCCACCCGCCTTGGCCTCCCAAAGTGCTGGGATTACAGGTGTGAGCCACCGTGCCCGGCCCCATTCACTTTCTTTACTTGGCTCATTTTTCCTTGTTGCCTCAGTTCTCCTCTAAGATCACTTTCCTGACATTTCAGCCTGGGCCTGTTGCCTTCTCTGGGTCCCCTCAGCCTCCTGCGCCTCCGCCATCTCAGCCCTGATCCCTCAGATTATACTTCCTCTGTCCCCAATCTGACCATCTTGGCTGTCCCTCGGTAGGGATGGGTATCTTCTCCCACTGGTCTGGGAGACCCAGTCTGCCTGGTGCAGACTTGGTCACTACTCAAGCTCAGTTAGTGTGGTGCTGAGGACAGCACTGGTGGGGCTGGCCCCCTTCACCCAAACTCCCACTCTCTTCCATAGATTTCACCTCTGTGGCCCAGGCCATGGCTTAGGGCAACTCTGCTTAAACATCGAGTCCATCCTCCATTCTGTTCTTGAATAGGGAGCACCTGTTACACCAGCCTCTCCCTTGTACCCTCCACTCATGTCTTTCTCCCCAAGAGACACAGGACCCTGGCACTTGTGAAGCATGACCCAGACCCTGGGGCCGTGGCATCCAACATCCTCATTCCCTATGATTCCTACTGTCTAGATGTAGCTGCCAAGAGACCCCCAGACTTCCTGGGCCTCTGTCTAGAGTGCCAAGAGAAGGTGAGAATGCCGTGCCACTTGCATGCTCTGTGGGGTGTCCTTCTCCCTTCCCTGGCTGCTGGGCGTGACTTCAATGTTCTCCCCAACCCCCAAACACCAGTACTGACACCAGCTGCAGACCTGGCTCAGGTTAGCTAATGAGGACCAGGCTGGGAATGAAGCCTGAATCCCTAAACCCCAGTCCTGCACCCCACCCCAATCCTGGGGTCTCCGCCGGACAAAAGGAAGCAGCTTGGTTTTCCGTTGTTGTTTTGAGATAGAGTATTTCTCTGGCTCCCAGATGGGAGTGCAGTGGCATGATCTTGGCTCACTGCAGCCTCCGCCTCCCGGGTTCAAGCAATGCTCGTGTCTCAGCCTCCCCAGTAGCTGGGATTACAGGTGTGCGCCACCACACCCAGCTAATTTTTGTATTTTTAGTAGGGACGGGGTTTCACCATGTTAGCCAGGCTGGTCTCAAATTCCTGACCTCAAGTGATTCCCCCGCCTCGGCCTCCCAAAGTGGAAGCGGCTTATTTTTAAGGAGAAAACTCCCATGGAAAGGAATCAGCACCTCCTCTGTCAACATTTCACTTCTCTGAAAAGACCCGCACTTCCAACTACAAAGTGCTTTGTAAACACAAGAATGAAGCTGGGCGAGGTGGCTCATGCCTGTAATCCCAGCACTTTGGGAAGCTGAGATGGACAGATCACGAGGTCAGGAGTTTGAGACCAGCCTGACCAATATGCTGAAACCCCGTCTCTACTAAAAACACAAAAATTAGTTGGGTGTGGTGGTGCGTGCCTGTAATCCCAGCTACTCAGGAGGCTGAGGCAGGAGAATGGCTTGAACCCAGGAGGTGGAGGTTGCAATGAGCCGAGATCACGCCACTGCACTGTAGCCTGGGCAATGGAGCAAAACTCCATTTCAAAAAAAAAAAAGAATGAGAACACATGGACACAGGGAGGGGAACAGCACACACAACAAAATTTAAAAACAAGTGAAAATAATTTTAGTAATATTTTTACTACTACTGATATCATCAAAATATTATTATTTCAACAAGTAATTAATCTAAACATGATTGAGATGTCTTGTGTTATTTTCATCATACTAAGCCTTTAATATTTGGTGTGTATTTTACACTCACAGCACATCTCAATTTGGACTCCCCATGTTTCAAGCGCTAAATAGCCGTGTGTGTCCGCTGTCCATCTACCATACTGGACAGCGTTGATCTGAGATCCCATCTGTATGCATCACCATCATATTTGCAGAGACCCCATCTCAGCAGCACAGCTGAGGCTCATCTGCAAAAGCACCTGCAACTTCTCTACAACCTCCCACATCACCTCCAAACACATCCTCATGTCATCTGCCAACACACCCGTAGCTCACAGGCCAATGTCTAAATCTCATTGCAGGCATCTTCAGAGAAAGCACTTACTAAAGGGGTATACTTGATTCCACATCTGATTTCACCTGCAAATCTTCCCTTCCCTTTGCATACATTTGCATCTAATTTGTATGTCAGCCTAAATGCACTGGCAGAGCCTCAGATCAACATCTCAAAGTCAGGGGGGTGTGGGGCTGGGAAGGCCTCCAGGTGTTCCTCCTCCTGCTTCCACTGGGGCTCTTGATCCTCCTCCTCTTCCTCGCTGCTCTCCTCCTCCTCCTCCAATATGGTGACCAGTTCCTCCCGCAGCGCCCCCATCTCCAGCCCCAGGCTGCACAGCTGTGCCAGCAGCCGGACATCAACTCGGCGCAGGTTCTCCTGCCGGTAGGAAGGGGACGTCACCGGGATGCCACCCCAGAGAGCAAGGGTCTCGCCAGGACCTGGATGAGAGCAGGTCCCAACTCATGTCCTGGCCATGGTGCCTGGGCAGGGTCCTCACTGTGCCCTGGATCCTAACTGCCTTCCTGCTTCTCAGAGTGGATCTTGATCTCCCACTCTGTCTCTGTCTTTATCTCTCCATTCCATTGTCCCCGACTTCTCTCTCTCTCTGTTTCTCAGTAATATGTCTCCTCCCTCTCTTATCTATCTCTGTCCCTGTTTCCCTTTGTCTTTCTCTGTCCCCATGTATTTTTTGTCTTTCCACGCCCCTGTCTCTCTGTCTCTGTTTTGCTATTTCTCTGCCCCCGCCTTTGGCTCTCTTTCTCTCGCTCGCCCGGTCTCCGCCCTCCTCAACTTTCTCAAATTCAGTCTGAGTCCCTCTGTCTCTGTTCCTGCTCTCGGTCTCTGCTTCCCACCTCTGTCCCCTCACTTTTGGGATCTCCCTGTCCCACCTCTGTTCCCGTCCCTCACTATATGTCTGTCTCTCTGTGTCTGTACATGCCTCTCATGTCTCTGCTTCTGTCTCTCAGATTCTGTCTTTCAATCTCTGGCCCTCTCTATTTTCGTTCATTTCCATTCATTCTCATTTACTCTGTCTCTCTTTCCCTTCCAAACCCCTCACTCACCAGCTCCTCCCTGATCCACAGCAGACTATTCCAGGCACCTCCAGTGTCTGCCCCTGCAGTCCTGAGAGTCTGACCAGGGATTTCCACTGGGGGGACCTCCCTCAGGGCCTGGGGGGGTGGGCCCAGCCCCAGAGGCACCAGTCCAGCCTGACTCAGCTGCCTCCACAGCTCCATGGTCTCTGAGCTATGGCTGCCAGGAGCAGGAAGTAGCAAGGTCCAGGGTGGCTCGGTCCCCCGGGGAGCTGTGTGCGTGGTGGAGAGTAAAGGGCAGAGGGAGTGGGATGGGGGTTCCTGGCAAAGGTATCCCAAAGTCCACTCTTCAGAGAAAATCAGCTGGCCTTGTGCTTTTGTTTTTCCTTCTGAAGTCTAACCTCAACTCTGCTCAAAGGGTTCAAACACAGCCTCTTGCAGAGGTCAAACTCTGCCCCTCCCTGCCTATCTCAGGTCTGACCCCTCAGGGGCACTCAGTGTCTGTAGATGCCTGGCGCCCTCTGTCCTTCCACCTGCCCCCACCACCTCTCCAGCCTCTCCTCAGCCTCCATTTGACCTCTGGCTTCCCCATAGCTTGGTCCTTGCTTGTCCTCTCAGCGCAGGTCATCCCAGGGCTTTCCCACCAGTGTGCCTTCGGGGGCAGGAATGGCTCCCAGGGGCACCAACAGAGCAATCCCTCAGCTGGAGTGCCTGTGTCCAGGCTGCGGGCCTAGGGCCAAGCAGCCAATTCTGCTGACCCTGGACTTGCCTATGGGTATATCATCCTTGCTGAGGGTGGGGCTTCTGCTGTGGAAAAGTCTGGGAAGCATTGCAGGCCTCTCTCGGCCTTGAACCCTTCCTTCAGACCCAAGGTGCTAACATACATATATAATGGTAGATCATGAGGTCAGGAGATCTAGACCATCCTGGCAACAGGGTGAAACCCCATCTCTAGTAAAATACAAAAAATTAGCCAGGCATGCTGGCGTGCGCCTGTAGTCCCAGCTACTCTGGAGGCTGAGGCAGCGGAATAGCTTGAACCCAGGAGGCAGAGGTTGCGGAAAGCCGAGATCACGCCACTGCACTCCAGCCTGGCGACAGAGCGAGACTCCATCTCAAAATAAATGAATTAATTAATTAATTAAATTATATATATAATTTTTTTTTTTTTGAGACAGAGTCTCACTCTGTCACCCAGGCTGGACTGCAGTGGTGCAATCTTGGCTCACTGCAACCTCTGCCTCCCAGGTTCAAGCGATTCCCCTGCCTCAGCCTCCTGAGCAGATAGGGTTACAGGTGCACATCACCACACCTGGCTAATTTTTGTATGTTTAGTGGAGACGGGGTTTCACCATGTTAGCCAGGCTGGTTTCAAACCCCTGACCTCAGGTGATCTGCCTACCTCGGCCTCCCAAAGTGCTGGGATTACAGGCGTGAGCCACCAGTCCCAGCCAATTTCATGTATATGTCACTGGCTTCCAAATGTTTGGCCTCAGTCCTGATCTCTCCCTTGAGTTCCACACCCTAACTCTGCAGCCCTGACACAGGGCAGGTGAGTCCCCAAATTGGGGCTTAGCCCTGGAGGTTTCTTGGCTCCACTCAGCCAAGAATTCAAGAGCAAGGGAGCAAGCCGTGGAAGAAAGCAGGTTTACTGAAGCGGCTGTGTACAGCAGAAGGACAGCTCCTTGCAGAGTAAGGCTACCCAGAGTAGCAGCACGTGGGCTGTTGGCTGGCAGTATTTATACTCACTTTTAACTATAAGCAAATTAAGGGGTGGGCTATTCAGAAATCTAGAAAAGGGGTGGTAACTTCTGGGTGTTGCCATGGCATTTGTAAACTGTCATGGCGCTGGTGGGAGTGCCTTAAGCTGATGAGCAGTGAGGGCAACTAGAGGTTGCCTTTATGTCATTTGCTGGTTCCGGACACTTTATTTATTCTATCCCGTCAGGACCAGGAAATAAGTCCTGCCTCTCTCCTCTACTTCAGCTTCACCAGGGTGTCTCAGACATCTCAACGTGAATGTGGTCAAAACAGAACTCTCAGTTGGGAGCCCCATCATTGGGCGCATTTCCTGTTGCTGCTGTAACAAATGACCACAATCTTAAAACAACACAAAGTCACCGTTACAGTTCCGGAGGTCGGAAGTCTAAGGTGGATGCACAGGGCTGGGTCCCTTCTTGAGTCTCTAGAAGACTGCCTATTTCTTAGTCTCTTCCAGCTTCTGGAAGCCACCTGCCTTCCTTGGCTCTTAGCCCCTTCCTTCATCACCCCAACCTTCTCTATCTATGATCATCACATCTCCCGTTGATGCTGACCCTCCTGTCTCCCTCTGAAAGGCCCCTTGTGATTACATTGGACCTACCCAATTGCCCATGGTAAGGGTAATCTCCCATCTCAAGATTCTTAACTTTGTCGCATCCTCAAAGTCCCTTTTTCTTTTTTTTTTTTTTTTTGGAGACAGAGTCTCACTTTGTCGCCCAGGCTGGAGTGCAGTGCACAATCTCGGCTCACTGCAACCTCACTGCAACTTCCACCTCCTAGGTTCAAGCAATCCTGCCACCTCAGCCTCCAGAGTAGCTGGGATTACAGGCATGCACCACCACACCCGGGTAATTTTTGTACTTTTAGTAGAGACTGGGTTTCACCATGTTAGCCAGGCTGGTCTTGAACTCCCGACCTCAGGTGATCCACCCGCCTCGGCCTCCCAAAGTGCTGGGATTACAGGCGTGAGCCACAGCGCCCAGCCCCAAGTCCCTTTTACCATACAAAGTAACATAGTCACAGCATCCAGGGATTCACAGGTATGAGTATCTGGGGGAGAGGGTCCGTTATTCAGCCGCCACACCCACCCTCCTAAACCTGCTGCCCTTTCAGTTTCCTCATGTGCACAGCCATGCCAGTCTGCTTTTAGTTTCTCAATCTATTGGCTTAACCTTCAAAACAGATCCAGGATTTGAGCACTTCTCACCATTTCCTCTGCCCTAACCCCATTCATCTCTTGCCTAGACTGTTACAGTAGCCTCTTGTACTGGTCCCCTGCATCCACCCTTGCCCTCTAAGGCAAGGGTCCCCAATCCCTGGCCTGAGGACCAGTGCCAGCCCCTGACCTGTCATGATCTGGGCCACACAGCAAGAGATGAGCAGCAGGTAAGTGAGCATTACCACCTGAGCTCCGCTTCCTGTCAGATCAGCGGTGGCATTAGATTCTCATAGGAGGCAAACCCTACTGTGAACTGTGCGTGTGGGGGATCTAGGTTGCCTGCTCCTTATGAGAATCTAATGCCTGATGATCTCAGGTGGAACAGTTTCACCCCAAAGCCATCCCCACCCCACGTCCTGTCCCCTGGTCTATGGAAAAATTGTCTTCCACGAAACCAGTCCCTGGTAACAAAACGGTTGGGGACCACTGCTCTAAGGTACATTCTCCACCTGGCAGAGATAATCTTTACAAAATGTAAATCCGATTTTAACACTCCCTTCTTCCCACTGTGAATAGAATAAAACCCTACCAGGCCTGCACCGTCAGCCCCTGCCCATCTCTTAACCCAGTCTCCTATCTCTGTCTACAAGCTGGTTCTCACCTCAAGGCCTCTCTGCTCTAGAGGTTACCTCTCCCTGCAGCTCTTTTCCCTTAGATCTTTGAATGGCTCTTTCCTTATCATTCACTTCCACTTCAATGTCACCTCTTCAGAGAGGCCTTTGCTGATGGCCCTACGCCCCAGTCACTTTTTTTATCCACTTATTATCAAAATTACCTTGCTGACTCCTTTGTTTCTTATCCATCCTCTCCCATATCCATGCTGTCCCAGCCCAGAATGTTGACTCCCTGAGAGAGGGACTGGGTCTGTCCTGCTCACTATGGTAATCTGGGCACCTAGAACAGTGCCTGCCATCATGTGGTAAGTGCTCAGTAAATATTCTTGGAATGAATGAATGAATACTGCTGTCCACAAGACTTCACAATGGCTCTTCATGCTGCTATCTAGCTTTGAACTCCGAACTGGTCTTGAGATCTCACCTCAGTCTCTAACCTTGAAGTCTAACCTCTTCACCCACTCTTTCTCTTACCTGACCCTAATTTTAAAAAATGACGTGGTCAGCTTTTCGGCCCCCTCATTCCCTGTTTTAAAGAGGTAGTGAGAGGAAGCTGGAAGAACAAGAAAGCTCAGGGAGACTGCAATTGCAGTCAGGAAAGAAAGAGACTCTGCCAGGAAGGACACCCCATCTTCTCCTAGGGCAAGATTGTGGAGTCCTGGTTTTTTGTTTTGTTTTGTTTTTCAACTTTTTGTTTTAAGAGACAGCGTCTGCTGTGTCGCCCAGGCTGGAGTGCAGTGGCGCAATCACAGCCCACTGCAACTTCGACCTCCCTGGCTCAAGCATCCTCCCACCTCAGCCTCGTAAGTAGCTGGGACCACAGGCATGCACAACCATGCCCGGCTAATATTTTATTTTTTGTTTCCCTATTTTTTTGTGGAGATAAGGTCTCCCCTATGTTGCCCAGGCTGGTCTTGAACTTCTGGCTTCAAGCGATGCTCTCGCCTCAGCCTCCACAAAGTGCTGGGCTCACAGGTGCGTGAGTCAACGCGCCCGACCTGTGTCTGGTTTTGAAGCTCGGGGAGAGGGCGCTGTGAGCAATCCCTAAACCCTAGTAGAGTAAAAAGTGCGTGCACCTTTAAGAGGACGGTTAGCAAACGCGGGGCGTGGCCACAGGAGAATAAGTTCGCCCTGGCCCAGGCTAGTGGGATAAGACCGACCCCTTCCGGTTACGTAATCTTAGGAAGATGGCGGCTCCGTGGCTGGTAAGTGACCGGAGTTCTAGAACCCTAAATTTGAAGTCCGCTCTGCAGCCTCTGCATTCAAGCCTCTGTTGGCGGCCACGAGAGCAAACAGCCGTGAGGCAGAGGCTAAGACTGGCAAGCCCCGTAATGGGAGTGCAAACCTGTGGCTATTGGGGGCCAGGAAGAATCTGTGGGGGTCGCAGGCGGAGGAGACGCTTTAGCGAGGCACGGACTTGGCTGAGAGTATCCAGTGGGGATGAGGGAGTGACTTCCGAAGAGCGACGCGACTAACCAATCAGAGGGAGGGATGACACAAGGAGCTAATGGACAGGCAAGGGTGGGGCCTGTAGGATAAGAGGGCTTGAAAGGGATTGATGGTTTAAGGATGTGGGATTTGGTCCTAGGAGACCGAAGGATAAATGTAAGAAAAGTTCGTGGGAAATTGCCTAATTTTTACAGAAAACTCAAAAGCATGATGGGCGGGGGAACCAAGAGGTCAATTTGGGGGTTCCAAGGGCATGATCTGGGTGAAATTAAGAGGAGAATTTGAGATATTCTCTCAGAGAATTTAGAAAGAATTGGGTAAAATCAAGGAATGAATTTAGGGAAAATTAAAGAAGTTGGCAGCTTTAAATTTTTAAGGAAAATAAGGGTGTGGGTAAAATTATGGAGAGAATTTGAAAAAAAAAATATTTAGTTAAAGCAAAGAGAAACTGGGGTAGATTAAGAGGAGACCTTGAAAGCAAAATTGAAGCGTTTGGGGGCTTCTTCCCTGTGGCCACACCCCTCCACTTTCTTACTCTCCTCTTCAAAACTCATGCTTTTTTTACCCTTCTCGGTTCAGGGGTGTCCAATCTTTTGGCTTCCCTGGGCCACGTTGTTCGAAGAAGAAGAATTGTCTTGGGCCACACATAAAATACACCAACCATAACTGATGAGTCAAAAAAAAAAAAATCACACAAAAAAATCCTCCTAATGTTTTAAGAAAGTTTGCATGTTTGTGTTGGGCTGCATGCAGGCGGCGGATTGGACAAGCTCGGTTGGGTTTAGGGATTGCTCAGAGCGCCCTCTCCATGAGGTTTGGAGATACGTTTTTAAGATTATATTTTGGGGAAAGAAGTCATTTGGGAAAACCCCAGGAGAAGAATTGGGTAATTAAGGGGCAAATCTGTGGGAAATTAAGAGGCCAAAGAATGCAGGTTTTGAGTGATAAGGGTTTGGGGGAAAGTTAGAGGAAGAATTTAGGAAAATCAACAGTATATGGCTAGTCAAGGAGAGAATTTAGGGTTGACTAAGGGGAGGAGGAACTTGGAAAAACCATGGGGAAATTTTTGGAATCTCAGACAGTTTTGAAGTTCTGAAGGAAGAACTTAAGGCGAGTTGGGAAGCAGAGGGATTGAGGTTCATGGAGCAAGAACTGGGGGATCCAGCTCTGTGTCTCCCAGGAGGCTCCAGGCTCAGCTCCTTTCCTCTCCCCCTCCCCAGTCCCTGCGCCTGGTGGCCCCCATGTGGAATGGGACCAGGGGCATCCATCGCCTGGGTGGGGCAGTGGTCCCAGAGGGCAATCAGAAGAAGGAAAGGACGATACTCCAGTTCCTAACCAACCATTTCTACGATGTGGAGGCTCTGAGGGGTTACTTGCTCCAAAGAGAGATGTCCAAGGTGCATATGAAAAATCGGTGAGAATCCCTGGCCTGCAAGACCCTGTGGAGACCCTGACCCACCAGAGCCCAGGTCCTGTCCTTGCCATTCCCAGGCAGCACTGTGGCTTCCAGTGCCAGCCTTGTCTCTTACAGCTCTATCTCCAACCTGTACCCTTCTCAAGGACTCCAGCTCACATAGGCAGCTTGCCACCCACAAGCTCTACTCAGAGTCTAACTGGCATCTCAAACCTAACATGGCTAAAACCAAACCCTGATTTCTCCCCAAAAAATATCTGCCGACTCCCAAGCCTTCCCATCCCAGTAAACGCTAGTGCTGCCCACCCAGTTGTTCAGGCCAAATTCTTTTCTTTTTTTTTTTTTTTTTTTTGAGACGGAGTCTCACTCTGTCACCCAGGCGCGATTTCAGCTCACTGCAAGCTCCGCCTGCCGGGTTCACGCCATTCTCCTGCCTCAGCCTCCTGAGTAGCCGGGACTACAGGCGCCCGCCACCACGCCCGTCTAATTTTTTGTATTTTTAGTAGAGGTGGGGTTTCACCATGTTAGCCAGGCTGGTCTCGATCTCCTGACCTTGTGATCTGCTTGTCTTGGCCTCCCAAAGTGCTGGGATTACAGGCCTGAGCCACCGTGCCCGGCCTGTTCAGGCCAAATTCTAAGGAGTCATCCCTAATTCCTCTCTTTGCTTCCCTGCCCTCCACATCCAGACCATCAATAAAATACTAGAATATCTCTAATTTGACCAGTTCTCACTGCCTTCACCATTCATAACCTGATCCAAGTCCCTTTGTTTTATAATTGAATCACTCAATAACTGG
>NW_012114644.1:4272620-4274513 GCF_000951035.1 Colobus angolensis palliatus | reverse complement strand
ATTCGAGTCTCTGAGCCTTTATACTCTGTTCCTTCTCACCACTCAAATTTCTGCTCAAATGTCACCTCCTCCAATTAACACCCAAACTCAGCCTCCACCATCCCCACCCCTCTGCTCCCCACCCCTCCCAGTCAGCCTCTCTGCTTTATTTGGTCATGGAATTGACATTCTCTGCAATTTGCTGTTATTTCCTGGGTTGTTATCTGTTTCTCCCTGTATAATGGCTTGGATTACTGCACTAATCTCCAGACTGGGCAAGGATGTTATCTGCCTTGGTCACCACGTTGCCCCCAGTGCCCAGCACTTAGTAGGTGGGCAATAAATATTTTCAGCCTGTCTCAGTCTGTCTGCATGCCTGGTTTGCTGGACTCTGCCCCTCTTAACAGCACTGGGGCATTGTGAGGGCTGTGGTGCTCGCCAGGCCTCACCCTTAGCTACCGTTTTTTCTGCAGATCCTTCACCTGGCTGGAGGAGCAACATGGTCCATACAGTGCAGGTGCCTTTTTCATCCTGAAGCAAGGCGGCGCAGTCAAGTATGACCGCTAAGGTGTTAGAATGGGCTGGGGGCAGGTGGTGGGGTCGGGCTGGGGGCAGATGGTGGGGTATCTCTCTAACGTCCAGGCTCTGCAGTCACACAGGCTTCAGAGTCCCCTGGTCTCTGCCGCCTTCTGGCTGTGTGGCTTGGGACTTGTTCCTGAGCTTCAGTTTTGTCATGTGTAAAATGGGATGGTGATCATTTCTAACCTACAAGTTTTGCTATAAAGACTGAATGGGGGCCAGGCGTGGTGGCTCACGCCTGTAATCCCAACGCTTTGGGAGGCCAAGGTGGGCGGATCACCTGAGGTCAGGAGTTCAAGAGCAGCCTGGCCAAAATGGCAAAACCCCGTCTCTACTAAAAACACAAAACTTGGCTGGGTGTGTGGTGGCGAGCGCCTGTAATCCCAGCTACTGGGGAGGCTGAGGCAGGAGAATCGCTTCAACCCAGGAGGCGGAGGTTGCAGTGAGCCGAGATTGCACCACTGCACTCTAGCCTAGGGGACAGGGCAAGACTCCATCTCAAAAGTGTCAAAAAAAAAAAAGACTGAACAGAGCTGGGCACAGTGGCTCATGTCTGTAATCCCAGCACTTTGGGAGACCGAGACAGGAAGATCACTTGAGGCCAGGAGTTTGAGACCAGCCTCAGCAGCTTTGTGAGACCCTGTCTCTACAAAAAATATTTTAAATCAGCCAGGTGCAGTGGCACATGCCTGTGGTCCCAACTACTCAGGAGGTCGAGGCAGGAGAATCGCTTCAGCCCAGGAGGCTACAATGAGCTATAGTCACACCACTGAACTCTAGCCTGGGCAATAGAGCGAGACCTTGTCACAAAAAATAATAATAGGCAGGGCACGGTGGCTCACACCTGTAATCCCAGCACTTTGGGAGGCCAAGGCTGGTGGATCATCTGAGGTCAGGAGTTCGAGACCAACCTAGCCAACATGGTGAAATCCTGTCTCCACTAAAAATACAAAATTAGCTTGGCATGGTGGTGCACGCCTCTAATCCCAGCTACTTAGGAGACTGAGGCAGGAGAATCCCTTAGAAGCCGGGAGGCAGAGGATGCAGTGAGCCAAGATCATGCCACTGCACTCCAGCATGGGCGACGGAGCAAGACTCTGTCTCAAAATAATAATAATAATGGCTGGGCGTGGTAGCTCACGCCTATAGTCCCAAGCACTTTGAGAGGCCAAGGCAGGTACAGCACTTGAGCCAGGAGTTCAAGATCAGCCTTGGCAACATAGTGAAATCCCGTCTCTACCAAAAATACAAAATTACCCAGGCATGGTGGTGCATGCCTGTAATCCCAGCTACCCAGTGAGACCCTGTCAGAGAGAGTAAGAGATTGACTGATTT
>NW_012114644.1:4257409-4271955 GCF_000951035.1 Colobus angolensis palliatus | reverse complement strand
TGAGACAGCGTCTCCCAGGCTAGAGCACAGTGGCATGATCACAACTCACTACAGCCTCGACCTCCTGGGTTCAAGCAATCCTCCCACCTCAGCCTCCCAAGTAGCTGAGACCACAGGTGCAAGCCACCAAGCCCAGCCAATTTTTGTATTTTTTTGTGGAGACGAGGTCTCACTATGTTGCCCAGGTTGGTCTCAAACTCCTGAACTCAAGTGATTCTCCCACCTCGGCCTTCCAAAGTGCTGGGATGATAGGCGTGAGCCACTGTGCACAGCCAGATGGAGTCTTTTTCTAAGATGGAGTTAGTTATGTCAGGGGTGACCTATACATATTATATAGGGCTGGGGAAGGTTCCGAAGAGGCTGGAGGCCTGGGGCAGGTTCGGCTGCCCTACTGACACTCCCTCTCCCGTTTCCAGGTTTCGAGACAAGGAGTGGATCAGGCCAGATAAGTATGGCCATTTCTCTCCAGAGTTCTGGAATTTCCGGGAAGTACCTATTGAAGCTGTGGATGCCAGTGACTGTGAAATCAACTACGAGGGCCTGGACAACCTCCGTGAGTGCGGTGGGGTGGAGATGGGACAGGCCTCTACGTTTTCCCTTTGGTGATGGGCTCCAGAAAGGCCCCTGGTGCCATCCTGCCCTCTCCCTACCATAGTCCTCCTGAAGGAGCTCCAGTCCTTGTCGCTGCAGCGCTGCCCCCACGTGGACGACTGGTGTCTCAGCCGCCTCTACCCACTGGCCGACTCGTTGCAGGAGCTCTCGCTGGCCGGTTGTCCTCACGTCTCCGAACGGGGCCTTGCCTGCCTCCACCACCTCCAGTGAGACCTCAGCTCAGGCTGGGCCCCGTACGCAGGCACCTCTCCCACCTCACACAGATGCAGGAGAGGAAGTGGGGAGGAGCAGTGTTGGGCAGTTCTCATATCCCCCTGCCTCCATCACAAACCTAGAGTATTTGTGGTAGATGAGCAGTCACAGTGAGTCTCTGGAAGAATTAAATGACTCCTGGTTTTTCTTCCTTTTTGTTTTAGTCAAAACTATGATATCGATGCTGCTGCAGAACAGCAGGAGCTAGAGTTGCATATTTGCAGTTAACACACTGGGCTTCATGTGCCTGGATAGCTATAAAGATTTTATTTTAGGAAGCTAAGGTTGAAATTTGGGGCAAGTACCTCCCTATACACACACGCACTGTCCTTACACTGGCTTCCTGTCCTTCTCCCCCCTTTTCAGGAACCTCCGCAGGCTGGACATCTCGGACCTCCCTGCTGTGTCCAACCCAGGCCTCACTCAGATCTTGGTGGAGGAGATGCTACCCAATTGCAAGGTTGTGGGGGTCGACTGGGCCGAGGGCCTGAAGTTGGGGCCAGAGGAGCAGCCTCAGGACACAGCCAGCCCTGTCCTTGCCTAGCCTTCAGCCCTGTCCCCACTCGAGTGGCTTCTCAGCGGGCTGCATGGAATGTCTGGTAGCTCGCCACACTTCTGGCTTCCATTTGTCTTCACTCAATGTGGGGGTGGGGGAATGGTGCTGGCCAATCACAGGGACAGAGCATGAAGGCCCAGTATTTATTCCTGGCTGCCCTTGGCTAAAAGTCACAGCTCCTGTCACCCTCTCAGACAGCTCTTTCCATGCCCCTTTTCAGGCCTGGGGAGGTGAAGTCTCAGGCTGTCGGTAGCTGCAGAGAGCCACACTCACCTTGTCAAGAGACTCTTCTCAAATTGTCCTTATGTGAGTGCACTGCCATTTCTTGCAGGGACCCTGACTGACACAGGAGCTGCTACTGACACTTTACAGGGATGATTCTCCCCCGTACAAGGCCTCTCTGCTCACTACAGGATGTGCAGCATCCTTTGCCCCACTCACTAAAGGCCAGCACACCCCAGGCCCCGTGGTATTGCTGGTTATGGATTTATTGACTTTATATTCCAAATTCAGCTTTTTTGGTCTGCGTTTCTTTAGAAAGGGGATAAGCTTTGTCAGTAGAGGGCACCAAACAGGCATTACAGGAGGAAAGGCACCTGCTTCCTGGTTCCTGTTGGTTGTGCTTCCGCCTCTGGACCCCACAGTGCATGTGGCTTCCCCAGAACCCAGCTCCTGAAGCACCAGGCGGTCAGCAGCTGCCCTTGGCACCCTCCAGCCCCCAGAAGTTGCGTAGGAGACACAGCACCTCCACTGAGGCACCTCTCTGGGAATAACATTCCCCAGCACCCCAGATGGATTTCCAGTCAATTCAGAAGCATTTTACCAGTGAAGCCCTCATTACTCCAGTTCACTGTTAAAGCCAGTAATTCTCTATATTAAACTTTCCCTGTTCAAGTTACTCTGTGGTTTTTCTCTCCTGACTGCATCTTGATGAATACAGAGTTGATACCTGGAGTGTCCCAGGAATAGACTATTAAGATAGGATTCCAGGATTCATTTGGTTGTGCCTTTGGGCTTGGGTGCAGTGCTGAGCTCTTGCTGATGGGAAACCAGATGCCAGAGGCCCACAGCATGCAATGGCATCATAATCCCACAAGCACCTGTGGTTGACAGAGATGAGGCATGTGCCTTGGGACCCCCTGTGGCTGCTGTGCTCAACAGCTGTGGTAGTTGTGACAATTCTAAAGACCAGGGTATTGGATGGATTCTCCAGAGTGCCCCTGAGTGTCCACAGACAGTGACAATCGTGGTGGGTCTGCTAACTCAGCTCAAGTCACAGTCTGAGAACTAGACCGCTTCCATGACAGCCCCCAGATTTTTGTTTTTTGTTTTTTTGTTTTTGAGACAGAGTCTCGCTATGTCGCCTAGGCTGGAGCGCAGTAGTGCGATCTCTTGGCTCACTGCAACCTCCACCTCCCGGTTTCAAGCAATTCTCCTGCCTTAGCTTCCCAAGTAGCTGGGATTACAGGCGCGCACCACCATACCAAGCCAATTTTTGTATTTTTAGTAGAGACAGCATTTTGCCATGTTGGCCACGCTGTTCTCAAACTCCTGGCCTCAGGTGATCTGCCTGCCTGAGCCTCCCAAAGTGCTGGGATTACAGGTACGAGCCACCATGCCCGGCCCAAAAGTTTTTACTTCTTTGGAATGGGGTCATCTAATTGGACCCAGAGTAAACAGGCAATCTTGAACCCCCAAGTCACTTCAAGCGAGTGACTTATCAGTGTCTGAGGAAGCTACCAGCCTTCCTGTGCTTAGAAACCCTGTGATGTGGCCGGCGCAGTGGCTCACACCTGTAATCCCAGCCCTTCAGGAGGCCAAGGAAGGTGGATCATGAGGTCAGAAGTTCAAAACCAGCCTGGCCAACATAGTAAAACCCCATCTCTACTAAAAATACAAAAAAATTAGTTGGGCATGGTGGCGGGCGCCTGTAATCCTAGTTACTTGGGAGGCTGAACCCTCCCGAGTAGGAGGATTACTTAAACCCAGGAGACAGAGAGGTTGCAGTGAGCTGAGATCGCACCACTGCACACCAGCCTGGGCAACAGTGCAAGACTCTATCTCAAAAAAATTAAAAAAAGGCTGGGCGCGGTGGCTCACGCCTATAATCCCAGCACTTTGAGAGGCTGAGGCGGGCAGATCATGAGGTCAGGAGATCAAGACCATCCTGGCTAACATGATGAAATCCCATCTCTTCTAAAAATACAAAAAAATTAGCTGGGCGTGGTGGCAGGCACCTGTAGTCCCAGCCACTCGGGAGGCTGAGGCAGGAGAATGGTGTGAATCTGGGAGGCAGAGCTTGAAGTGAGCGGAGATCACACAACTGCACTCCAGCCTGGATGACAGAGTCAGACTCTGTCTCAAAGAAAAAAAAAAAAGAAGAAACCTTGTGATGACCTCACCAGGGGCAGACACCTTGAAAGTGGTTGTCCATTCTTTTTTTTTTTTTTCTTAATTAGAGATAAGATCTCACTATGTTGCCCAGGCTGGTCTTAAACTCCTGGGCTCAAGTGATCCTCCCCTCTTGGCCTCCCAGAGTACTGGGATTATAGGGGTGAGCCACTGTCCCACCCGTTTTTTTTTCTCATGGCCAGCTCTTACACAGAAATAACAGATACACCCCATTCTTCTTAAGACTCACCACAAGTGCCCCTTGCTGCCTTGAGACTCATTAATACCTAGGAGTCAAATCAGCTTGCTCCAGGTGGACAGGTGCCAGCTTTTACACGATGAGAATGACAAGGCTTCACAAATATACAAGAGTCAGAAACTTGGGGAATGCATGCAGAAGTGGATTTTAAGGATGTGACACCAATGAGGGTGGATGTAACGCTAGCTCAGGCCAAATTTACTGGCATGAGTGCGCTTTCTAGAGCTTCTGGATTTCATGGGTTACCTTGTGCAGCTGGACGTAGTTCTAATAGCTTGCTTGGGTACCTAACCGGAACTTGGATCCAACAGTGGCCTAAAGTTAATGAGGCAGAGAGACCAGAACTGCCCTAGCGTAAGATGGATGAGGAGAGTCCCAAGGCTTGGGGAGATGGAAGTGTTGGATTGGAATGATCATGTTCCACCAGCATGTCCACCCTCCAACCATGTTCCCCAAGAAGGCACCCCTTACTGGCCAATCCCATGGTAGAGTTAATCATTCTGTATATTGAACTTTCCCTATTCCCATTCCTGTGTGGTTTCTCTCTCCTGATTGGACCCAGACTGAGGCACATGGCAACAGCAAAAAGAAAGGCACCCTCCGTAGCTTCCTAATGCTTCCAGGAAGAGCAGTACCCCCTGCCCCCAGAAGCTAGATGAGCTCAGGGGGCCTGGAGTCCCTCTCTCCCAGCCCCAGGGTAGAGTGAACTTGCAGACTCCCTTGGGAGGTGCTCGGGCTCCTGCCCTCAGCCCCTAGCTGTCATTTCCCACTCCAGCTATTATTCCATTAATATTCACCACTTCCTCCCCACTCTCTTCCTCCAGCTGTTCCCACAGGCTCCATTATTCAAATCTGGGGGGAGGAAATCAGGGCTGGACAGATCAACTGCTGCTGCTGACAGACTGGGTTCCTGCCATAATGAGGACAGGTCTACCCCAAAACGAGGGTGGAGTGAACGGGTCAGCCCAGGCTTAGTGGGAGCCCCTTAGTCCCACCCCATGTCTTGGGAGGTCTTCAGAGAGCTGATGCAGTACCAACAGCAGGGACCTCTGGAGGGCAGGGACGCAAACACAGGCAGACACCCTCTCCTGCCCCAGGGAGCTGGATGTGAGTGTTCCCAGAGTCACAGTGCCCCTGGGGGAGGGGCAGGGCCCAGGGCGAGGCAGGCTCCAGGGCTGGAGGTTGGGGGTAAGGTAGGAACGGATTCCCACCCTGCTGGGCAGGCAGCCCGGGTGGAGGAGGTACAGGGGTCAGCTTAGGATGGAGGAGGTACAGGGGGTCAGCTTAGCTCCCGGGGTTCCCTGTGCGCCCCACCCTGTCACCCTCTATTGCCCTTGAAGCTCCAGTCTTTTCCTCTCCTGTTCTTCCCCTTGGCTCCCTCTCCGCCGCTCCCCGGGGTCTGGCTCAGAAGCCTGAGTCCCTCCCCTCTGCCCTCCACCTGCCTCTCTCAACCTCTCTTTCCCCCGTGAGCACCCCACAGGGCTTACGCAATCCCTTATCTTTCTTGGATCTCCATTTCCCTCCCCCCTCCCTCCTGGCCACCTTCCCACTTTCCTGTCTTCTCTCTCTCTCCCCCTCAGCTCTCTCCATCGCCTGTCTCACCCCAGTTCTCCTCTCTCTGCTCCCGGGCCGTCCCTTCCCTCTCCACAATGTCTCTGTCTCTCCTCACCAGCCCCTTCCCCCCCCCTCACCCTGACTGGGCAGCTACAACAAACATCTCTCTCTCTGGCGGGCCCGCCGATCCCTTCCCACTCAGCACATTCACTGCCGCCTCCTGGCCATGGGCGCAGCCGGATGCCAGCCTCTCAGCCTCCCCATCTCTGCCTCAGTGGGACCCTGCCTCACCCTGGTCACTCTGACACTCCCCAGCCAAGGCCAGCCCTCAGTCTCACCCTCCCTGGTACCCCCTTCCTCCCCAGGCCCTGGTTCTCCCCTCCTAAGCCTCGCAACACCCCCGTCTTGTTTCTGTGGCTGCCCCCTGCACCCTTCCCAGCTGTCTTACCAGAAACCAGCCCTAACACGCCAGAGCTCCATCTCTCAGGTCGGCCTCCTGCCCTCCTCCCTCCCTCTCTCTCTCCCTTCTGCCTCAGCCCCGCCCCGGCCCCTGGGGCCCTCCCTGCTCCCGCTCCGCTCCCCTCCCCGCCCCTCTGGACTGGCTGGGCAGGGCTGGGCCTGGCCGGTCGACAACGCAGGGGCTGGGGCAGGCAGATCAGAGGGAGCTGAGGGAGGCCTGACCTGGGGCCAGCACTCGGAGCTGGTGGGAGCCAGACCCAGAGGTAAAAAGGCGTGGGATCCCTGGTTCCCGTCCCTGGGGTGGGGATGTTGCGGGAGGCAGGCTGGGTTTCTAACCCTAGGGAGCTAGGAATCGTGCTCCTGATTTCCCGGTGAGGGCGATAAATGGAGGGAGAGGGAGGAGATAGACGGCAGTGTCCCTTGTCCTGGATAGAGACAGGGAAGAGGTAGACCCTTGGGCTCTTAGGAAGGTGCAAGCATGTGGACGGAGTGGGAAGACCAGGGTGCTGGAATGGGATTGGAATGGGGGATTCGTAGGTCTAGGAATAAGGACCAACGGGGTCCCTGGGTCAGGGGAGCTGTTTAGGATCTGGGACTGAGAGAAGCTGTTATGGGGGTTGGCAGGGACTATGGGAGATTGTGAAGCTGTCTGCCTGGGGCCTGGCTGGGCCCTCTCTGGAGGCCCATCCCCACACCCCAATGGCCTCCGTGGCTCCCCTGTGGCTCCCTTGTAGCTCCGCGGCCGCCCCTTCCCTGGGCCAGGTCATGCGCTGCCCCAAGTGCCTTCTCTGCCTGTCAGCACTGCTCACACTCCTGGGCCTCAAAGTGTACATCGAGTGGACATCCGAGTCCCGGCTCAGCAAGGCCTACCCCAGCCCTCGGGGCACCCCACCAGGCCCCACGCCAGCCAACCCTGAGCCCACCCTACCTGCCAACCTCTCCGCCCGCCTGGGCCAGACTGGCCCGCTGCCCTTCGCTTACTGGAACCAGCAGCAGTGGCGGCTGGGGTCCCTGCCCAGTGGGAACAGCACTGAAACGGGGGGCTGCCAGGCTTGGGGGGCCGCCGCCGCCGCCGAGATCCCTGACTTCACCTCCTACCCCAAGGACCTCCGCCGCTTCCTGCTGTCAGCAGCCTGCCGGAGCTTCCCACAGTGGCTGCCTGGAGGTGGTGGCGGCCAAGTCTCCAGCTGCTCGGATACTGATGTCCCCTACCTGCTGTTGGCCGTCAAGTCAGAACCAGGGCGCTTTGCAGAACGACAGGCCGTGAGGGAGACGTGGGGCAGTCCAGCTCCAGGGATCCGGCTGCTCTTCCTGCTAGGATCTCCGGTGGGTGAGGCGGGGCCTGACCTAGACTCACTAGTGGCCTGGGAGAGCCGTCGCTACAGTGACCTGCTGCTCTGGGACTTCCTCGACGTCCCATTCAACCAGACGCTCAAAGACCTGTTGCTGCTGGCCTGGCTGGGCCGCCACTGCCCCGCCGTGAGTTTTGTCCTGCGAGCCCAGGATGATGCCTTTGTGTACACCCCTGCCCTGCTGGCTCACCTGCGGGCCCTGCCACCTGCCTCGGCCCGAAACCTCTACCTGGGTGAGGTCTTTACACAGGCCATGCCTCTCCGGAAGCCAGGAGGACCCTTTTACGTGCCCGAGTCCTTCTTCGAAGGTGGCTACCCAGCCTATGCAAGCGGGGGTGGCTACGTCATTGCCGGGCGCCTGGCACCCTGGCTGCTGCGGGCGGCAGCCCGTGTGGCACCCTTCCCCATTGAGGACGTCTATACTGGCCTTTGCATCCGAGCCTTGGGCCTGGTGCCCCAGGGCCACCCAGGCTTCCTCACAGCCTGGCCAGCAGACCGCACTGCGGACCACTGCGCTTTCCGCAACCTGCTGCTAGTACGGCCCCTGGGCCCTCAGGCCAGCATTCGGCTCTGGAAACAACTGCAAGACCCAAGGCTCCAGTGCTGACTCTCGGTGGGGTGGGCGGAGGTGGTGATTTGGCCCGGGCCCTGGCCTGGGCCTCTGGGGCTTGTCCCTGGCTCAGCCCCTCCTTCCAGGTCTTGATGGGAGGGAGGAGGGCCTAGAAGCTGGACAACTTAAGCCACTCCTTGGCCTCCTCAGCCAGGGGCCTGGGCAGGAAAGATGGGGTGGTGGGCTGTTTTTGCCTACTTTTTGTTTTTGAAAAACATGCACTCCCCACTCTGAGGCCTGGGGTTGTTTTTTCATCTGTGGGGCCCTGGAGTGGTGGGGAGCAGGGCTTGGCCACACCCTGACCATCCTGGATGCTCCCCTGCACCCTTGCTGGGCAGGGCTAGCTCTGCTGGGCTCCCCGTCACTCTGCTGGACAGCAGGCTTGCCCCATTCTGTGAGAGAGCAGGAGATCATCTCTGGAGGACCACCCCACCCCCATCCTGTCTGCTGGAGCTAACCTTCCAGCTTGCGAAAGCTTCCGGGGGAAGTAGGTATCTCAAGGGCTTTGACCTTATTTATCTAAGGTGGAGAAGCTGGGGGTGGCCTCAAATCACCCCCAAACTCCAGGAAACAGAGACCAGAGGTGGTAGAGAGCCAGGCGCAGAGATGCAGTTTATTCATGACCTCTGCTGGCCACTCGCACCTGCGCAAGTTCCACAGGCTGACCTGCCATGTCCACCCCATGCCCAGAGGGGCTTCTAGTCCTGTACACCCCCTCACCCAGCCCCTGGGAGAAGGCACTGTAACAAGTGAAAAGGGGGCTGACGGAGCCCCAGCAACTGCTGCAGATACTGTCCCCCGACAATGTAACAGCCTGGAGGAGCAGGGGTGAAGAGCGGCAGCCACCCTGGCCGCCGAGTGTTTTAGAGGGAGCTGACTGGGGAAGAGGGTAGTGTGCTGCCAGGACCCCCTGCTCCCCTTAGAGTGGGGCTACCTCTTGGGGTAGCTGAAGGCGGGTGGGGGTGGGCTGAGCAGGCCTCACTTATCAAAGTGCTCCAGTGGGTAGTGCTCCCCGTAGGTCTGCAGGTGGCGGGCCAGGGACTCCTGCTGCTTGCGGAGCTGGGCGGGCATCTCCTGATACACGTCTGAGAAGAGCAGGTTGGGGTTGGGTTTGGGCTTCCGCTCGGCCTGCTCAAAGGCCTCCATCACCTGTGGGGACATGGGGCAGTGGGCAGGCAGCTGGCCTCCCATGCAGGGCCCTGCCTCCTCCTGCGGGGCCTCGGCAAGGAGTTAACCACTCCAAGCCTTTGTGTTCCCACTTGGACAATGGAAATGATCATCCTAGCAGAGGTGTAACAAAACACCCCAAATCCCAGCAGGGATCAGGCGCTATGCAAGTGTGTGGATTCATTTAAGGCTTTCAGCAGCCCTAAGAGGTAGGCAGCTGAGCAATGAAGAAACTGAGGCACAGAGAAGGGCAGGGACAGGACACACAATGCTGCCCTATGCTGGGTGCTGCCCTCACCACTGGGTTGCAAGGCTCCTGGCTCCTAATGACCAGCCAGGGAGGGTGGCACACTGACTCTGGGCAGGGCATGTACACTGCACACGGTTCACCACCTACTCCTCAAACCAGCTTCTTCTTTTTTTTTTTTTCAAGAGATAGTTTCACTCTGTTGCCCAGGCTGGAATGCAGTGGTGCCATCTCGGATCACTGCAAGTTCCGCCTCCCGGGTTCAAGCGATTCTCCTGCTTCACCTTCCCAAGTAGCTGGGACTACAGGCGCGCATCACCACGCCTGGCTAATTTTTTTTTTTTTTTTTTTTTGAGATGGAGTCTCACTGTTGTTGCCCAGGTTGGAGTGCAATGATACGATCTCAGCTAACTGCAACCTCTGCCTCCCAGGTTCAAGCAATTCTCCTGCCTCGGCCTCCCGAGTAGCTGGGATTACAGGCACCCGCCGCCATGCCCGGCTCATTTTTGTATTTTTATTAGAGACGAGGTTTCACCATCTTGGCCAGGCTGTTCTCAAACTCCTGGCCTCAGGTGATCTGTCCGCCTTGGCCTCCCAAAGTGCTGAGATTACACGCACGAGCCACCGCGCCCAGCCCTAATTTTTGTATTTTTAGTAGAGACAGGGTTTGACCATGTTGGCCAGGCTGTTCTCGAGCTCCTGACCTCAAGTGATCTGCCACCTCAGCCTCCCAAAGTGCTGGGATTACAGGAGTGAGCTACCATGCCCAGCCTCAAACTAGTTTCTGAAATGGGCACCACCAGCATACCCCTTCAAAGACAAGGAAGTAGAGGGCAACGTGCCAAGGACACAGAGCTAGGACACACGTGGCCCCAGCAGCCTGGCTCCACAGGCCACATCTGAGACATCACTGGGGTTATCCCCGAGCCTCCCAGTTCAGTGTCCCGCAAATCCTTCCCGAGCTCTGCAGGCCACAGCAGCCCCCAGCACACCCTCCCGGGCAGGGTGCCCTCACCTTCTTGCGGGACTGCTTCCTCCAGGCCTTCTCCTGCTCCTCATCCCACCAGCCTTGGCTTAGTAGGTAGTGCCGCAGCCGGGAGATGGGGTGGTCCTGCTTGTCCCAGTAATTGACCTCGTCCACCGAGCGGTACGCCGAACTGTCGTCACTGGTGCTGTGGTGCCCGATCCTGCATAGGGGCAAAGGGCCCCAGGTCAGTGTGGGGCTCCCTGGAGTGGGGGTCAGGAGGGAGGATAGGGGATGGACCAGGGAAGGAGGAGTGGAAACGGAATAAAGGCAAGGGGGAAATGCAACATCAGGTGATAAGGCCATGTTTTGGAGACAGTGATCGATATGAGGAAGATGCTACAGTGGCTGTCAGCGCTGTGGGGGTGCTGATGGGGGAGCGGCGGATACCTGTAGGTCATGGCCTCAATGAGGAAGGGCTGGTTCTCTGCCACAGCCCGCCGCCGGGCCTCCTTTGTGGCATTGTACACAGCAAACACATCATTACCATCCACGCGGATTGACATGATGCCATACCCGGGGCCTCGTGCCGCTGTGGGGACACAGAGAAGGCGGGTCAGGCCAGGGCTGAGATGAGGAACATGCACGAGGCCAAGGGGACGAGCAGGGAGAGGACAGAGAGAGCAAGGCTGAGTGCTCAGGACCTCGACTCCTGTGGCTGACCAAGTGCCAGACACGACAGGACACAGGAAGGACCAGGAAGGAGGGCAGGGGTGGCAGGAAGGTGGGGGGATAGGGGAGGGAAGGAGATGATCCCGGCGGGGTGGGGAGCAGCCAGTAGAGCCCATACCGATGCCATCGCCGCGATACTGTTCGGAGGTGGGCGTGGAGATGGCGTAGCCATTGTTCCGGCAGAAGAAGATGATGGGGCACTCAAGTGTGGCCGCGAAGTTGAAGCCGGCGTGGGCGTCCCCCTCGCTGGCCGCCCCCTCACCGAAGTAACAGATGACGACCCTGTTGGCATTGGCCCGCTTGGCTGCGTAGGCTGCCCCCACCGCTGCAGGGGATGAGAGGGTGGTGAGCAGGGGCGAAGACTTACACGCACTCACTCAACACTCATTCACACTCACACAACCCAGGGCTCTGAGGCTCAGGCCAGCGGTCACCAGGCTTCAAGGGGAAAGAAAACACCTGAGCTCCTGATGCCCCCAGCACCTGCCCATCCAGGTCTCCTCCCGCTCAGCTGAGAGCAGCTCCACCCTTCCAACTGCTCAGGCTGAAGACTCCAGCATCATCTCCAAGCCAAACTTCCCACCATTCCCCACATCTGCTCCACCTTCAGAACCTGACCCCTCTCACCTCCTCCTCAGCACCACCCTGGCCAAGCCCAAGTTACCGAGCAGCCTCCTTACTAGCTCTTCACACACTGCCCAATCTGTTACCCACAGGGAGGCCTGCGGATTCCATGAAGAGGTGAGCCAGGCCAAGGAGGAGCAGACTCCTCCCCACCCACGGCTCCTGTCCCAGTATAAGTAAAAGTCAACATCCCTGCAAAAGGCAAAGGCCTTGAGGCCCCACCCAACCTGCACCATCTGCACCCCTCCCACCACCTCTGGACTTTATCTCTAACCACCCCACACCTGCTCACCCCATACCCGCTCACACCTGCCCCTCTGGGCTCCTCCCTGCTCCTCAAACACACCAGGCTCACACCTGCCTCAAGACACCACACAGCTCCCTCCCTCACTTCCTCTGGTCCATACTTCAGTGTCACTCTAGTGACGGCCCCCGGCTACTCCCACAGTGTACCACGCCCCACTGGCTTGGCTGCTCCCTACAGGACCCCCACCCTCATATACTCCAGGCATTCCCTCTCCATCTTTGTTACTGTCCATCTTCCCCACCACGATGGCAGCACCAGGAAGGCTGTTTGCGTTGCTTTTGTTCCCTGTACTTGGAGTGGCACCGGCACACGGCAGGAACTTCTTACATTTGAAGTGACTTAGCAGGGACCCAGAGGGAAGGTTAGGGGCAGGTCCCAGCCTTGTGGAAACCCTATTACCTTTAGTTCAAATGCCCCCTAAATGCCCCCTTGTCTGAGAAAGCTTCCCTGTCCACATTCCACCTAAGAGGCTCAAATGGCTTCTTGTTTCCCAACAGAAGAACACTATGAGCTAAGGGCTGTGGAGCCTTCTACTGTGCCGGGCACAGTGCTGAGGCCTGGAGAGACACAAACTCATGCATCTCAGCTGCCCTAGGGCAAAGAAGCCAGAGCCCAAACCAACCTAGATCAGGCTACAGGCCCCAGAGGGCAGGAAGGGGCTCCGATTCCTTTTTCTCCACGCTATGAGGGTGCAGGCCTGGCACCCGGTGGGTTTGCTTCCCAAACAAGCCTCTTATAAGGGAAGGGGCTTCAGGGCACCTACAGTGAGCTTTGGGGAAGCTTGCTTGACTCTAAGGACTGAGGCAGACAAAGGTCAGGGCCAAGAACCCAGACTCTGGAGGTACACAGTCCATGACTTGAGTCCCTGCTCCTCTCCCTCTGTGCCATATGACCGTTAGCGAGTGACTTCCCTCTTTGACTTCAATTTCCTTTTTCTTGAGACAGGATCTCACTTTGGCTAGAGTGCAACGGCACAATCTCAGCTCACTGCAACCTCTGCCTCCCAGGTTCAAGCAATCCTTCTGCTTCAGCCTCCCAAGTAGCTAGGATCACACCAAGCTAATTTGTGTATGTTTAGTTAGGGAGAGGGCTTTGCCATGTTGGCCAGGCTTCCTGCACTTTTTTTTCCCACTCGCTTGCTCTCTCTCTCACACACACAAAACATGGGCCTCCTGCTCTTGAAAACAGGAATAAGAGCAAATAATAACCTCTGTCCCCATGGCCACAATGAGGGTCCTATTAGACAATGAATGTGAAGCACTGGCACAGTGGAACCTGGTGCACATGTTGGCTGTGTTTGTGAGCAGACAAATGCAGTGGGCATGTGGTTGGGAAATCTAGAGTGTGGTCGCACAGGCTTTAGGCCCCTGAATGGGGTGGGGATAGCAACAGAGCCCTCTTCTGAAGGGTCCCAGACAAGAGGTGCATTCCAAGTCTGGAACACAGGCCGGGTGCAGTGGCTCACATCTGTAATCCCAGCACTTTGACAGGCCAAGGCAGGCAGGTCACTTGAGCTCAGGTTCAAGACCAGCCTGGCCAACACGGTGAAACCTTATCTCTACAAAAAATACAAAAAATTAGCCAGGTGCAGTGGCATATGCCTATAATCCCAGCTACTCAGGAGGTTAAGGCAGGAGAATCACTTGAGCCTGGGAGGTGGAGGTTACAGTGAGCCGAGATCACACCTTGGATTCCAACCTGGCTGATGAGAGTGAAACCCTGTCTCAGACAAAAAAAAAAAAAAAAAAAAAAAAGGGCTGGGCACAGTGAATCATGCATGTAATCCTAGCACTAGCTGAGGCGGGTGTTTGAGACCAGCCCGGCCAACATGGTGAAACTCCATCTCTATTAAAAATATAAAACTTAGCTGGGCGTGGTGGTGCACACCTATAGTCTCAGCTACTTGGGAGGCTAAGGCAGGAGAATTACTTGAACCCAGGAGAAGGAGGCTGCAGTGAGCTGCAATCGCACCACTGCACTCTAGCCTGGGCAACAGAGCAAGACTCCGTCTCAAAAAAGAAAAATATAGTAAGAAGTCTGGAGCACAGACCAGGGCTCTGGTGGTGTCACCAACCCAGAATTCCACCCAGAAGGGAGGCAAGAGAGCTGAGGTCTGGACAGGGGTGTGACACTGGTCTGCATGTGTGCAAGGTCCAGGGCATGCATCCTCACCCTGAGGGATCTGTGTGGCCAGTGGAGAGGAGATAGTGACAAAGTGGCGTTCCTTGCAGCCGTAGTGGACAGGCATCTGGCGCCCCTTGCCCAAGTCACTGATGTTGCCATAGCACTGGGCCATGAATAGTTCCAGGGGGTAGTCGCGATACATCAGCACACCTAGTAGGGGAGGAGGCAATGGTTAGCTGAGTGGGCAGTGCAGACGGTCAGATCGGCCCTGTGGGTGACCCGCAGCATGCCGGTAGACAGACAGGAAAGCTCAGGCTTGTTTTTTTTTTTTTTTTT
>NW_012114644.1:4250428-4253194 GCF_000951035.1 Colobus angolensis palliatus | reverse complement strand
GCTAATTTTTGTATTTTCAGTAGAGACGGGGTTTCTCCATGTTGGTCAGGCTGGTCTCAAACTCCCAACCTCAGGTGATCCACCCGCCTCAGCCTCCCAAAGTGCTGCAATTACAGACATGGGCCACGGCGCCCGGCTTACTTGTTAATATTTTAGTTAGAGTTGAGGGTGATTAGCATTACTTCAACATTCAACTTTCATACAGGTTTATTGGTATTTTCTGACACATGCTTTTGAATGGACATAACACAAATCCACATAACATGTGGCTGTGGTGCATATGTAACAGATGGAAACAAGAGTTGCTCTGGTTAAAGAGGGAAAGAAAGGCCTTGTAGAGGGCCAAAGAAGGTCCAAGGCACTGATACAGGATCTTGGAATCAGGCTTTCTCAGAATGTGGTACTGGGTCCACCCACATGAGAAGGACTGGGTAGGGGCGGGGAAGGTGCTAAAAGTACAAACTTGCCAGGTGCAGTGGCTCATGCCTGTAATCCCAGCACTTTGGAAGGGTGAGGCAGGTGGATCGCTTGAGCCCAGGAGTTTGAGACCAGCCTGGGCAACACGGCGAAACCCCATCTCTACCAAAAATAAATTTAAAAAAAAACAATTAGCCAGGTGTGGTGATGTGCACCTGTGGTCCCAGCTATTCAGGAGGCTGAGGTGGGAGGATCACTTGATCCTAAGAGGCAGAGGTTGCATGAGCCGAGATCATGTCACCGCACTTCAACCTGGATGACAGAGTGAGACCCCATCTTGAAGAAAAAGAAAATACAGACTCACAGGCCAATTTGCACCAGGGAACTCCAGGTCCAGTGGGAACTGCTGCTCTTGCTTGACACCTGCTACCTCTTTTCTTATTGGTCTCAGAGACAGGATCTCACTCTGTCACCCAAACTGGAGTTCGGTGGTAGAAACATAGATCACTGCAGTCTTGAACTCCCGGGCTCAAGCAATCCTCCCACTCAGCCTCCTGAGTAGCTCGGACTACAGGTGTAGTCCCACCACGCCTGGCTAATTTTTAAATTTTTCAGCGATGGGGGTCTCACCATGTTGCCCAGGCTGGTATCAAACTCCTGGGCTCAAGCAATCCTCCCACCTCGGCATCCCAAAATGCTGGGATTACAGGCGTGAGCCACCGCACCTGGCACCTGCTTCCTCTTAACACTCCTTTTCACTGGGTGCCACTCCCTGCCAGTGCCACCGCTGACACTCCACGTATAGCCCTGGGAGGAGAGCCAAGGGTGGGAAACAGCGAGAGCTATGTCTGGGTCAGACAGCCATGCAAGGACTCGGCTCCACTCCTTAGGAGAACATGGCCTGAGCCCATGACCTCACCTCTGTTGACTCAGGTTCTTACCTGGCTTTTAGAGTTGACGGTAATGGCTGCCTCTCCTGCCTCACATGGATGGGGGAGGTGCCTCAATGAGGCAACACCATCGGGGCCTGCCCTAACTTCACCCAGTGTGCCCTTGCTCTGCAGTGTGGTGAGAGGAAATGACAATCTCTGAGGCTAAAGAGCACTTATAACAGCACCTTGGCTGGCTGGGCGTGGTAGCTAACGCCTGTAATCCCCAGCACTTTGGAAGGCCAAGGCAAATGAATCACTCGAGGTTAGGAGTTTGAAACCAGCCTGACCAACGTGGTAAAACCCCGTCTCTACTAAAAATATAAAAATTAGCCAGGCATGGTGGTGCATGCCTGTAATTCCAGCTACTCGGGGGGCTGAGGCAGAAGAATCACCTGAACCTGGGAGACAAGAGGCTGCAGTGAGCCAAGACTGCGCCATCGCACTCCAGCCTGGGCGACAGAGCAAGACTCCGTCTCAAAAAAAAAAAAAAAAAAAAAGAAATAGTCTAACCATAAATCATCACTATGGCCAGGCATGGTGGCTCATGCCTGTAATCCCAGCACTTTGGGAGACTGACGTTGAAGGATCGCTTGAGCCCAGGGTTTGGAGACCAGCCTGGGCAACATAGTGAGGCCTTGCTTCTACAAAAAAAAAAAAAAAAATCAAAACATTAGCCAGGCATGGTGATGTGCGCCTGTGGTTCCAGCTACTTGGGAGGCTGAGACAGAGGACTGCTTCAGTCCAGAAGTTCAAGGCTACAGGCAGCTGAGATTGTGCCACTGCACTCCAATCTGGGCTACAAAGCAAGACCCTGTCTCGAAAAAAAAAAAGAAAAACATCATCATTATGAACCAAATAACAGCATAGACCACTAATTTACAACTTCTGGACTACAGAAGAAGTACTCTAACCCACGTATGGCAGTAAAACCCTTTCTTCAAACAAAACCTCTGGTGAACACCCACCTCCCCATCAAAGGGAACCGCTCCAGGTGAAGGCGGCCCTTCCTCCTGAGTTAGAAGACAGAGGGGGTTTGTGATTGCCCTTGGACAAGCTCTTTGCCCACCTGGATAGTGGGACAATCTTCACATCCACACCTTAGGGGGCAGCACTGTGGATCAATGCTGCAAGCACTCAGACCAGGAACAGTATTCAGAGGGAGCTCTCTAGTACAGTGCTTTCCAAACCCTTTCCTTACTGCAGAACCCAGGCTTTAGATACAAATTTAATGGTGATCACATTACACACAGCAGTTACTTTTTTTTTTTTTTGAGACAGAGTCTGGCTCGGCCACCCAGGCTGGAGTGCACTGGTGCAACCTGAGCTCACTGCAACCTCCGCCTTCTAGTTCAAGCAATTCTTGTGCCTCAGCCTCCCAAATAGCTGGGATTCCAGGTGTGCACCACTACACCTGGCT
>NW_012114644.1:4243946-4250378 GCF_000951035.1 Colobus angolensis palliatus | reverse complement strand
TCTATTAAAAATAGAAAAAAGTTAGCCGGGTGAGGTGGTGGCGTCTGTAGTCCCAGCTACTCGGGAGGCTGAGGCAGGAGAATGGCGTGAACCCAGGAGGCAGAGCTTGCAGTGAGCTGAGATCACGCCACTGCACTCTAGCCTGGGCGACAGAGTGAGACTCCATCTCAAAAAAAAATAAATAAAAATAAAGGAGAAGAAAAAAAGAACAGCACTCTGGTGTCAAGAGCCCAGGGAAGCGCTGCCTATCATGATGAAGACCACTCTTCTCACTTCACAGATAACAGACAGCATCACCAAGGCAAGTGGCCTGCCAAGTGCGGCCTAGAGTGGGTCTGACTCAACTCCTTAGCCTGTACCATGCTGCCTCTGCACGAGTCCCATTTGCAGCTGCCCAGACACTTCTGCTGACCCTCAGTGCTGGAGAGTCACTCTCTCCCGTGTGGAGCGCTCAGCGGCTCCCATGATTCCCATGAGGCTTGCTCGGTCCTGCCTGGTGCCCTCACTCACAAAAGAGACCCCTTCAGCAAAAACAGGTGCAGTGCTCAGCACAGCTGGCGGGGCCCCAGCTTGCCGCCTGGCGTCTGGAAATCTCATTTTCCACATGGATGACACTCAACCTGACAAACATCACAGGGCGTTTGCCCTCCTAGAGCATGTGGGGCCAGGGGCCTGGTCCAGCTGTGAGCAGCAGACAGTCCAGGAGCAGGCTGCAAGTCATGCTGGTCCATAGGGGCTCTGGACAGCCACGTGGTCTGGCCCAGCTGAAGGGCTGTCCCAGGGTGAGGCCCCAATCATGACACCAACCCCTGCCCCTGAGCGCTCACTCTGTGCTGAGGGCACTGTGCCAACTTCCCCAAGACTCCCCTCAACAGCTGTCTTGGGAAGGGCTACCATCCCCCTTACGAATGAGGAAACAGAGACACAGGGCAGTTAAGCAACTTGCCCCAGGCTGTGTGCAGCGTCGAAGACAAAGGGTTAAGATGTGCCTTCCTGGCCCTATCAGTGCTCGCTGACACTCGGAGGGTAGTCCCCTTGCAGGGCCCCACACCAACAAGCTCCCTGGAACACCCTACTCACTGCTCCCTGGGCTCACTCCTTCGCTCCCAGGCACTCATTCCTGCTCAATGATTTTCTTCATTCCTGGTCTTTGACCCTTCCTTCCTTTCATTCATCCGGGCCTGCCGGGCCCCTCTGATCTTGCATCGCACTCAGGTCTGTCAAGGTTCTTCCACCTGCTCCTGCTCCCTGAAGGATACAGCACCTGAGGAGGGGCCAGAGGATCCCTGCACCAGGCAGACAGGGTCTCCAGCACAGACCACACCCACAGCGAGCGCCGACCTCACTGCATCTTCCCAGCGACCCTTGGATGCAGGTACCATCATAATCCCTCTTCTGGAGATTAGAAAACTGAGGCTCAGAGAAGGGAAGTAATGTGCCCGAAACCTGACAACTGGTAACAAAGGGTTAAGAGCACAGACCCTGAGCCACTACACTTCCCAGCCTTCAGAGTGGGAAGACCACCCCCTCCAGAGTCCTGACCCTGACTTGTCTCTTTCTTGCTTGGAAAGCTCTTCTTCCAGCTCCTTAGACCTTCCTGGCACTGTGCTGCTCCTGGAAGAACACTCAGAAAGACTAAATTGTACACCTCAATGGAGACCACAGGGCCAAACCACAGACAGACGTACCTGCCTCTCGGTACTGGCCAAACACCAGGTCTGTGTTGTCCAGGGCGGCGGCACTCCCCACGTGCGTGCCCTCCTCGCCATAGTTGGTCATGTAGAAGGAGATCCGGCCCTGGGGGTGGAGGGGGGATCGGGGGCCCACACTTGGTTATGCTGGGCAATGACAGAGAGCCATCCAAACCCTACCCAGCTTCTGACACCTCCATGAATTTGCAGTCTGCCTGAAGGCCAGTCCTGGGTCAGGCCATGCTAGGGTTCCTGCCTTTATGGAGATGCTGCCAGACTGCTTAGAACTGCCAGAGGGATCGAGTTGCTGTGATAGGAGCCCAAAGGAAGCACCTTTTCCACCACGGAAGGGCATCAGCAAGGACCAATGAACAAAGATGGGGGGGTGGAGGGTTCCAGGCAGAGGGAATGATAGACCATGAGGACCGAAGGGCTGGGATGTATAGTGGTAGGGGTGGGGAAAGATGAGGGAGAGGAAGGTGGCACCCAGATAACAAAGGGAACGATACATTGATTTTACTCTGAGAATAGTGGTAACCTGCCAACAGGTCTTCTCAAGGCAGCAATGTGGTCAGACCTGTGTTTTAGAATTGCTCTCAGGCTGCAGTGAGGGAAATGAATGGAGCCATCAAGGCTGACTGCAGCGAGCCAGGAGAGAGGGGACAGAAGCCCAGCTTGGTAGCAGGGGGAGGCGGGAGAGGAGCAGGTGGATGTGTCTGAGGAAGCTGAGTTGGCTGTGCTAGGGGGCAGCAGACCCTGTCAGCTGGCCACATCAGTGCCCAGCTTCCTTCTCCCAAATCCCCTATCCTGAGCCTCGAAAAGACATGCGCTCAGGTTACCGGCCTCCCTTGTAGCCAGAGGTGGCCGTGCGACAGTTTTAGCCAGAGATTTCGGTGGAAGTCTGCTTTTGCTTTCTGGATAGAAGAGACCACTGCTGCTGGTGCCAGCCCCATCCACTCCCAACTTCTTCTTGCCTTGCAGACAGCCAAGAAGCCTGGACATGCAGCAGCCATGCTGAGAACACAAGGCCACAAGCAGAGCACGAAGACCAATTCACCAGCAACAGTGAAGCAGAGAGAGGATGCGGCTGGGTTCCAGAGTGTGCTGCTGAGCAGCTGAGCAGTTCCTAAGGAAGTATCTACAGACAGGCTAGGTGCGGCGGCTCACGCCTGTAATCCTAGTACTTTGGGAGGCCATGGCAGGTGGATCACTTGAGGTCAGGAGTTCAAGACTAGCCTGGTCAATATGGTGAAACCCCATCTCTACTAAAAATACAAAAATTACTCAGGTGTGTTGATGGGCGCCTGTAATCCCAGCTATTTGGGGGGCTGAGGCAGGAGAATCTCTTGAACCTGGGAGGTGGAGGTTGCAGTGAGCCGAGATTGTGCCACTGCACTCCAGCCTGGACGAAAGAGGGAGATTCTGTCTCTAAATAAGTAAATAAAAATAACATAAAAGAAAAGAAGTATCTATAGCTTGGTGCAGTAGCTCATACCTATAATCCTGGCATTTTGGGAGGCCGAGATGGGCGTATCACCTGAGGTTGGGAGTTTGAGACCAGCCTGACCAACATGGAGAAACCCCATCTCCACTAAAAATACAAAATTAGCCAAGTGTGCTGGGGCATGTCTGTAATCCCAGCTACTCAGGAGGCTGAGACAGGAGACTCGCTTGAACCAGGGAGGCAGTGAGCCGAGATTGTGCCACTGCACTCCAGCCTGGGCAACAAGAGCAAAACTCCGTCTCGAAAATAAAAAAAAAAAAAAAGAAATATCTACAGAGGGAATGAGAGGGGAGAAAGGGATAGCAAGGGGAAGGGAGGAGATGGGGATGAGATGAGGTTTCTGGTGTGGGCGAGCGGGTGGATGGTGGTGCCCTTCACTGAGAAACAGACTAGATGAGGGAAAGGAGCACGCCTGGGAGGAAGATGTCAAGGTCAAGTTCAGACAGGATTAGTTTGCTGTGGGACATCCAGGGCGAGAAGCCAAGCAGGGCTCTGACATGCAGTCTGGCCAGGGCTCTGAGCAGCCCTGGCATACGGATGGACATGAGATCACACAGAGCCATGTGTAAAGTGCAACAAACACAACATGGACAGCACCTTAGGGACACGCCGGGGTCAGTGCACCTCACGGCTTGGCAGTGCCCTCCTCCATGTGTTCCCAGGCCTGGCTTTCCCGTTGCTGTGGGGGAAACTGATGGATGTGTGCTTTCTTCCAAGTGGGGAGCCAATTAAAAGTTAATGCACATTCCAGTGCCAAGTGAGTGGGCGGCGCTGAGTACTGAGGGCCTGGCAGGACTGCCCAGTTTCACGTGGGGAGGAGCCTGCGACCAGCCCCCTGAGCATCAGGACTTGGGGCTACTGGCAGAGGCTCCTGATTGCCTTCCCGGTATCCTATTCCCCTCCTCTGTTAACAGAGGTCTCAATCTCCCGTAGGCAGCAACTGCCTGGACTAAAGGATTATTAATACATTTCTCAGTCTCCCCTGCAGCTAGGAGTGGCCCATGAAATGTATGCAGATGTTACTAGGTGGGACTACCCAGAAAGCTTTAAAAAGGTGGGGGTGTGTGATAGCTGGGATGTGCCATGTCTGGCCTTCCACCTTCCCTCTACTTCCTGCCTAGAATGAGATGTGACGGAGAGAGCTTCAGCAACCATTTTGGCTCATAAGGGGACCTCAGAGAAGGTAGAAGCCAATGCTATGAGTAGCAGATCTAAGCAATGAAAAAAAACTGGGTATCCAATGACATCATGGTGCCACCAGACCTGCCACCTGTTTCCAGATTTTTTTTTTTTTTTTTTGAGACGAAGGCTCACTCTTTAGCCCAGGCCAGAATACAGTGGCGTGATCTTGGCTCACTGCAACCTCTGCCTCCTAGGTTTAATTGATTCTCCTGCTTTAGCCTCCTGAGTAGCTGGGATTACAGGCATGCACCACCACGCCCGGCTATTTTATGTGTTTTTAGTAGAGATGGGGTTTTGCCATGTTGGCCAGGCTGATCTCAAACTCCTGACCTCAGGTGATCCACCCACCTTGGCCTCCCAAAATGCTGAGATTACTATGAGCCACTGGGCCCAGCCCAGGTTTCTTTCATTCAAAAGAAGAAATTACTCGTCTGTATAGGCTACTGCTTTTGTTTTTATTTGTTAGGGTTTGGGGTTTTGTGTGTGTGTGTGTGTGTTTGTTTTGTTTTGTTTTGTTTTTGGAGTGGGAAAGAGGTCTGTAACTCACAGCTGAACACAGTCCTAACAGAAGCAGGCCACGGGTGATGGGTGAGGTGACCTTACTGAGAGCTTCCTCTGTGTCAGCCAATAGGCATGAACCCTACTTGCTGTGTCTCACAGAATTTCTACCCCTGCCCTTTAGGGTGGTTCTATCATTAGCCTCATTCTTTAAAACAATGAGGAAACTGAGGCAAAGACAAGAAAAATCACCTGTCCGAAGTCACAGCTGTGACTGGACCCAAGCCCACTGGACTCCAAAGCCCGTGTGTGCAACTCACAGCGGGGCAGGAGGGAGCCTATGCGTGCAGGGGTGGTGTGGCCTGGCACTGAGGCTGTGGAGAGAGGAGCAGAGAGCACCAAGCCACGGGAGAACAGGCAGGCAGGGTGGCCAGGAAGGGCTGGACTTGCTCCTATGGGCGCTGGATGCCCAGGGAAGTTTCTGGGCAGGGTGAAGACACTACCCTAACTCGGCGAACCCATGCATAGGATTCCTGTGAATGAGAAAGTCTGGGAGTGGGCTGCCTGCCTGAATCCAAGCAGTGTCCACAACAGGGTCACTTGGGCACTCGACACAAATGCAAATTCCCAAGCCTGGGAGAGGTCCTGACCCCCCAAGCCCTGGAGAGGTCCTGACCCCACGAGAGTGGTGGACATCCAAGGGCCTGCCTGCCCAACAAGCTTTCCACTTTTCCCAGAGGAACCCCCAGCCCCGCCCTCCATCTCTGTGGCCTGGGAGATGGACTCTACTCCTATTCTCCCTCAGTTCCTGGGGGGGCACATAGCCTGGGCTTGGCCAATCAGTCGCAGTTATTGGTTCATGACAGGGTCTATGACCAAAGCTTGGCCAATGAGTGCCAGCTCTGGGCCTTATACTGAACTGTCAAAGACGATTCTCTTTCCACTGCTAAGTGGAAAGGCTAATAATTGCAAGATGGATTAATTGCATCATAAATAAGAAGAAGCTAATATTAAGTGGTAGCTAAATGCCAGTTTTGCTGTTCCTAAGGCCATTACATATGCCACCATCAACCCTCATGCCAACCTCATGAGGCAGGTGCAGATAAGAAAACCAAAGCACTGGCTGGGCGCAATGGTACTTTGGGAAGTGCCAAGGTGGGAGGCTCACTTGAGCCCAGGAGTTCAAGACCAGCCTGGGCAACAAAGCAAGATCCCATCTCTACAAAAAATTAAAAACATTAGCCAGGGATGGTGGTCCATGCCTACAGTTTCAGCTGCTAGGGAAGGCCAAGGCAGAAGGATCGGTTGAGACCAAGGGGTCACGGCTACAATGAGCTACAAGTGCACCACCACACAACAGTCTGGGAGACAGAGTAAGACCCCGTATAAACTAATAAAATAAAATGAAATAAATAAAATAAACTAGGCCGGGTGCAGTGGCTCATGCCTGTAATCCCAGTACTTCGGAAGGCTGAGGCAGGCAGATCACCTGAGGTCAGGAGTTTTGAGGCCAGCCTGGCCAACATGGCGAAACCCCATCTCTTTTTTTTTTTTTTT
>NW_012114644.1:4212295-4243572 GCF_000951035.1 Colobus angolensis palliatus | reverse complement strand
TCTCAAAAAATAAAATAAAATAAAATAAATAAAAATAAACAAAACAAAATAAAATAAATAAAATAAGAAATAAATACAATTTAAAAAATAAATAAAATAAAATAGAAAACTGAAGCACTGAAGTTTTAAACAACTTTTCCAAGACCACAGAGCTAGAAAGGGGCAGAACTAGGACTTCAGTCTTACAGACTTGCTTCAGAGCCTGTACCCTACACCCTTTCTCTCTGCCTACCTACTCTGCATGAGCCAGGAGCTGCCAGAGCCTACCACCACCCGAAGAGGAAGAAAGCTAAGGCAAAGGAGAACAGAGCGAGAGAAGGTCTAATGACAGTTTTTGAGCCCCCTGGATCCAGCTGTGCCCCAAAAGAGGACCCTCTGGATGTATGGTAATTGGAGTCAATAACTTCCCTCTTTGTTGATACTGGCTTGACTGGATCCTTGTCCCCTGATACTAGGATTTATCAGGGGATCATAGCACATTCCACACGGGCCTAGGGTGGTCCCCTGGAGCACTCCAGGAAGCACTGGGGACCCACCCTGTTTCTCAGGACCATGTGTTTCCAAGAGGAGGGGCTGTCAGGCCTTCTTCCTGCCCTCTCCCCATACAGGCAAGCCCCCAGCCAGGGACACAGTAGGTATTTTTTAGTGATCACATCCATCCTTCTGCCCTAGGGCAGGACTGCTCTCACACTTTTCCTCCAGAGTCCTGAAAGAACGCTCAGAACTCTATGAAACTTCCCCCAAAAAAGAATCTCTCCTCCTTGAGAGCCATTCTTTGGCCCAAACACAGGTAGGGGACCTCAGGTCATTCCAGCCCCCTGTCCCCAGGCCTGTCCCCACGCACCTGCCGCTGAGACTCATAGAGGATGCGGTCCATGGTGTTAAGCAGTGTCATGCTCTTGTAGAGCTTCAGCACCTTCTCCTTTGGCAGCTGCGGGTGGAGGCACAGACAGACGTGGGGTGGTTGGGACCAGAGAGGAGACAGGCAAGGGGCCTGGGCATGGGGGGCATGGGAAGTGGGGAAGGTCGCCTCTCACGTGGGGGTCCTCGCTGGGGTTGATGATCTGGCCTTGCCGGTCCATGACACGGTAGATGGGGATTCCAGAGATAACATTGGGCTGGATGAATTCCAACTTGTCTATAAACTCAGCCGAGGCCCCTGGGAACTGGGGCTTGTCATCCAGAGATGAGAACTGCTGCTGCTGCCTGTGCGGGTGCTGGGGGAGAGAGCAAAGGAGACCACCTACATCAGAAGCAGCACCCAGGTTCAGCTGGCTCAACCCTGGCGGCAGGCAGGCGGCATGGTGGTAGAGCACATGGCCCCAGTGAACTCTGGGGCCTGACTCACAGGGTCTGAGGCCCAACTCCAATACTTTCTCACTGCGACACCTTGGGCAACTGACTACAACTTCTGTCTCAGTTTCCCCATCTGAAAAACTGGGATGAAAACAGTAACACCTATCCCATAGAACTGTTGTGAGATTAAATGACTCAATAAAGTGGCTGGAAAGTCAAGAACTGGTACATATTACTATTCTCATTACCATAGGCCCAAACTCTTCATACTGGCAGCTATTTCTAGTCTCATTATCATAGGCTCAAACTCTTCATCCTGGCATTCAAGGCCTCCCCATTCTGGCCACAGATACCCTCTCCTCTCTCTCTCCCACTGTGATCACAGACACACAGGCCCACTGCAGGATGCCCTCTAGGCATCCAGACAGGCTCTCTTCTGACCCCTATACTATACACCAGCGAAGCTACTCAGGACAGAGCTTAAGTCTTTGAGCTCTTAAGAGTCAGACTGCCTAGGTTCCAATCCCTTACTGGCTTTGGGAGGCCGAGGCAGGCGAATCACCTGAGGTCAGGAGTTCGAGATCAACGTGGCCAACACGGCGAAACCCTGTACCCACTAAAAATAGAAAAATTAGCCGGATGTGGTGGCACATGCCTGTAGTCCCAGCTACTCAGGAGGCTGAGGCAGGAGAATCACTTGAACCCAGGAGGCGGGGGGTTGCAGTGAGCCGAGATTGCGCCACAGCACTCTAGTCTGATGACAGTGACACTCCATCTCAAAAAAAAAAAAAATCCCTTAGTGGGTGATACGGCAAAGTAACTTCCCTCTTCATGTGTCCTCTTCCTTGTCTATAAAAATTGAGAATCCCTCGTGGAAATGAGAGGCTTAAACAAGATCATGTGAATAAAATGTTCAGCAAAGTATCTGTAAGCCACATAACAAATGTTCAAAACAATCTTAGCTATTCTCATTTCTCCCTCTCATCTCTGCTTGCTTCACGAGAAGGTCTCTTTCCCTTTTGCCTGGCAAACTGCTACACATGCTTCATTGTCCACTCTACTCTGGTCCCAGCTCCCTCTGCGAGCCCAGACTGACTCATTCAACAAATATTGAGGCACCTGACATGTTCCAAGCCGTGTGCTGGGTTCTGGGGACCTAAGGCAGGCAAGATATCTGTCCTTGCTGCCTAGCAGGGAGGGCGGATGCTGAACAAGTAACGATGACAGTGGTTCATATTATCCTACAGCAGAAGAGATGGAGGGTAAGGCTTCCCTGGGGAAGTGATGTTAGAGGTGAAACGTGAGGGATAACCAGGAGGCAGTGAAAGCGCATTCCAGGCAAGGGGATCAGAACATGCAAAAGACAAAAGTGGCCAGGCACAGTGGCTCACGCCTGTAACCCCAACACTTCAGGAGGCTGAGACCAGGCTGGTCAACATGGTGAAACCCCACGTCTACCAACAATACAAAAATTAGCTGGGCGGGCTTGTGTACACCTGTAATCCCAACTACTCAAGAGGTTGAGGCAGGAGAATCACTTGAATCTGGGGGGCAGAGGTTGCAGTAAGCCCAGATCGCACCACCACATCCCAGCCTGGGCAACAGAGACCCTGCGACATATACAAAAAAAAGACAAAAGGCGAGGAATAGTGTATCCTTCATGGAAGACAGAAGGAGCTCAGGGCCTGGCAAGGTGGCTCACATCTGTAATCCCAACACTTTGGGCTCAAGGATTACTTGAGCCCAGGAGTTCAAGACAGGCCTGAAATCATATCTCTACAAAAAATTTTAAAAATTATCCAGGCATGGTAACATACACCTGTAGTTCCAGCTGCTTGGAAGGCTGAGGTGGAAGACTCGCTTGAGCCCAGGAGGTGGAGGCTGTAGTAAGCCTTGATCACACCACTGCACTCCAGCCTGGGCAACAGAGCAAGATGCTGTCTCAAACAAAAGAAAAGTTCAGAGGGGCTGGAGGAGTCCTGCAAGGACATCACACCTCCTCAGGTCAGATGAGGAGTGGCTGAGAAAGTCCAGGGGACCTGTGAGAAGCCTATAAATGCTCAAAGGGATATGAACTCACTGGGACTCTTAGCTCTGGAGCTAGGCAGCCTAGAACTTGCCAAGGCGTTGCAACAGCTCCCCCTTATGAAGCACCTGTTGTAAACCAGCTAAGCCTGGCATGCGCAAGACTACTGACTCCCTGGGGAATTTGTGAGGGGGATTATCTACCATTGCCCTTGAATAGATGAGGAAACTGAGGCCTGGGGAGGTAAAATAACCTGTACCAGACCACAAATTTGAAAAAAAAAAAAAAAAATTGGGCTGGGCACAGTAGCTTATGCCTGTAATCCTAGCACTTTGGAAGGCCAAGGCAGGAGGATCACATGAGCTCAGGAGTTTGAGACCTCCCTGGGCAACAGTGAGAAACCTGGTCTCTACAAAAAAATACAAACATTAGAAAGGTGTGGTGACACACACCTGTGGTCCCAGCTACTTGGGAGGCTGAGGCAGGAGGACTGCTTGAACCTGGAAGGATGAGGCTGTAGTGAGCTGAGATTGTGCCACTGCACTCCAGCCTGGGGGACAAAGTGAGACCTTGTCTCAAAAAAAAAAAAAAAAAAATTACATCAGGACTGGGCTTCTAACCTGGGCAACGCTGAGATTCAGGCTCATAGACGTCCATGCTCCTCACCCCAACTACCCCTGCAGCCTGATTTTCAAATATCTGCAACTTTTCTTCCCACTACTCCCAGGATTCCTCCGAGGTCAGTAATGGTGGCTTCACTTCCCACGGATGTTAAAGAAGGGCGGGGTTTGCCACAAGCTGGATCTCACACATGGGTGCTCAAATGTGTTCCTCCATCTTCCTTTAACTGCAGTGAACAAGCCGTCAACAGTTCCAGCGGGGTAGCATGTTCAGTGCGTGTTTATTTGCATTTGTAGTCGTGAGGAAATTACACTCCCAATGGCAGGGCAGATTCAGGCCTGGCAATGTCACCGTAGGCCTCCCCTTGTGAGGAGGAAGCAGCCGGCCTCTTGCAGCACAGCGCTTCCCCCTTCTGAGTACCCAGCACAGCCAGCCACTGACTTAGAAGATTCTTTTGTTTCATGTCTCTCTCCCACACACACCACAATCCCAGGAAGGCAGAGACAGCGTCCAGGTTGCCTTCACAGCAGGCACTCAAGAGGGAATTCCTGAGTGAATGCATGAATGGGCGGTTAAGTTCCCTGGCTCTGGAGTTCAACTGCCCTGGGTTCCAATTTCTTAGCTCATCGTGTGGCTCTCTGCAAAAACACTTCATCTCTCTGAATTTCCTCATCTATAAGAAGGCTGCAGAACCGATCTGGGATGTATTACGTACTCAAAACTTGGTAAGAGAGAGAAAAACAAAACCTAGGAAGGTGAGAAGTGAGAGAAAGGGAAGTGACTACACTTTATGAGGATGGGGAAAAGAGGAGCTGGGAAGAACTAATTGCACCTTAAAGTGGATTTTAAATTCAAACTGTGGCAATGTGCAGCGGCTCATGCCTGTAATCCCAGTACTTTGGGAGGTTGAGGTAGGAGGATCACTTAAGGCCAGGGGTTCGAGACCAGCCTAGGCAAAACCCCTGTCTCTGAAAAATTGTAAAATCAGCCAGGAAGGCTGGGCATGGTGGCTCACGCCTATAATCCCAGCACTTTGGGAGGCCACGGAGGGCGGATCACCTGAGGTCAGGAGGTCGAGACCAGCCTGGCCAACGTGGTGAAACCCTGTCTCTACTAAAAATACAAACAATAGCCGTGCATGATGGTAGGTGCCTGTAATCCCAGCTACTTGGGAGGCTGAGGCAGGAGAATGGCTTGAACCTGAGAGGCAGAGGTTACAGTGATCCAAGATGGCGCCATTGCACACCAGACTGGGTGACAAGAGTAAGACTCTATCTAAAAATAAATAAATAAATAATAAATAAATAAAATAAAATTAGCTGGAAATGGTGGCATGTATGTGTAGTCCAGATACTGGAGTTGCAGGAGCCTGAGGTGAGAGGATGGCTTGAGCCCAGAAGGTCAAGGCTGCAGTGAGCCATGACTGCACCAGTGCACTCCAGCCTGGGCAACAAAGTGATACCCTGTCTCAGAGAACAATAAAACTAAACTATGGCACCAGCAGATACTCCAGAGACGGAGACTGAGGCACAGGGGAGACGGCATGCTGATGGAAGAGGACCGAAGGCCGAAGTCTTCAGACGGGCACTAAGAGGGGAGGCCAGAGTCTGATAACAAACCAGGGTGTCAGGGCAGGAATGTCAGCCTCTAGAGGCTGGACAGCTATCTTCATGGCACCCCAGCGTGCTCCATATACTGGAGCTGGGCCTTGGCTGTACCCTCCTCCCCTTTTTGCTGGGCTGGTGGCAGTAGTCCCCAGCCCCAGGGTTGCTGCACCAATTCAGTGAGCTATGCAAAGGGCTCCGCACCGCCCTGGTCCTGAGGAAATGCTCCATAATCGGAGTGGGTGGTCAGATGCCTGCAGAGGAAGGATGCGACTCCACCCATCCATTCTTCTAGTTTTTGGTAGGGGATGGGGGTAGTCTGTCCCGGTGGCCCAGTGATTTACAATGGCAGAGGCTGCACAGATTTACACAAAGCTTCATGCCATGTCCTCTCCCACCACGCAGGAAAGCACAACCTGCCCGCCCTGGATGGTCTGGTCTGCCCAGGAAGTACTGGGGTGGCCCTGGTGGAGTCATTTGAAGGCACCATGGCTAAGCGCATGGACTCTTAACTGAAAAGACCGCTGCCTGATTGTGTGACTTACGCTCCCTGAGCCAAGAACAGTGGCAGACGCCTGTAATTCTAGCTACTGTGGAGGCTGAGGCAAGAGGATCACTTGAGTCCAGGAGTTTGAGGCCAGCCTGGGAAACATAGTGAGACCTCATCTCTACAAAACAATTAAATAAATAAATAAATAAATAAATAAAATTTAAGGCCAGGTGTGGTGGTTCACGCTTGTAATACTAGCACTTTGGGAGGCCAAAGAGGGGTGGATCGCTTGAGCCCAGGAGTTCAAGACCAGCCTGGGCAAGACCCCATCCCTACGAAAAATTAGCTGGGCATGGCGGTGCACACCTGCAGTCCCCAACTACTCGAGGGGATGAGGTGGGAGGATCCCTGAAGCCCAAGAGGCTGCAGTGAGCCAAGATCACGCCACTGCACTCCAGCCTGGGTGACAAGGTAAGACCTGTCTCAAGGAAAAAAAAAGAAAACTTTTTTTAAAGAAAATCTCCCAGAGCCTCAGTTTCCTCCTGTGTACACCGAGGGTGGTATAAGTACTTACCTCACGGGTTGTCGTGAGGATTAACTGAGGTGACCTGTGTGGACTGCTCAGCCCAGTGTCTGGCACATAACGAGTGTTTCATAAACACGAGTAGCGAATAAGTATTTCTCATGATTGTTCTTGTTAAACAGATACTGAACATTTGCTCCAAATCATGCTCTGAACTGAGGGCTGGAGACAGGGAGGGATGAATGACAAACACTGAACACACAAGTTACAATCAAGAGTTGCTCTTACTCACATTGCTTCACCTGAGTAGCCTAAAAAAATAAATGTCAAGTTGACAGATAAGCCAAATGAAAATAAAGAAATAATATGGCTGGGCGCGGTGGCTCACGCCTTTAATCCCAGCACTTTGGGAGGCTGAGGCAGGTGGATCACTTAAGATCAGGAGTTCATGACCAGACCAGCCTATCAGGCTGATCACGATGGTGAAACCCCATCTCTACTAAAAATACAAAAATTAGCCAGGTGTGGTGGCAGGCACCTGTAGTCCCAGCTACTCAGGAGGCTGAGGCAGGAGAATCGCTTGGACCTGGGAGGTGGAGGTTGCAGTGAGCCCAGATCGTGCCACTGCACTCCAGCCTGGGTGACAGAGTGAGACTCCATCTCAAATAAATAAATAAATAAATAAATAATGAATTTTGGCCAGGAGACTCCATCTCAAATAAATAAATAGATAAATAAATAAATAATGAATTTTGGCCAGGCACAGTGGCTCACGCTAATCTCAATACTTTGGGAGGCCAGGGGAGGCAGTTTGCTTGAAGCCAGGAGTTCAAGATCAGCCTGGCCAACATGGCGAAACCCTATCTCTACTAAAGACATAAAAATTAGCCAGGCATGGTGATGCATGTCTGTAGTCCCAGCTACTTGGGAGACTGAGGCACGAGAATCGCTTGAGCTGAGAAGGCAGAGGTTGCAGTGAGCCAAGATCGCCCTACTGCACTCCAGCCTGGGTGACAACAGGGCAAGACTCTGTCTCAAAACAATAACAACAGCAGCAAATAAATAAGTAAATACATACATACACACAAAATTTTAAAATTAAAAAAAAACGGGAGATTTCAGAGGAGGCAAGATGTATAGTGGTTACCCATGTGGGAGGTAGGATGAGGGCCTCCAGGGCTAAACTGCCGGTGCTTGAATCGGGTTCTGGCTCTTTCCAGTCACGTGGCCTTGGACCCGAGCCAGTCTCTGTGGACCTGCGTGCCCTCGTGGAGATGGCATCCACCTCACAGGCTGGTGGAGAGGTGGGGAAAGTATCTGCCGCAGCTCTGGCAGGAATGCTCACCAGCTAGCATCAGACAGTACCCCTCCAGGAAGCACCAGCATCAGATGGCACACCAGGGAAAGCTTCCTAGAGAAGGGCGAGTTGAGCCGAGGGGTCAGAACATTTCAGTCCTAGGGAACAACAAAGGCTCCAAGGCAAGAGAAGAAAGCCTGGCAGCCTGGGACCCTGAAGACTGGCATGGCTGCTACAGGTCAATCAGAGAATAACTACATGCCAAGGTGCCACTCAAAGCACTTTATTTATACCTATGTGCTCACTGAACCCAGAGGGTATCCAGGCAGGGCAGGCACTGTTATCACAACTCCATCAAAGACAGGTGGTAGGTGAGGCTCCGAAGGGCTAAGCGACTTGTTCAGGTCCAGTGCATGCAAGGCTTTGTGGATGGCGCCAGTTAACTCCAAGTCCTCCGTATCGAGGGTAGCTAAGGCCATCCAAACCCACTTTCTCCAGAGCTCAAAGGCACTCTGCCCTAAAACAGAGTAAAGAGTTGAGCCCCCCTTCCCAGGATATCTCATGAGAAGGGAAAGGCGTGCAGATTAGGCAGGTGTCACTGTCCCTGTTTCACAGACAGAGACCTGGTGTTTGGGGTCTGGGACGCTTCCCTGAGGAAGCGTCATGTCAGCCATCATCTGAAGGACCTCATACCTACAAAGGCCTCCAGGCGGGAGGAGGCACATTCAAGGAAGGGAAAGATGGACAGGGGGACTGAAGTGGAAAGAGGGAAAGACAAGAAAAATCACCTGCCTGGCCACATGTGGTGGCTCACACCTGTAACCCCAGCACTTTGGGAGGCCAAGGTGGGTGGATAAGTTGAGGTCAGGAGTTCGAGACCAGCCTGGCCAACACGGCAAAACCGTGTCTCTATTAAAAATATAAAACTTAGCCGACAAGGTGGCATACACCTGTAGCCCCAGCTACTCAAGAGGCTGAGGCAGGACAATCGCTTGAACCCAGGAGGCAGAGGTTGCAGTGAACAGAAATTACGCCACTGCACTCAGTCTGGGTGACAGAGCAAGACTCCATCTAAAAAAAATATAAAATAAAATAAGCCAATACTGGACTAAGAAGGATGCTGCAAGACTTGAATCTAAGCTCCATCCTTTCTCCTCCTGGCAGCCTGGTACCATGAAAAGAAACTGGGCTTTGCAGTCCAGAGCTCCAAGTTCAGACCTCACCTCTGAGCCTCAGTCTCTCCACCTGTAATAGGAGAGTACTACCAATAAAGGCCTTGCACTATTGGCATATTAAATATAATAAAAAATTAGGGTTGGCATTGTAAACCATACAGCACTTCAAGATGTGGAAAAGGAGGCCAGGTTTCTTAACACACTACCAAGTAAGAGATGGACCCATACACTTAGAAGACCGTAACGCCCATCTCCATTCATCCCACAATACACACTGATACAGTTTGGCTGTGTCCCCACTCAAATCTCATCTTGAATTGCAGCTCCCATAATTCCCACATGTCGTGGGAGGGAGCCACTGCGAGGTAACTGAATCATGGGGGTGGATCTTTCTTTCTTTTTTTTTGGGTGGGGGGGACAGAGTCTTGCTCTGTCACCCAGGCTGGAGCGCAGTGGCCGGATCTCAGCTCACTGCAAGCTCCGCCTCCCAGGTTTATGCCATTCTCCTGCCTCAGGCTCCTGAGTAGCTGGGACTACAGGCGCCCGCCACCTCGCCCGGCTAGTTTTTTGTATTTTTTAGTAGAGACGGGGTTTCACCGTGTTAGCCAGGATGGTCTCGATCTCCCGACCTCATGATCCGCCCATCTCGGCCTCCCAAAGTGCTGGGATTACAGGCTTGAGCCACCAAGCCCAGCGGGGGTGGATCTTTCATGTGCTGTTCTTGTGATAGTGAATAAGTCTCACACGATCTGATGGTTTTATAAAGGGGAGTTCCCCTGCAAACACTCTGTCTGCCTGCCACCATGTAAGATGTGACTTTGCTCCTCATTCGCCTTCCACCATGTTTGTGAGGCTTCCCCAGCCATGTGGAACTGTGAGTCCACTAAACCTCTTTTTCTTTATAACTTACCCAGTCTTGGGTGTGTTTTTATTAGCAGCCTGAGAACGGACTAATAACACATTGAGTACCTACCACTTAGAGATACTGCACAGGGCACTGGAACCCCCAGATAGGCTACCCCTGAAGAGCTGGGTCACAGAAATAAAGTCACTGATAATTAGCACAGACCGAGCTCCAGGTGCTTCCTGACTTCCAACAGGGTAGGGACTCTACTCACCCAACTAGCCAGGGTCAGAGGGGTGAAATGACTTAGCCAAGCCCAGGCCTGGGGTGGTGGCTGAGAAACTGACTCACGATTCCTTGACAATCTGAGTTTCCTTCCTCCTCCTTTCCCTGAGCACTAAAACATCTGCTATGATAACAGAGACAGGAAGGGAGGTGAAAATCAGGCAAACACATCTGCAGGGCAGCATGGTATTCAATGAAGGAGTGGGCAGAGGAGGGGCAAGAAGTCAGGGACAAGTAAAGCAGCCCCACCCCTCCTTCTAATCCGACCTTCCTCAGTGAACCCAGTAATTCAATCCAATCTGTCCACAACTATACAGCCTCTCAACCTTTCCCTGACTATTTCTTCATCTCCACCTGGAAAAAACTGCATGATCTTAGCCAGGCGTGGTGGCTCACACCTGTAATCCCAGCACTCTGGGAGGTCGAGGTGGGTGGATCATCTGAGGTCGGGACCAGCCTGACCAACATGGAGAAACCACATCTCTACTAAAAATACAAAATTAGCCAGGCATAGTGGTGCTTGCCTGTAATCCTAGCTACTCGGGAGGATGAGGCAGGAGAATCGCTTGAACCCAGGAAGAGGAGGTAGCAGTGAGCCAAGACACTGCCATTGCACTCCAGTCTAGGTAATAAGAGCAAAACTCCGTCGCAAAAAAATAAAAAACAAAACAAAAAACCCTGCACCATCTAATAAGGCAGCCACCAACCACTTGGGCTATTAATTTTATTTTTGAGATAGAGGGCTGCTCTGTCACCTAGGCTGGGGAATAGTGGTGTGATCTCAGCTCACTGCAACCTCCACCTCCCAGGTTCAAGCAATTCTTCTGCCTTGGCCTACCAAGTAGCTGGGATTACAGGCACACGCCACCACGCCCGGCTAATTTTTTTGTGTTTTTAGTAGAGACAGGGTTTCACCATGTTGACCAGGCTGGTCTCGAACTCCTGACCTCATGCAACCTGCCCACCTTGACCTCTCAAAATGTTGGGATTACAGGCGTGAACCACCGCGCCCAGTCCACTTGTGGCTACTAAAACTCATAATTGAATAATATGCCCAGACAAGGTGGCTCACGCTTGTCACCCTGCATTTTGGGAGGCTGAGGCAGGAAGATTGCCTGAGTCCAGGAGTTCGAGATCAGCCTGGACAACATGGCAAAACTCCATCTCTACAAAGATTTAAAACTTAGCCAGGCGCGGCTGGGCGCGATGGCTCATGCCTGTAATCCCAGCACTTTGGGAGGCCAAGGCAGGCGGATCACCTGAGGTCAGGAGTTCAAGACCAGCCTGGTCAACATGATGAAACTCCTTCCCTACTAAAAATACAAAAATTAACTGGGTACAGTGGTGCACGCCAGTAGTCCCAGCTACTCGGGAGGCTGAGGCAGGAGAATCACTTGAACCTGGGAGGTGGAGCTTGCAGTGAGCCGAGATCGTGCCAATGCACTCTAGCCTGGGCAACAGAGCAAGATTCCATCTCAAAAAAAAAAATTAAAAATCAGCCAGGCGTGGTAGCACATGCCTGTGGTCCCAGCTACTTAGGAGGCTGAGGTGGGGGCATTGCTTGAGCCCAGAAGGTTGAGGCTGCAGTGAGCCATGATCATACCACTGCACTCACTCCAGCCTGGGCAACAGAGTGAGACCTTGTCTCAAAAAAAAGAAAGAAAAGGCTGGGTACAGTGGCTCATGCCTTTCAAGGCCAAGACAGGCGGATCACTTGAGGCGAGAAGTTCGAGATCAGCCTGGACAACACAGTGAAACCCCGTCTCTACCAAAAATACAAAAATTAGCCAGGCGTGATAGTGCACGCCTGTAATCCCAGCTACTAGGGAGGCTGAGGCAGGAGAACTGCTTGAACCCGGTGGGCAGAGGTTGCAGTAAGCCAAGATCACATCACTGCACTCCAGCCTAGGCGAGAGAGCGAAACTCTGTCTCAAAAAAAAAGAAAAAGAAAAGAGAGAAAGAGGTACAGAAAGAAAGAGAGTGAGAAAAGAGAAGAGACGAGACAAGACAGGAAAAGAGAAAGGAGAGGGGAGGGGAGGAGGAGAGGAGAAGAGAAGGAAAGAAAGAAGAGAGAACAGGTGGGAGAAATAAAGGGGAAAAAACAATAACTCTAAGATAATACAAATTTAAAGATATATAAAAAAATTAAAAGCAGGGACTTCTTCCCTCCCCATTCCCCACCACAAATGAAGGAGGGGAAGCAAGAGGAAAGGTAATCAGGAGATTGAGACAGGAGAGAAAGATTTAATCAGCCTTAAATGACCTTTCCCTAGCCTGCCCCAGTCCTGCCCACCTCCCGCCCCAGTTGCCCAGCCAATGGGCTCCTGGGACTGAGATCAGCTATGGAGGATATGAACTGCTCCAAAAAAAAAAAAAAAAAAAGTGAAAATGTCTCCAGCCCAAAGGCAGGAGACTGCCCTACCCACATCTTGCTCCCGCAGCCCTTCTGCATTTACCTGTTTCAAGTGACTCCATTCCTAGATACCTACTACGTCCTACTCCTGGCCCATCCTCTTCACCCTCCTCCCGTTTGTCCCCCTACCCAGAGCTTCTTTCCACAGATTCCATCTTCTCCTCCTTATGGATTGGGGATCAGAGGATCAGACTCAACCTCACAAGATCTTTTAAGATTTTTTTCCGCAGGGCCTCACCAATCCAGACCTTCCCAAGGTCACCCCTTTCTTCTCCCCATCTCCACCCTCACTATCAACAATGACCCACATTCCTATTGCCCTTATGATGTGCCAGGTCCAGTCCTTAGCATTTTACATATTAATTTTTCAGTCCTAAGAGGTGGCCACTGTTAATATTTTAGAGAGGGAAATTAGGTCCATAGATCCACAGAGATGCAGTCCGTTGCCCAATACACAAGTGGAAAGTGGCAGAGCAAGGACATGAATCCACCCATGTAATCACTGCTCTCCTATCTGTCAAATGTAGTTCAAAGCTCTTCTGCAACCCCTTGCCTCTCCCCCTCTAAAGAGAGGCCTCCACCTAGGTTTTTTGCAGTGTAATTTTGACAGCATCCACCTGAAGGGATTGTGACCCTTTTGACAAGAAACAAAGCCTTCTCAAGTGTTTCTAAGAAATGTGGGCCAAGTGCCCTGTCTGTACCTCTCTCCCTCCTTTTTTCCCCTCATTAACTCAACAAATATTAATCATCTCCTCTGTACAGTGTCCAGAACACACGAATTCCTTGTCTTGATATTTGATCAGGAGGCACAGGAACCAAACAAAATGTTTACACAATTCATTTAAAAATCAGAATTGTGGCAAAGGAGCAAAGAAATACAAGGCCCTATGCAGCCTGCAACAAGGGGACCTGCTCTCTTGTTTCTTCTTCTTGAAGAGGGATCTTTGCCCAGAAGAAAGTCTCTCCTTTATAAAGCCAGCTTCATTCTCCAAACCCTGAGGGAAAAGGTCTCGCGGTCTTCCCCTGTCCCTCCAAGGAACCTCCCCTGAATACGAGTGGCAGCTAATAAGGAACCCCCGGCCGGGCGCAGTGGCTCACGCCTGTAATTCCAGCACTTTGGGAAGCCGAGGCGGGCGGATCACCAGGTCAGGAGATCGAGACCATCCTGGCTAACATAGTGAAACCCCGTTTCTGCTAAAAATGCAAAAAAAATTAGCCGGGCGTGGCGGCGGGCGCCTGTAGTCCCAGCTACTCGGGGGGCTGAGGCAGGAGGACGGCATGAACCCGGGAGGCGGAGCTTGCAGTAAGCCGAGATCGCGCCACTATACTCCAGCCTGGGCGACTGAGCGAGACTCCGCCTCAAAAAATAAATAAATAAATAAATAAGGAACCCCCATCCCTCTCTTCAAGTCGTCTTCCTCCCTCAGGGCCCACAAAGAAGTTGCAAACGGGTTTTGTCCTCTCCTGAATCAGTGGAAGTTCTTTTCTTCTCCTAAGGAAGTGGTAGATCTTCCCTTCGGTGTCTTCTCCAAGGGGTCTCCCACTCTTTTTCCCTTCTGTGACAGCCCTTCCTTCATATCCTTCAGAGACCCCACACTCTGAAGATAGCCTTTACATCCCTAATCCCCTTTGGGAAAATCCCCTGGGGCCCAGGTACTCACAGATCTAGCCAGTCCCCGAGCCCCAGGCCGCCACAGCAGCAAGACGGCAGCCTGGCTCAGGCCTCGGTTTGGCCGCCAGACCCTCCCTGCAGCGATCGCTACCGCCATCTTGGCTAACAGCCACTCAGCGGTCCGGCACTCACGTAAGCTAGATTCGGGGCTGCCCTTTTATGTGCCGGACGCAAACTCCAGCACCATCTGACAAGAAAAATCACCTTCTTCCCATTCTGTGGTAGATAGAATGCACAGAGATTTGGAGAAGAAAATCTATCTACCCAAAATTTTCCCCAATCGCCTCATTGTAGTTACTCCTGTAACAGGCAAAGAAGAGGGCAAACTGACCACGGCCTCAGGGATTTAGGGCCCGGGGGCCCAGAGTAAAACAGGTCACTGCCAAGGCCTGCCTCCTGTTCTCAACTGTCCAATGGCGTTGCCAGAGTTAGGAGGTGGGACTGGGCGGAGCCAGATTGTTGGTAAACGCTAAGCCACGTGCGGACGCCAGGACGGACTGCCGAGCCCAGCGCGTGCGCAATGGTTACGCAGAGTGTTCGCAGCGCGCGCTGCCGGGCGGAAGTGATAATCGCAGCCACACGTGGGGTCGGCGCGATGGAGGAGGAGATGCATACTGACGCCAAAATCCGCGCTGAAATTGGAACAGGGTGCAGCCCTCGGGGTCCCGGCTGCAGCCTCCGGCACTTTGCCTGCGAACAGAACCTGCTGTCGCGGCCAGATGGCTCTGCTTCCTTCCTGCAAGGTAAGAACTTACCCAGGTCTTTTGGAGAGGGACTACCATGTACCGTGCAACGGAGTGCCCATCTCCCCACGATACCAGCTGGTAAATGTCACTCCTGCGTTGATGCATGATTTCTTGTCCGATTGAATACTACTACATACGCAGGGATACATACATCTCTCCCTCACGACTAGAAAGGAGAAGATAGCTCCATCTTTGTAAATATGTCTGAGAATGACAGGCGGGGCAAACCGTCCCCGCAAGAATTGATATTTCAGAATAGGGAAAATCACCTCACCAGGGTAAATATCGCCCTTAACTAGATTCCTCCTCCTCACCCCTGCCCCCGCCCGCCCCACACACACACCCGCTAGGTCCTTGCATAACCCGGACTGACGCAAACCTATCAATTTGCATACTCTGAACTGTGGCGGATCTTTCACCCACGTAAATACTCCTCAAATTGAAGATAATGTCACTGCCCTGGGTTGAAAAATACATCCCCACCGCTACCTCACTGCATCTCTCCACAGGAGTAAATATCCCTAAGATTAGGGCAAGTCTTACCTATAGGGCAAATATCCCCTTCGCCTAGCTAAATAACTCTCAGAACTAGATTAACTCCAAGAATATTCCTCTTTAACGTTTGAGACAGGAGGCTGGGCGCGGGGCTCACGCTTGTAATCCCCACACTTTGGGAGGCCAAGGCGGGTGGATCACCTGAGGTCAGGAGCTCGAGACCAGCCTGGCCAACATGGCGAAACCCCGACTCTACTAAAAATACAAAAATTAGCCAGGCATAGTGGTGGGTGCCTGTAATCCCAGATACTCGGGAGGCTGAGGCAGGAGAGTAGCTTGAACCCAGGAGGCAGAAGTTGCAGTGAGCCAAGATTGTGCCATTGTACTCCAGCGTGAGCGACAAAACAAGACTGTCTCAAAAAAAAAAAAAAAATTTGAGCCGGGCGCGGTGGCTCAAGCCTGTAATCCCAGCACTTTGGGAGGCCGAGACGGGCGGATCACGAGGTCAGGAGATCGAGACCATCCTGGGTAACACGGTGAAACCCCGTCTCTACTAAAAAATACAAAAAACTAGCCAGGCGAGGTGGCGGACGCCTGTAGTCCCAGCTACTCCGGAGGCTGAGGCAGGAGAATGGCGTAAACCCGGGAGGCAGAGCTTGCAGTGAGCTGAGATCCGGCCACTGCACTCCAGCCTGGGCGACAGAGCTAGACTCCGTCTCCAAAAAAAAAAAAAAAATTGAGACAGGGTCTCAGGATGTTGCCCAGGTTGGTCTTGAACTCCTAGACTCAAGCAGTCCTCCTCCCAAAGTGCTCATATAGGTATCAGCCACCACGCCCAGCCCCAATACATTTTAACAAAATCTGGCTGCTGTGTTGATTGTGGGGAGTATGGGGGAAAACAGGGAGGTGATGGTGGCTCCAGCCAGAACAGGAGTAGTGGAGGTGATGAGATTCTGGATGTGGTTTGAAAGTAAAATGGACAAAACTTACGTATAGTTTGGTTTGAGTGCAAGGAAAAAGAGTCAGGCATAACTAAAGTTTCTGCCCAGATCTGTACAAGTCTGGAAATCAGGAGAGACCCAAGCTGGACATAGGCAATTTGGAACTCTCTGGCTGTATATATGGTATTTCAGCCTATTGACTGAACGAAGTGAGTGTAGATGGAAAAGAGGTCCCAGGACCAAGCCCTAGGCCTTCCAACTTGAGCAGTCAGGGACTTGTGACAAGCAAGCCAAAGGAGACTCAGAAGGAACGCCCAGAGACTTAGGGGGAAACCGGGAGAGGGTGGTGACCTGGGGCCAAGAGAAGAACGTGTCTGAGATGTGATGGCTGACAGCTGTTTCAGCCTTACTGACAGCCGGGTCAATGGAGGGTTGATCATTTGGAGGTCAGTGGTGACGATGTTGAACTGCTGCAATGGAGTGGTGGGGTCACAGAAAAGGAAAAATAGACAGCTGTTCAGGAGTTTTGCTGTAAGAGGATCAGATAAGTGGGGCAGGAATTGAAGATGGTTGTGGGGTCAACAGGGGAGAGAATTGCTGGAGCCACGTCTTGAAGAAGGTGAGAGGGGAGGGACTCTTGTGCTCAGGCAAAACACAGGCAGTTCATCTGGAGCCAGAGGCGAGTTCTATTTTGGTTTCTCCAGTCCTCAGGGCAGTTTTTCCTGGAACTAAGCACACCTTCCGTGTAAGGGCAAATTGGGCATCCCAGGAAATACCGCGTTAACCAGGGACCTTCCCGGACCCTCCCTCAGGCTTAGCACTGATGCTGAATTGAGATACCTAAAGTTTCTTCGAACCTAAGAATTAAGAAGGGGCCAGGCGCAGTTGCTCACACCGGTCGCTCACACCGGTAATCCAAGCACTTTGGGAGGCCGATGAGGGTAGATCACCTGAGGTCAGTAGTTCTTTTTTTTTTTGTTTTTTTGACACAGTCTCGCCCTGTCACCCAGGCTGGAGTGCAGTGAAGCGATTGCGGCTCCCTGCAACCTCCAACTCCTGGGTTCCAGCGATTCTTCTGCCTCAGCCTCCCGAGTAGCCAGGACCACAGGCACGTGCCCCCATGCCCAGCTAATTTTTGTAGTTTTTAGTAGAGACAGGGTTTCACCACGTTGGCCAGGCTGATCTTGAACTCCTGACCTTGTGATCCACCCGCCTCGGCCTCCCAAATTGCTGGGATTACAGGCATGAGCCACCTCGCCCAGTCGAGGTCAGGAGTTCTGAGACCAGCCTGGCCAACATGGTGAAAACCCGTCTCTACTAAAAATACAAAAATTAGTCAGACGAGGTGGCACGCACCTGTAATCTCAGCTACTCTGGAGGTTGAGGCACAAGAATCACTTGAGCCTGGGAGGCGGAGGTTGCAGTGAGCTGAGATTGCGCAACTGCACTCCAGCCTCCTGGGTGACAGAGGGAAACTTTGTCTCAAAAAAGAAAATAGAGACAGGAGTCTTGCTATGTTGCTCAGGCAGGTCTCAAACTCCTGGCCTCAAGCAGTCCTCCCACCTGGGCCTCCAGAGTGCTGGGATTACAGGTGTGAGGCACCATGTCTGGCCTCAAATGTTTTGTTTTTTTCTTTTTTTTTTTTTTTGAGACGGAGTCTCGCTGTTATTGTCCAGGCTGGAGTGCAATGGTGCCATCTCGGCTCACTGCAACCTCCGCCTCCCCGGTTCCACCAATTCTGCCTCAGGCTCAAGCGATTCCCATGCGTTAGCGTCCTCAGTAGCTGGAGTTACAGGTGCCCGCCATCACAAGAGGCTAATTTTTGTATTTTTAGTAGAGATAGGGTTTCGCCATGTTGGCCAGGATGGTCTCAAACTCCTGACCTCAGGTGATCCACCCACCTCAGCCTCCCAAAGTGCTGGGATTACAGCAGACAGTACTAGAAGCCAGGCTATTTATTTCTTAGGTCTTACCTCCTGTACCCTGTTCATAGCTTCTGGGGAAATAAGCAGGAATCAGGATTCATTTCAGATATTACTCCTTTCTCAGGTGTCCAGAGTGGTACAGAATTTGGGGGCCAGTGCCTAAGGGAAGAGCTGGGCTGGGGAAGCTTTGGAAAGAGAAGTTGAGAGCAGCTGCAGTAAGAGGAGGATGGTTAGCTTTCAGGAAGAAAAGCTGGGTGCCCTTTCAGGGCACGGTGGCTCACGTCTGTAATCCCAGCACTTTGGGAGGCCGAGGCGTGCAGATCACAAGGTCAGGAGTTCGAGACCAGCCTGACCAACATGGTGAAACCCAGTCTCTGCTAAAAATAAAAAAATTAACTGGGCATGGTGGCACGAACCTGTAATCCCAGCTACTCAGTAGGCTGAGGCAGGAAAACTGCTTGAACCCGGGAGGCGGAGGTTGCAGTGAGCTGAGATTACGCCACTGCACTCCAGCCTGGGTGACAGAGCGAGACTCCGTCTCAAAAAAAAAAGAAAGTTACTAATATTAGGGCTAGGCATGGTGGCTCACGCCTGTAATCCTGGCACCTTGGGATTACAGTTGCCCAGGAGTTTGCAACCTGCCTGAGCAACATGGCAAAATCCCCTCTTTACTAAAAATACAAAAATTAGCCAGGCATGGTGGCACATGCCTGGAGTTCCAGCTACTTGGGAGGCTGAGGCAGGAGGATCGCTTCAGCCCAGAAGGTTGAGGCTGCAATGAGCCGTGATGGCACCACTGCACTCCAACCTGGGCAATGAGAGTGTGACCCTGCCTGAATGCCTGAATGGATGAATGTTAATAATATCAGCTAAAGTCTGTTGCGCACTCAGCATGAGCCCTGCAGTGTTCTAAGTATTCTCTTTGAATTGTGTCCTTTGATCCTCACAAGACGCTAGTGGGGAGCGACTGCTATTTTCCCCACATTACAAATGACGATACACAGGCAGAGAAATGAAGTGAGTGCTCAAACAATCACTGCCAACAAATGGCGGGGGTGACATGGGGAGCCCTGGCCATCAGGCTCGGTGCCACGAATGGGGCCCCAGGAGCAGGAAAGCTGTGAGTGAGGCCCTCCCGCCCTGCTGTCTCCTCAGGTGACACCTCTGTCCTGGCGGGTGTGTACGGACCAGCCGAGGTGAAGGTCAGCAAAGAGATCTTTAACAAGGCCACACTTGAAGTGATCCTGAGGCCGAAGATCGGGCTGCCTGGTAATTGGGCCCTGCTGAACCTCTGAATAGTGCCCAGTTTGTCATAACCGCCCCCCAGCTCCTCCCTACCAGCTGCCCCGAGTCTCCACTCCCCGCTTTGGTCTCCACTCAGCTGTTTCTGTCTTTAACTCTCTGCCCCATATCTCATCTTCTGTTGCTTCTCTCTCTGCCTCTAATTTCTCCCTCCCTCTTTCTCCCTGTCTCTGCCTCCACTCTCATTCATTCCATTAACCTGTTTTTCTTTTCATTTATTTGTTTATTTATTTATTTTGAGGCGGTGTCTCGCTCTGTCACCCAGGCTGGAGTGCAGTGGTGCGATCTTGGCTAACCGCAACCTCTGCCTCCCAGGTTCAAGCAATTCCCCTGCCTCAGCCTCTCGAGTAGCTGGGATTACTGGTGCATGCCACCATGCCCACTCATTTTTTGTATTTTTTTAGTAGAGATGGGGTTTCACCATGTTGGCTAGGATGGTCGTGATCTCCTGACCTCGTGATCCACCCACCTTGGCCTCCCAAAGTGCTGGGATTACAGGCATGAGTCACCGCGCTTAGCCATTTTTTAAAAATTTTAATTTCATATTTTTAAGATGGAGTCTCGCTCTGTTGCCCAGGCTGGAGTGCAGTGGCTCGATCTCGGCTCACTGCAACCTTCACCTCCCAGGTTCAAGCAGTTCTCCTGTCTCAGCCTCCCAAGTAGCTGGAATTACAGGCGTGAGCCATCGCACCCGGCTAATTTTTGTATTTTTAGTAGAGACAGTGTTTCACCATGTTGGTCAGGCTGGTGTCAAACTCCTGACCTCAAGTGATCCGCCCGCCTCATCCTCCCAAAGTGTTGGGATTACAGGCATGAGCCACTGTGCCTGGCCCATTAACCTGTTTTTCCACCCTTTTACCCTCATATCCTTCAGTCCCCACTGGCTGGGCCTACTAGGGTGGGAGTGGGTGTGGGTAGCAGCATAGACATGGAACTCCCAGGTCTTCTTCCCCTGGATGGTTCCTTTGGTGGATGCTGGAGGTAGCAGGGGTCAGTGGACGGCAGTCAGGCCTTGCCTTCTTCCTACTGGAATCTTCCATCATCCCAGGTACCTGTACCATCCCAGGCTGAGACTGTGGGTCCTTTCCAGGGGTTTGGGTAGGGCGTATGGAGGAAGATGAATCACATGAAGGGGAAGACCCTGAGAGCCGGTCTTCAATTTCCCCAGGTGTTGCAGAGAAGAGCCGGGAGCGGCTGATCAGGAACACGTGCGAGGCGGTGGTCCTGGGCACACTGCACCCCCGCACCTCCATCACTGTGGTGCTGCAGGTTGTCAGCGATGCCGGCTCTGTATCCTTTCTCCCAGGCCTCCTCCTCCAGGAAGTCTCCTGATTGCTTCCCTTCTGGTGGCTATATATATGCTCTCTGCTAGCCAGAAAGACTTCAAACACTTAACAGGTACCAGCTCACTGAAGAAGGAGAGCAAACAGCCTGGGTGCTTACTTATGTGCCAGGCACTGTTCTGTGTGCCTTACACACATTAACTCATTTAATATAGCACATGTCCTTAATGATCCCCGTGGAAGTGGCAGAGCCAAGATTTAGACCCAGACCATCTAGTTCTAGAGCCCAAGGACCCTGGCAGATGAGGGTTCTTATGTTCACATGTTTCAGGTGACAAAACTGAGGTCCAGAGAGGGGAAGGGGCTTGCCCAGGGTCACACAGCTGGAAGGCCGCACAGGCAGGACTCAAGCCCAGGCCCGTCTGACTCCAGAGCCTGTGCCAATCACTTTTGTTTTTTTGGTTTTTTTCTTTGTTTGTTTTTGAGACAGGCTCACTCTGTCGCCCAGGCTGGAGTGCAGTGGTGCAGTGTCAGCTTATTGCAACCTCTACCTCCCAGGCTCAAGCGATTCCCATGCGTTAGCGTCCTCAGTAGCTGGAGTTACAGGTGCCCGCCATCACAAGAGGCTAATTTTTGTATTTTTAGTAGAGACGGGGTTTTGCCATGTTGGCCAGCCTGGTCTCGAACTCCTGACCTCAAGTGATCAGCCCACCTTGGCCTCCCAAAGTGCTGGGATTACGGGCGTGAGCTACTGTGCCCCGCCAGCAATCACTTCTACTCGGCACCTCAGTGGATTTTAGGCCCTCAGTGCTGGGGGCGCCCTGAGCAGACAGCAGCTGAGTCAGGAGCTTGGCTTTGAAAGATCTCCCTGTCTGAGGTGAGGGAGGTTGAGGTTGAGGACCAGAATTAGGCACTGTAGAAGGCTTTACTGGAACATGGCCCTGAACTGGACAGACATTTTATGGATGGGCAGAGAGAGAAAGTATTGTGACCCCATTTTACAGAAGGGGAAAGTAAAGCCCAGAGGAAGTGGTGGAGGATCAGCAGCAGAGCTGGAACCAGTTGACTCTAAAGCTGTAGCCTTTGTGTGGCCTGCTGCGCCTGGAGAAGACACACCTGAGGAAACTGAGGCAGAGCCAACTGACTCCCAACCTGTGCTGTCTTTCCACTGTGAACTCCCTGCAGGCAGCAGTGCGATGGCTCTTCCTCCATTGCCCTGTCAGCTCTGTCACCGCAGAGTGGCTGCTACCCAAGTTTTAAGCCTGGCTTTGCCAGTGCCTCCCCCATGTGACTTTGGAAGGTTTCTTCCCTTCTCTGACCCTACTTGCCAACAAATGTGTGGTACGTACTTCAGTACATACCTGTTGAATGTTATATTCCCCGTCTAACAGATGAGGAGATTGAGACTCTAAGTCATTTGTTCAAGGTCACACAGCTGAGAGAGCAAAACTGGATCTGGAACCCAGGGCTACTTGATCCCCAGACCACTCTTAAGCACTCTGCCATACTGCCCTTCTGTGACCGATTAGTGATGTCTGCCACAGGCATCAGCCTGGTGGAGGGAGGCATGGATCTGCTCTGCTGGCCAGGCCTGCGGTAGAAACTTATTAGGCTGGGCGCGGTGGCTCACGCCTGTAATCCCAGCACTTTGGGAGGCTGAGGCAGGTGGATCACCTGAGGTCAGGAGTTTGAGACCAGCCTGGCCAACATGGTGATACCCCGTCTCTACTAAGAATACAAAGATTAGCCAGGTGTGGTGGTACATGCCTGTAATCCCAGCTACTTAGGGGGCTGAGGCAGGAGGATCGCTTGAACCCGGGAGGTGGAGATTGCAGTGAGCTGAGATCACGCCATTGCACTGCAGCCTGGGCAACAAGAGCAAAACTCCATCTCCCAAAAAAAAAAAAAAAGAAACTTAACCATTGCCTGTGGTGCTCAGCTCCTGGCCTGTTGTCTGAATGCTGCCTGCATGGCATTGGTGGATGCAGGTGTGCCCATGCGGGCTCTCTTCTGTGGGGTCACCTGTGCCCTAGACTCTGATGGGACTCTCGTGCTGGATCCTACATCCAAGCAAGAAAAGGTAGGTGTGAAGATCAGGGTGGCTGAAGGGCAGAGGCCAGACAGCTCCCCCTCCCTTCCTCCAGGCCTCACTTCTCTGCAGACAATAGGCTCATGCCACCTCAATCCCACTTAGCAAGGGCTGCTCTTACCATCATGGTTCATTTAGCAGCAAGTGATAGAAACCCAGCTCAAACTTGCTTAATTAGAAAGGAAATGTGGGGCTGGGTGCGGTGGCTCACACCTGTAATCCCAGCACTTTGGAAGGCCCAGGTGGGCAGATCATCTGAGGTCAGGAGTTCAAGACCAGCCTGACCAACATGGAGAAACCCCGTCTCTACTAAAAATACAAAATTTGCCAGGTGTGGTAGTGCATGCCTGTAATCCCAGCTACTCAGGAGTCTGAGGCAGGAGAATCACCTGAATCCAGGAGGTGGAGGTTGTGGTGAGCCGAGATCACGCCATTACATTCCGGCCTGGGCAACAAGAGTGAAACTCCATCTCAAAATATAAATAAGTAAACTAGAAAGGAAATGTATGGCCGGGTGTGGTGGCTTACACCTCTAATCCCAGCATTTTGGGAGTCCGAGGGCGGGCAGATCACCTGAGGCCAGGAGTTCGAGACCAGCCTGGCCAACATGGTGAAACCCCGTCTCTACTAAAAATACAAAGGTTGGCTGGGCGTGGTGGCACGTGCCTGTAATCCCAGCTACTCAGAAGGCTGAGGCATGAGAATCACTTGAACCCAAAGGGTGGAGGTTGCAGTGAGCTGAGATCGCACCATTTCACTTCAGCCTGGGTGAAAGAGTGAAACTCCATCTCAAAAAAAAAATAAAACCAGGACTTTAAACAGCATCAGGATGTCCTTGCTTCACTTCTCATCCCTGCCTTTCTCTCTACATCAGCTTCATTCTCTCTGGCCAGCATCTCTCCTGAGGCTGGGACTGACCACTTAAGTTCCATTTCCATCTTAAGAGGCTCAAAAGCAAACAAGAAGAGAGCTTTCCTCGTCGGCTCAGGTGCGGTGTCCTAAACTCAGGTTATTCTGAGTTTTCTGTCTAGTGCTATAATGGTCCCCTCCAGTCAAGAAGACAGAAACCACTTGGAGGGTTTCAGATGGAGGGAGTTAAATGCAGGGACTTTGTAACAACAGTGTTGGAGGAGCTAGAGGAGGAAAAAGGAACCAGGAGTGACACCCAAAGATGAGAAACCCCTCCCAGACCTGGGCTGAACCTGCGAGCCAGCTCCTGCTCTGTCATGTTGGAGACATCATCTCAATTGGCTCTGCATGCACATAGCATGTCCTGCCTCTGCCCTGGCCACTGAGGTCCAGAACCCATCCCACCTCCATGGCTGTCACACAGCCATCAGCACCTGCTATTGTCAGTGAGGACCAGGGTGCTGCTCTTCTTCCATTCTCCCACCTCATTACTGCTGGAAACTAGCTGGTAAGGGAGTCTGGGACATACAGCTTGCTGGCTTCCAGCCCCTCTGGGGCAGAGCATGGAAGGATGACTGGGAGGCCGAGAGGCACCAGATAAGTGAGTGGCACTGTGGCTAGCCCCTTGGGGCAGGAATACTAAGCTTGGAAGCCCGTCAGAACCACGTGGTTGAAATAAGGGGCATGGAGTACAGTTCTACAAAGGAAAGGCAGAGGGCTATATCCAGGGAAGTAGGGAAGGAGTGGTGTAGACGAAAAATGACTGCGCTTCATGCTTGATAGGTGAGCACCTGGCTGTGGAAAGGGAGGGGCCTGGAGGCCAAGGGTCCGGAGTCCCCTCAGTGGGACTGGCTGCAGGTGTGTGGTGGGAAGCGGGGTGTTGAGACAGGGTCTCACTGTCGCCCATGCTGGAGTGTAGTACGATCACAGCTCACTGAAGCTTCAAGCTCCTGGGCTTAAGCAGTCCTCCCACCTCTGCCTCCTGAGTAGCTGGGAACTCAGACATGCAACCCCACGTCCAGCTACTTTTTTTTTGTTTGTTTTCTTTCTTCTTTTTTTTTTTTAGAGATGGGGGTCTTCCTCTTTTGCCCATACTGGTCTTGAATTCCTGGCCTCAATCAGTGTCCTGCCTCGGCCTCCCAAAGTGCTGAGAGTATTGTCATGAGCCACTGTGCCTGGCCAAAGGACTGGCTGAGATTTTATCTGAGGGGAAGGTCCTAGGTCCCCCACCACCTTCTACCCCTTGTACCTAGGAGGCCCGGGCAGTCCTGACCTTTGCCCTGGACAGCGTGGAACGGAAGCTGCTGATGTCCAGCACCAAGGGGCTCTACTCGGACTCTGAGGTACCAGCATGGGGATGAGGGGAAAAGCCAGAACCTTCCCTCCCACTGATATACGGTCTTGTCCCAACTCTGCCCTGGATTCTGAGAGGCTTCAGGAGAGCCTCTTACATTTCTTCTTGTAAAAAAGAGGAAGTTTTCAAACTTCATGGTCCCAGAAACCTTTGCGGAAATGTTTAAGGGAAGCCCAATTTATGAGACAGGCAAAAAGAGGATGAGCTCTGTTTGAAGTCAGAAGAGGGCATGTGATGGTCCCCTAGCTCCCAGCTCAGAGTGGTGAACTACGGGAATTCCAGGTCTCAGGCTAAGGGACAGAGCCTGGAAACTCTTGGACCAGACTGTCTGCAAAAGCATGTCCAACCTGGACCTCAGGAATCTAGGAATACATGGCAGTGAAGACTGGGAGTCTCTTGATTCCGTGGCTCTTAGATTATTTGGGCCCAAGGGGCCCATGGCTGTAAAATCCCATTCTGTGCACTCTCCAATTCCATAGCTCTGCAAAGCTGGGGCCTCCAAGGTGTGGTTACCTGATTGGTCTGAATCCTGTTGCTGTCAGAATCTGATCTTGAAGCCCTTCGCCCTTTTCCTGATCTCTAAAAAACAGCTCATGAAATGGGAAATAATCCCTCACCACCTGCCTCACTTGGGGGCAGGGGAGTGATGGGAGGTTAAGGGAGTCAGATGGGGTCAGCAGAAACTCCTGGGTCACTAAGTCACGTGTGCACGCAGGGCTCAGCCCCCAGCACTGACCGGTCTCTCCCGCAGCTCCAGCAGTGCTTGGCTGCGGCCCAGGCCGCTGCGCAACACGTCTTCCGCTTCTACCGGGAATCGCTGCAGAGGCGTTACTCCAAAAGCTGAGGCAAGCTGGGGCAGAGGGCCGCTCCCACTGCCTCCACCCACTCACCCCCTATAGCCTGAAGCAAACCAGCGGCCCAGCCTTGCCTCTCTGTCCTATGGGCTCCTGTGAGCCTGCAGCTCTGTAACCACAGGGCTCCTGTGGGGAGGCCTTGGCCTGTGACAGCCCCCAGCAAGGATAACATTCAGAGGAGCTCACATTTATGGAATAGATAAGTCAATAAATTAATTCACTTTAACAAATGTCTGTTGAGTACCCATTGTGTGCAGGCCCTGCTAGTGAGATCCCAGAGGAGCAGGGAGGTAAACTGGAATTTGTCAGATGGTAGTAAATCTATAAAAAAGTAAACAGCAGGAAACAGGAGTTTGGGAGAGTCCCTTTATGGAGGGCAAATTCAGTACATCAGGCATCAGTGCCTTCACAGAGCAGGGCACCCTGAAGGAAGAAAGGGCATGAGCTCTTCGATAACGTGGGGAGGACCCCCCGGGACTGGGGACCAGCTTGGTGAACAGGGTGGCCAGAGCCAGTGAGCAAGAGCAGGAGAGCAGATGGGGCTGCGGGGAACGGGCAAGCATGCAGGTGGGGCCTTGTAAGCCATGGAGAGGAATCTCACCCTCCAACCCTGTGAAATGCAGCTGTTGTTATAGTCTCTGTCTTGTTCTGTTTTGTTTTGAGACGGAATCCCGTACTGTTGCCCAGGCTGGAGTGCAGTGGGGTGATCTCGGCTCACTGCAACCTCCGCAAGTGATTCTCCTGCCTCAGCCTCCTGAGTAGCTGGGACTACAGGCGCACGCCACCACACCCAGCTCATTTTTGTATTTTTAGTAGAGACAGGGTTTCTCCATGTTGGTCAGGCTGATCTCTAACTCCCGACCTCAGGTGATCTGCCCACCTCTGCCTCCCAAAGTGCTGAGATGACAGGCATGAGCCATCGCTCCCTGCCTAATTTTTGTATTTTTAGCAGAGATGTGGTTTCACCATGTTTGCCAGGCTGGTCTCGAAATCCTGACCTCAGGTGATTTGCCTGCCTCGGCTGCCCAAAGTGCTGGGATTACAGACGTGAGCCACTCTGCCCAGCCTAGTTTTTGTATTTTTAGGAGAGATGGGGCCAAACCCTGCCTGGAGTTGGAGGCAGTCCCATTCAAACCAAATGGCCTGCAATAGGGAAATGGATGCATCCTTAAGGAAACATGGAAGTGTTGGCACCTGGACAGGGAAAACACATCTGCCGCAAGCACTTAGCAGAGGCACATAGGAAGTGCTCACTAAGCACACTAAGAGGGGCTAGATATTATCAAGCAATAAAGGCCAGGCTCGGTGGCTCACGCCTATAATCCCAGCACTTTGGGAGGCTGAGGTTGGTGGATCACCTGAGGTCAGGAGTTGGAGACCAACCTGACCAACATGGTGAAAACCCATCTCTACTAAAAATACAAAAATCAGCCAGGTGCGGTGGTGCGTGCCTGTAATCCCAGCTACTCAGGAGGCTGAGGCAGGAGAATCGCTTAAACCCGGAAGGCGGAGGTTGCAGTGAGCCGAGATTGCGCCATTACACTCCAGCCTGGTGACAGAGCGAGACTCCGTCTCAAAAAAAATAAAAAATACAAAAAATTAGCCAGGCATTGTGGCACACGCCTGTGGTCCCAGCTCCTTGGGAGGCTGAGGAGGGAGGATCACTTGAACCTGGAAGGTTGAGGCTGCAGTCAGCCAAGATCGTGCCACTGCACTCCAGTCTGGGTGACAGAGGGAGATCCTGTCTCAAAAAAAAGAAAAGAAAAAAAAAACCTCAGAGGGAGACAGCAACAGCAGTCATTTCCATATATGATGCCTTTAATCCTCACTACAGCCCGAGGTGTGCAGAAAGTCCCATTTTGCAGAGGAGAAAAAATGAGGCTTCAAGAGAAGTCACTTGGGCCAAGCTTACACAGCTAACAGGTAGAGGAGTAAGGACTTGGAACTCAGCTCTCTCCAGTTCTCTGCTAACCACCAATATTGGAATGAGAACATCCTGCTGTTTAGAAACCGGCAGGCATGGTCGCTCATGCCTGTAATCTCAGCTCTTTGGGAGGCCAAGGCGGGAGGATCAGTTGAGCCCAGGAGTTTCAGACCAGCCTGGGCAATGTAGCGATGATGCCTTGTCTTTACAAAAAAAAAATTTTTTTTTTAATCAGCTGGGTGTGGTGGCAGGTGCCTGTAGTCCTGGCTACTTGAGAGGCTCCTGGGCTCAATCAGGAAGATTGCTTGAGCCCAGGAGTTCAAGGCTGCAGTGAGCCATGATTGTGCCACAGCACTCCAGCCTGGACAACAGGGAGACCACCTCTCAAAAAAAAAAAAAAGACCCTCTTCCCCTTTTCCAGCTCAGGTCTTAGGGAGCAAGAACCCTGGGGATGCCCACCACAGCCCGTCACCCTGACCAGTCAGTCCCCCATTGGTCTCAAGCACCCCCAACCCCTTCCATCCTCCCACACGCATGAACAGACTCTGGTTTGCTGCAAGAGTGTCTGGTGTTTAATCTCACGTTGCTGCCGCCTGATGAGCGGTGGCCAGGAAGGGGAGGGGTTCCAGTCCAGCTCGCTCCCGTTTCTAGATGCTCCTGCCGCCGCCGCAGCCTCATCCACCAAGATTCTCCACTCTCTGCCCACAGATTTGCTGGGCCGCCAGCCTCAGGGTTCACAGTGAGGGCTGTAGGGGCAACTAGGGCGGGTCTCGGGAGGCAAGGTAGGCGGCCAGGGTCACCAGGGCAGCCGCATACGTGCACACGCCCAGCCCGACGGCGAGGACCCCCAGCAGGAAGGCACGGCGGGAGGCGGCCCCTGCCCCCTGGATGTCCCCCTTGGCCCAAGCCTTGTTGGTCTGTAGAGGCAGTGGGCAGCAGTGACCCAGGCATCCCCTCAGTCCCAGACCCTTCCCCTGGTCTCTCCCCCACCCAATATACCCATTCATGCATGCATGCATGTATTCCAAAAGCAGATACGTAGCACCTACTATAGGTCAGGCACTGGGGATGCTGAGTGATTAATAAAAACATTAAAATGGTATACGCCACTGTTCTAACTGATTTGATTCTCACATAGACCCAGAGGTAGCAATTATTCCCACTTTACAGATGAGGAAGGTGAGGCACAGGGAAGTTAAGTGACTTGCCCAAAATCTTGCAGAGATCTGGGCACCGTGGCTCACGCCCGTAATCCCAGCACTTTGGTGGGCCAAGGTGGGAGGATCACTTGAGGTCAGGAGTTCGAGACCAGCATGGCCAATGTGGTGAAACCCCGTCTCTACTAAAAATTCAAAAATTAGCCGGGCATGGTGGCGCGTGTCTGTAATCCCAGCTAGTCAGGAGGCTGAGGCAAGAGAATCACTTGAACCCAGGAGGCGGAGATTGCAGTGAGCCGAGATTGCACCACTGCACTCCAGCCTGGGCAACAAAGTGAGACTCAAAATAGATATATATTGCAGAGAGTGGCAGACTCAGGATTTGAGTTCAGGTTCTTAACTAACACTCTGGGCTGCCCTCCACCTTCCCGCCTCAGGTATATGGCTCTTTGTTTTTGTGGGGCATTTTTCTCTTTTATGCCCAGTCCCCTCCAAGTCCCACACACAGACTGACCTTCTGGGCTAGACAGAAGGCAGCGATGCCCACAGGCCAGAAACAACACAGCATGGAGAAGACAGCCAAGCCGAGGTGGTCGTGGGGTAGAAATGGTGAAAGACGGCTGCCGCCATCCCAGTCCGAGTCACTGTCACTGGATGACATGTCCTATGGGCAGGAAAGTGCCGAGGTGGGCATCTCCATCCACCTTTCCTGCCCCATTGCTCTGCTCTCCATAGCCCTCAAAGGCCAATACCTGCCCCCAGGGCTTCCCCAGAGATACAAAGAGAAAAAAAAATGTTCAGAGATGGGCTTTTGGTGTTTGTTTGAGGCAGAGTTTTGTTCTGTCACCCAGGCTGGAGTACAATGGCACAATCTCAGCTCACCGCCTCCCAGATCCAAATGATTCTCCTGCCTCAGCTTCCGGAGTAGCTGGGATTACAGGCACGCGCCATCATACCTGGCTAATTTTGTATTTTCAGTAGAGACAGTGTTTCACCATGTTGGCCAGGATGGTCTTGAACTCCTGACCTCAGGTGATCCACCCGTCTCGGCCTCCCAGAGTGCTGGGATTACAGGCATGAGCCACCACGCCTGGCCAGAGATGGACTTTTGACATTTGTATCCTGGAGCCCTTTGAAGGGAAGCTATGGACCAGGTCTCCAGAGAAGAGCCCCAACCACACCCAGAGTTTTCAGTTTATTTTCAAGGGGTTCACGGATCCAATCATGGATGCTACAATTGTTTATAATGTCTGAGTGAAAAGCCCCTGAATGACCGGGCGCAGTGGCTCATGCCTGTAATCCCAGCACTTTGGGAGACCAAGGTGTGTGGATCACCTGAGGTCGGGAGTTGGAGACCAGCCTGGCCAACATGGTGAAACCTCGTCTCTACTAAAAATAAAAAAATTAGCTGGGCATGGTGGGGTGCCCCTGTAATCCTAGCTACTCAGGAGGCTGAGGCAGGAGAATCACTTGAACCCAGGAGGTGGAGGTTGCAGTGAGCCGAGATGGCGCCACAGCACTCCAGCATGGGCGACAGAGTAAGATTCTGTCTCAAAAAGAAAAGCCCCTGAATGGGGACAAACGCCACTGAAACAAGGAACCTGCAAAAAGATGGAGATTATTGGCCAGGCACAGTGGTTCACACCTGTCATCCCAACACTTAGGGAGACCAAGGAGGGAGGATCATTTGAAGCCAGAAGTTTGAGACCAGCCTGGGCAATATAGCAAGACCCCATCTGTACAAAAAAATTTAAAAATTAGCTAGGTATGGGCTAGGTGCAGTGGCTCATGCTTGTAATCCCAGCACTTTGGGAGGCCAAGGATGGCAGATCATGAGGTCAGGAGATGGAGACCATCCTGGCTAACAGTGAAACCCCACCTCTACTAAAAACACAAAATCAAAATTAGCTGGGTGTGGTGGCACGCACCAGTAGTCCCAGCTACTCGGGAGGCTGAAGCAGAAGAATGGTATGAACCTGGCAGGCAGAGCTTGCAGTGAGCCGAGATTGCGCTACTGCACTCCAGGCTGGGCGACAGAGTGAGACTGCATCT
>NW_012114644.1:4207598-4211825 GCF_000951035.1 Colobus angolensis palliatus | reverse complement strand
TCGATCTCCGCTCACTGCAACCTCCACCTCCCAAGTTCAAGTGATTCTCCTGCCTCAGCCTCCTGAGTAGCTGGGATTACAGGTGTGCACCACCACACCTGGCTAATTTTTGTATTTTTTTATTTTTAGCAGAGACTGGGTTTCACCGTGTTGGCCAGGCTGGTCTTGAACTCCTGACCTCGTGATCCGCCCGCCTCAGCCTCTCAAAGTACTGGGATTACGGGCGTGAGCCACCGAGCCTAGCCTAATTTTTGTATTTTTAGTAGAGATGGGCTTTCACTACATTGGTTAGGCTGGTCTTGAACTCGTGACCTCAAGCAATTCATTTGTCTTGGCCTCCCAAAGTATTGGGATTACACATCAGCCACAGCGCCTGGCCCCACATGCTTTTATTACCATGTGACTTTGATATCCCTCCCATCAAGGGATGAGTTCTGTGTCCCCTCCCCTTGAATTTGAGCAGACTCATGACTCACTTGTAATTGATAGAATGTGGTGGAAGTCATGTTACATGACTTCCAAAGCGAAATCTGAAAAGGTGAGGCAGCTTCTGCTTTGCTGCAACATTCATGCTGCAGGCTGGAGGTACATAAGCGGCCTGCCTGCCCTGAAGCTGTTATGCTATAAGGAATCCCAAAGCAGTTTACATGGAGAGACCACATATGGAAGCTCTAAGCTGGGCAGCCTGTAATCTGGCACTCTGGGAGGCTGAGGTGGATGGATCACCTGAGGTCAGGAGTTTGAGACCAACCTGAGCAACACAGTGAAACCCCGTCTCTACTAAAAATACAAAATTAGCTGGGCATGGTGACACAAGCCTGTAATCCCAGCTACTCGGGAGGCTGAGGCAGGGGAATTTGCTTGAACCCAGGAGGCGGAGGTTGCAGTGAGCTGAGATTGCACCATTGCACTCCAACCTGGGCAACAAGGGCAAAACTCTATCTCGAAAAAAAAAAAAAAGGAAGCCCTAAGACACCATGAAGAAAGAGAAAAGTACCCAGCCAGCTCCTGACTGTTCTAGTTCCACCCACCAGCTGAATGCAACCTCATGAAAGACCCAGAGGCAGAACCATGCAACTGAGTCCCAAATTCCTGACCAACAGAAACCATAAGAGTTCATCGTGATTGTTGCCTGCCTGCCTGCCTTGCTCCTCTTCCTTCTCTCTCCTTCCTTCCTTCCCTTCTTTCCTTCTTTCTTTCCTTCCTTCCTTTCTTTCTCCTTCCTTCCTTCCCTTCTTTCCTTCTTTCTTTCTTCCTTCCTTTCCTTCTTTCCTTCCTTCCTTTCCTTCTTTTCTTCTTTCCTTCATTCCTTCTTCCTTCTTTCTCTCTTTCTCTCTTTTCTTTCTCTCCTTCCTCCCTCCCTCCCTTTCTCTTTCTCTCTCTCTCTCCCTCTCTCCCTCTCTTTCTCTTTCTGTCTGTCTGTCTCACTCTGTTGCCCAGGCTGGAGTAAGGTGGTATGGTCATAGCTCATTGCAGCCTCTACCTCCTGGGCTCAAGTGATCCTCCCACCTCAGTCTCCCAAGTAGCTGAGACTACAGGAACACGCCCCCACACCTGGTTAATTTTTTTTTTAAACGGGGTCTTGCTAATTTTCAGAGGACAAAATGAAAAATTAAATAAAAATAAAGATGGAGTCTCGCTATGTTGCCCAGGCTAGTCTAGAACTCCTGGGCCCAGGCAGTTCTCCTGCCTCGCCTTCCCAAAGTGCTGGGATTACCAGTGTGAACCATTGTGCCTGGCCTGAAATGAGAAATTATAAAAAGTGACATTAACTTTTAAAAAAAAGGGAAGGCTGGGCATGGTGGCTCACACCTGTAATCCCAGCACTTTGGGAGGCCACAGCAGGCAGATTGCTTGAGCTCAGGAGTTTGAGACCAGCCTGGGCAACATGGCAAAACCTCTGCTCTACAAAAAATACCAAAAAATTAGCCAGGCATGGTGGCACATGCCTGTGGTCCCAGCTACTCAGGAGGCTGAGGTGGGAGGATTGCTTGAGCCCAGGAGGTCAAGGTGGCAGTAAACTATGATCGCTCCACTGCACTCCAGCCTGGGCAGCAGAGCGAGACCCTCACACACACACACACACACACACAGAAAAAAAGAGAGAGAGAGAGCAGGGTGGACAAAAGCCAGAGGTGCATGCGCTCTGAAGACACCAAACAGCGGAGTCAGAGATCAGAGGGAAGACAAAGCCAAAAGCCAGGCAACAAAGATGAGAGAAATCTGGAGAGAAAAAGGTAAAGAAACCAGGAGAGACATAAAACAAGAAGAACCGTAACTGGAAATCTCAGACGCCCACACACAGCTGGGAAGTGAGACTCCAGGCCTAAGGCAGATCAGCACAGCTGTCAGCCTGCCAGATGCTGGCCGTAGTGGGGCTCACCCCAGCCCCCTCCCGTGCCTTCCACTAAGGTCTGCTGTTCCTACCTCAACATCAGGGGGCCTTGGTTCCCCCAGGCCAGCGCTGACAGAGGGAAGAGGCGGTGACAGGAACTGCAAACCCCTCAGGGACTCGGCAAAGGCTATCTCTCTTAAGGCGGACCCCAGCTCATGCCTGCCAGGCTTCTGGGCAGGGGTCTCACATTCTGTACTCTCCAGCAGAGGCTGCTGAAGCTCACGAAGACTAGGACTGTCCATGGCTTTGGGAAAACTCCCAAGAGGGGTTTCCTAGGGGTAGGGGGAAGAAAAAGACAAGTTGTAAAAGTCTCACTTCACTCAACTTCTGACCCCTTGCTTTAGAGAGACCCAGGCAGAGACTAGTGAGTGCAGTGGTCCTCAGACCCATTTTACAGATAGGGAAACTGAGACCCAGAGAGAAAAAAAGATTGGCCTCAGCTTACAAAGAGAACTTAGGACATTCAATTGTGGGCATTTCTCTCTCTCTCTTTTTTTTTTTTTTTTTTTTTGAGACAAAGTCTCAATCTGTTGCCCAGGCAGATCCACCACTGCAGATCCGCTAGAGTGCAGTGGTGCAATCTCAGCTCACTGCAGCCTCTGCCTCAGGGGTTCAAGCCATTCTCCTGCCTCAGCCTCCCAAGTAGCTAGGATTACAGGCACCCACCACCATGCCCGCCTAATTTTTTTTAAATTATTATTATTTTTAGTAGAGACAGGGTTTCACTGTGTTAGCCAGGCTGGTCTCGAACTCCTGACCTTAGGGGATCCACCAGCCTCGGCCTCCCAAAGTGCTGGGATTACAGGCATGAGCCACTGCACCCAACCAGATTCTGGGCATTTCTCAGGCAAAAGCCACATACCCATCACACTTATCCCAATAAGTTGCACCTGTTGAACCATGCCTTACACACTTACCTGCCCCATGAACACCCCCAACACCCATCCCAGGTTCATACCCTGTGACCACCTATCCAGATCCATGCACCCCTCCCAGTCACACACACACCCATACCCTGCCCCCAGTGCTGCCTGGAACTTCACTCTAGTCTACATTCCCCCTCCTCTGTCCCCTAGACCTGCCCCCCGAAGTCCCCTGCCACACAGCCCCATCTAGGCAAGCCCACAGCCCCATCTAGGCAAGCCCACAGCCCCATCTAGGCAAGCCCAGCCTCCACCTTCACATATTCATCTCCCAAAGGACTCCTTGTATATTTGCCCCAAACGTCAGCATCCCTTTCAGGCCCCCAACCTTCTTACACATTTATCCCAGTTGACTCCGTGCACAACCCTACTCCCCACTGCATCACAAACCACAGACACCTGTGCACACACACGCACCCTGGCACTCTCCCCTATTCTCATGACCTCTCTCATGCCTGCCTCACTCATCAGGCCCAGGCACCCCTGCCCTACTCCACCCACACACCCATGACTCCACACAACTCCCACACACGCACCAGCTCTCCAGAATCCTTGGCACACCTCGCCCCATAAACACCCTCAACCCCAGCACACATACATGTACACACGCAACACAACCAGGAAGAATATTCTTCTTGTCCTACCATCCCCCTGGGAGGTCCCCAAGCCTCCTGCCCGCTCATTACAAACCTTAACTGAGCCGATTTCCTCGCCAAAGCTTTGCCTTCTCATCCCCAACGCCAGGACCCAGGGGAGGGACTGTGACCCCCACCCACCTACACCCCTCGCTCACCGCTCACGATCACAGGCCGGGGGCCTCCTGAACCCCCGCAATGACACCCGCCCAGACCCTGCCACCGAGGGTCCGAGGGGCGCGGGGACCTAGCGCTTTGCTCTTCGCGGGTCTCG
>NW_012114644.1:4204047-4207143 GCF_000951035.1 Colobus angolensis palliatus | reverse complement strand
GCGGGGCGACGGCCTCCCAGGCTCTGTCCCTCCGCGGCGTCCGGCGAGGGGGCCCTGAAAGCCGAATTCAGCGTCCAGGAGCGGGTTCCTACGACTCCCGGGGGTCTGGGAGCAGGCAGGAATCCTCGGAGAACGGTAGCCCCTTCCTCGTGAGTCCAGGCCCAAGCTCTGCCGGAGGAGAGGGCACCCCTGATTCTCCAGGGCCTTCCTGGCTTGGCCCCGCCTCCCTTCCCCTTTGCGCAATAATAGCCAATAATAATAACAGCAACAAGGACAGTGCGCCCTGTTCTAAGTGCTTTGCAAATAAACTTAGATACACATGTATTCCTCAGCAAAACCCTAAGAGGCATAATTGTTTATTGTCCGTTTCACGCGGGAGTGAACTGCAAGCCGAGGTTAGGTAAATTGCCTAAGGGCATATTATTGGTTCATTGAGGGCAGACTGTACCCAAGCCCTGTGTTAAACGCTTTACATTCATCATCGCATTCATTCCTCCTCTCAGTAGCTCCGGGGGTGGTGGTGGTGGTGGTTGTTGTCGCTGCTATTTTACTTTGGGGTTTTTGTTTGTTTTGTTTTGTTTTTGAGACGGAGTCTTGCTCTGTCGCCCAGGCTAGAGTGCAGTGGCATGATCTCGGCTCACTGCAACCTCCGATTCCCGGTTCAAGTGATTCTCCTGCCTCAGCCTCCCGAGTAGCTGGGAGTACAGGGGCAAGCCACCACGCCCAGCTAATTTTTGTATTTTTAGTAGAGAAGAGATTTCGCCATATTGGCCAGGTTGGTCTCGAACTCCTGACCTCAGGTGATCCGCCCACCTCAGCCTCCCAAAGTGGTGGGATTACAGGCATAAGCCACCGCGCCCGGCCAGGTTTCTTTTATTTTTTTAAAAGACGGGGTCCTGCTCTGTTGCCCAGGCTGGAATGCAGTGGCATGATCTTTGCTCACTGTAGCCTCAGCCTCCCAAAGCGGTGGGATTACAGGTGTGAGTCACCGCGCCTGGCCTATTTTGTTGTGGGGTGTTTTTTTTGCCGGTGGAGGGGGAGGATGCTGAGGGGGTGTTGGCTTGTTTTTCATCCCTGTTTTGCAGATAAAGAAACAGGCTCACGGGCAAGGCCAGTGGCTCATGCCTGTAATCCCAGCACTCTGGGAGGCCAAGGCGGGCGGATCACGAGGTCAGAAAATCGAGACCATCCTGGCTAACACAGTGAAACCCTGTGTCTACTAAAAATACAAAAAATTAGCCGGGCGTGGTGGCAGGCACCTGTAGTCCCAGCTACTCTGGAGGCTGGGGCAGGAGAATGGCGTGAACCCTGGAGACGGAGCTAGAAGTGAGCCGAGATCGCGCCACTGAACTCCAGCCTGGGAGACAGCAAGACTCCGTCTCAAAAAAAAGAGAAAAAGACTCACTTGTATGCTCACTTGGCCACAGTAAACAGCTGGTACCAAGCCCAGCAGATTGTAACCCAGGGCTGTGTTCCTGTGGCCCTTGCTAAGCCAGTGGGCGAGGAGGAAGCAGAGAGACAGGTGGGGTGGGAGTTTCTAGGGAAAGAAGGCTGAGGAGTGGGGTCCAGTAGGGGGTGATGCTTTGATTGTCAAGTGGTACAGTGATGTTCATGAGTCAACATTTGGACCCACATAGACCTGGTTTCCTTTCCAGGCTCTTTTTTGTTTGTTTGTTGTTTTTCTGAGACGGAGTTTCGCTCTTGTTGCCCAGGCTGGAGTGCAACAGCGTGATCTCTGCTCACCTCAACCTCTGTCTCCCAGGTTCAAGCGATTCTCCTGCCTCAGCCTTCCGAGTAGTTAGGATTACAGGCACGTGCCACCACGCCTGGCTAATTTTGTATTTTTAGTAGAGACAGGATTTCTCCATGTTAGTCAGGCTGGTCTCGAACTCCCGACCTCAGGTAACCCACCAGCCTCAGCCTCCCAAAGTGCTGGGATTGCAGGCATGAACCATCGCTCCCGGCCCCTTTCCAGGCTCTTTAAGGCACTGAGTGTGTGACCTCTAGACAGTGCCTTTACCTCTCTGACCCCCTATTTCTTCACCTGCAAAATGGGGATAATGCTCCTTGCCTCTTATGTCATATTATGTACTTAGAGTTGCTGTAACAACAAATGTCCAACATTGGGAGCCTCTCTGAACCTATTTTGGTTCAGGTGCTGCCTAGGAAATAGAAAAATAAAAAATGAACAAATAGCCAACATTTATCCAAAGCCGGGCAAAGAAAGCACTCTGAACACATTTGATGGTGTTTATTAATATTATTATTTACATCCATCTCCATTGGACTGATTACAAGACTCTCCCCGTCTTGCAAGCTTCCACCTCCTTCATGGAGCCTTGTATAGGCCTCCCTTCCCAGAAGCCCTCCGTCTCACCAGACTGGAGGATTCCCTGGCCTTTGTGGGGCCGGAGTTCCCTCGCTCCAGGGCTCCAGGGCTCCGTGCCAAGAGTCCAGATGCTGGCGCTGGCACTGGCCCCACTCCCGGGGAGAACAGATGGTGTCTGCAAGTGCACTTGGCTCAGCCAGTTTCTGGCAGACGACAGAAGCAGGGAGACCCATGGGAGGGTAGACAAGAGCGTGAGGGGGCAGGACTGTTTCACCCAGGAGGGATGCCCTGTCACTCTCTATCTCAACCTTGCTCTCATTCTTTTCATATTTCTATGAAGCATACTATAGGCTGGGTGTGGTGTCCCACGCCTGTAATCCCAGCCCTTTGGGAGGCCGAGGAGGGAGGACTGCTTGAGCCTAGGAGTTCGAAACCAGCCTGGGCAACATAGCAAAACCCCAGTCACCGAGGCTGGAGTGCAGTGGCATGATCTCAGGCCCTGAGATCATGGCAACCTCTGCCTCCTGGGTTCAAGCCATTCTCCCACCTCAGCCTCCCAAGTAGCTGGGATTATAGGCACTCGCCACCATGCTCAGCTAATTTTTGTACTTCTAGTAGAGACAGGGTTTCACCATGTTGCCCAGGCTGGTCTTGAACTCCTGACCTCAAGTGATCTGCCCGCCTTGGCCCCCCAAAATGCTGGGATTGTAGGCATGAGCCAGCGTGCCTGGCCAAAAACGATTTAAAAAAAAAAAAAAGAAACATAC
>NW_012114644.1:4201683-4203732 GCF_000951035.1 Colobus angolensis palliatus | reverse complement strand
GAACCCGGGAGGCGGAGGTTGCAGTGAGCCAAGATCATGCCACTGCACTCCAGCCTGGGGACAGAGCGAGACTCTGTCTCAGGAAAAAAAAAAAAAAGAAAGAAAAGAAAAGAAACATACCACATATTTTTCTTGTTTGTAGTTTGAATCCTCCCACATCAGTGTCGACACAACAAGGGCTGAGATTTGATCTCGTTTTCTTCACAATGTGCCTCAGGGCCTAAAACAGTACCTGGCAGAAAGTGGGCCTTTATTACATATGTATGGGATGGGGGCATGAATTACCACCAGCCTCCAGCCTCAGTTTTTCACGAAATCATTGAGCTTTGTGGGTCCTCTCATCCCTCTAGGCCATCCTGGAGATTAATTCACTTCCAGTTAGAGCTCTCTGGCTGCTGTTAGCCTTGTACAGTCTAAGAGGCTACACCTCTTAGTGTTTGCCATGGGTCTGGAATATTAAACATGAGATTCCAGCTAGGCACGGTGGCTCAAGCCTGTAATCCCAGCACTTTGGGAGGCCAAGGTGGGAGGATTACTTGAGCCCAAAAGTTCAAGACCAGCCAGGGCAACAAAGTGTGATTTTGTCTCTACAAAAAATAAATAAAATCAGCTGGGTGTGGTGATGCATGCCTGTGGTCCAAGTTACTTGGGAAACTGAGATAGGAGGATTGGTTGAGCCCAGGAGGTGGAGGCTGCAGTGAGCCATGATTGTGCCACTGCACTCCAGCCTGGGCAACAAAATGAAACCCAGTCTCAAAAATAAAAAGAAAAACAAAAAATCACGAGATTCCAACAAGGATTGTCAACAGAGACTGCCTATTAATTTGATTTGATAAAGAACAGGATATTTATTTAGTCTCAAAGTATCTTCCCCTAGATTACTTATTATAACAAAAAAAAAGTATTCATGGAGAAAATTGGCAAACATCACGTTAACCAGATGATACAAGTTAATATCACCATTAACAGGACAAATTGACCTTAGTTGCCTCTGACGTGAAGCAAAGAGGGAGACACATATCATTTCTTTGGTTTTCCTGCCAAAATGCGTAACTTAAATCTAATAATAAGAAACACGAGACAAAGCCAAAATGAGGGACACTCTACAAAGGAGATGGCCTATAACCTTCAAAACATCAATGTTATGAAAAAACAAAGTAATAATAATAACAACAATAAAATAAAGTACTTGCCGGGTACAGTGGCTCGTGCCTGTAATCCCAGCACTTCGCGAGGCCGAAGCAGGAGGATTGCCTGAGCCCAGGATTTCCAGACCAGCCTGGGCAACAAAGAAAGATTGATCCCCATCTCTCCAAAACTTTTTTTTTTTTTTGAAAGGAAGTCTCACTCTGTCGCCCTGGAGTGCAGTGGCACGATGTCAGCTCACTACAAATTCTCCCAGGTTCAAATGATTCTCCTCCCTCAGCCTCCGAGTAGCTGGGATTACAGGCGCTTGCCACCACGGCTGGCTAATTTTTTTGTATTTTTAGTAGAGACAGGTTTTCACCATGTTGCCCAGGCTGGTCTCGAACTCCTAGCCTCAAGTGATCCCCTCCTCCGACCCTACTGCCTCAGCCTCCCAAAGTGCTGTGATTATAGGTGGGAGCCACTGAGCCCACCCTGTCTCTCCAAAACTTAAAAAAAAAATTAGTCGAGCATGGTGGCGTACACCTGTAGTGCTAGCTACTTGGGAGGCTGAGGTGGGAGGATCACTTGCATCCAGGAGTGGCTACGATGGCCATTCCACTACAGTCTGAGTGACAGAGCAAGACTCCAAGTCCAAAAAAGGGGGATCAGGAAGGAAAAAAGTCCTGTTGTATGCCACGACCTGGATGACCCTTGAGGACACTATACTAAGTGAAATAATCCTGTCATAAGACAAATACCATAGGATTCCACTTACATGACGTACTTAGAGTAGTCACATTCACAGAGATAGAGAATAGGATAGTGGCTGGGTGCGGTGGCTCACACGTGTAATCTCAGCACTTTGGGAGGCCGAGGCGAGCCGATCACAAGGGCAAGAGATCGAGATCATCCTGGCCAACA
>NW_012114644.1:4195886-4197335 GCF_000951035.1 Colobus angolensis palliatus | reverse complement strand
CCATTACACTACAGCCTGGGCAACAAGAGTGAAACTCTGTCTCAAAAAATAAATAAAGTGAAATAAATAAATTGAAAGAAAATAGGATGGTGATTACCACGAGCTGGGGAAGAGGGGAGAATAGTGGAGTTGTTTTGCTTCAAAAATGTGTTTAGTTTGCAAAAATTTTAGTTTTACAAGATGAAAATGGTTGTGGAAATTGGTTGCACAACAATTTAAATGTACTTAACACTATTGAACAATACAGTTTTAAACAGTTAAGATGGTAAATGTATATTTTACCACAATTAAAAGCTTATTTTTTTATTTTTTTATTTTTTGAGACAGAGTCTCACTCTGTCACCCAGGCTGAAGTGCAATGATGCAATCTCGGCTCACTGCAACCTCCACCTCCTGGGTTCAAGTGATTCTCGTGCCTCAGCCTCCCAAGTAGCTGGGACTATAGGCGCTCACCACCATGCTCAGCTGATTTTTTTTGTATTTTTAATAGAGACAGGGTTTCACCATGTTGGCCAGGCTTCTCTCGAACTCCTGACCTCAAGTGATCCGCCTGCCTCAGCCTCCCAAAGTGCTGGGAATACAGGTGTGAGCCACTGCGCCCAGCCTGTTTTTTTTTTTTTTTTTAAGAGGTGCGGTCTCACTTTGTTGCCCAGGCTGGAGTGCAGGGTGTCATCATAACTCACTGCAGCCTGGACTTCCTGCACTCAAGTCATCCTCCCGCTTCAGCCTCCAAACTAGCCGGGATGGCCAGGCACGGCCATACATGGTGAAACCCCATCTCTACTAAAAATACAAAAATTAGCTGGGCATGGCGGCAGGCGCCTTCCATCCCAGTTATTTGGGAGGCTGAGGCAGGAGAATCACTTGAACCCGGGAGGCAGAGGTTGTGCTGAGGAGAGATGGCACCATTGCACTCCAGCCTGGGCAACAAGAGTGAAACTCTGTCTCAAAACAACAACAACAATAAAAAAGAAAGTAGCCGGGACTTCCAGCTGTGTGCCATGCTGGGCTTAAAAGCATTTTGTTTTTGCGACAGGGTCTCAGTCAGTTGCCCAGGCTGAACTGCAGTGGCACAATCACAGCTCACTGTAGCCTCCAACTCTCAGCCTAAGCGATCCTCCCACCTCCCCCACCAGAGTAGCTGGGACTACAGGGGCATGCCACCACACCTAGCTAATTTTTTGTAGAGATGGGGTTTCATCATGTTGTCCAGGCTGCTCTCAAACTCCCGGATTCAAGCAATCTGCCCGCCTCGGCCTCACAAAGTGCTGGGATTACAGGTGTGAGCCACTGGGCCCAGCCCCATATTCTATTGGTTAAAGGCAAATTACGAAAACTAGCCACACTGAAGTGAAGGAGAATTAGGCTCCACCTACTGAAAGGGGTCTGCCCAAGAATCTGTGGATATATATCCACACACATATATATACACATATACACACACATATA
>NW_012114644.1:4188521-4195714 GCF_000951035.1 Colobus angolensis palliatus | reverse complement strand
GGAGGCTGAGGCAGGTGGATCACTTGAGGTCAGGAGTTCAAGACCAGCCTGGCCAACATGGTGAAACCCTGTCTCTACTAGAAATACAAAAATTAGCCAGGCATGGTGGCATGGGCCTGTAGTCCCAGCTACTTGGGAGGCTGAGGCAGGAGAATTGCTTGAGCCCAGGAAGCAGAGGTTGCTGTGAGCCAAGATCGCACCACTGCACTCTGTCCTGACCCACAGAACGAGATTCTTTCTCAAAAAAACCCAAAAACAAACAAAAAAACAGGTGACAGGTTTTCACTCTGTCACACAGGCTGAATTACCTTGGCATGATCACAGCTCACTGCAGCCTCAAACTCCTGGGCTCAAATGATCCTCCTGCATCAGCCTCCTAGGTAGATGGGACTACAGGCATGTGTCACCACGCCCTGCTATTTATTTATTTATTTTTCTAATTTTAAATGTTTTTGTAGAAATGGGGTCTCAATATGTTGCCTAGTCTTGTCCAGAACTCCTGGCCTCAAGTGATCCTATTGCTTTGGCCTCTCAGTGTTTTGGGATTACAGACAGGCATGAACCACCAGGCCTGGCCAACTTCCGACAATGTGGTTAGATAATTCAAACTTAAAGCTGCTGGAACTTTAAATTATTCTGAGCCTTGAGAGGAATGTTGCTCTGTAGCCTGAGTCACGTAGCATGCAGTTACAACTTCTGCTTTTTCCTGTAAATGATTAAGAATGACCAAGCAGTGCCAGAGATAAGATCGCCTCAGAACATTACTCCTAGGCCGGGCGTTGTGGCCTTACATCTGTAACCCCAGCACTTTGGGAGGCAGAGGTGGGAGGATCACCTGAGCCCAGGAGTTTGAGACAAGCCTAGGCAACATAGTGAGACCACGTCTCTACAGAAAAATTTATTAAGAAATTAGCTGGTCATGGTGGCACATGCCTGTAGTCCCAGCTACTGGGGAAGTTTAGGTGGGAGGCTTGAGCCTGGGAGTTCGAGGCTGCAGTGAGCTGTGATTGTGCCACTGCACTCCAGCCTGGGTAACAGAGCAAGATCTTCTCTCAAGAAAAAAGAAAGAAAGAAGAAAGAAAGAGTACTCCTCCTCCTCACAGAATGTTAACGCAATCTTCCCTGCAGCATAGTAAGATGTACTAATGAAATCGCTGTAACATATGTACTGGCCTTGTAGCCTGGAATAAACTCTATAGTTGATCATATTTTCTTTCCTTTTCTTGTTTTTTTTCTTTTCTTTTCTATTTATTTGTTTGTTTGTTTTTTTGTTTTTGGTGAGATGGAGATTTACTCTTGTTGCCCAGGCTGGAGTGCAATGGCGTGATCTCAGCTCACTGCATCCTCCACCTCCCAGGTTCAAGCGATTCTCCTGCCTCAGTCTCCTGAGTAGCTGGGATTACAGGCATGTGCCACCACACCCGGTTAATTTTGTATTTTTAGTAGAGACGGGGTTTCACTGTGTTACCCAGGCTGATCTTGAACTCCTGACCTCAGGTGATCCACCTGCCTCTGCCTCCCAAAGTGCTGGGATTACAGGCGTGAGCCACTGCGCCCGGACTTTTTTTCTTTTTTGAGAGTAGAAGTCTTGCTCTGTCTCCCAGGCCGAAGTGCAGTGGTGCAACCTCGGCTCACTGCAACTACCGCCTCCCAGGTTCAAGTGATTCTTCTGCCTCAGCTTCCCAAGTAGCTGACACTACGGGCATGTGCCACCACACCCATCTAGTTTTGATATCTTTAGTAGAGACGGGGTTTCACTATATGTTGACCAGGCAGGTCTCGAACTCCTGATCTCAGGGTATCCACATGCCTTGGCCTCCCGAAGTGCTGGGATTACAGGCATGAACCACTGAATCCGGCCTCAATCATATATTCTGAATCTCGTTATTTATGGTTGACAATAATTTTTTTTTCCTGTTATTTAACATGTATACATGGGAGCCTTCAGAATGAAGACCCCAGCCGGGAGCAGTGGCTCATGCCTGTAATCTCAGCACTTTGGGAGACCAAAGTGGGTGGATCACCTGAGGTCAGGAGTTTGACACCAGCCTGGCCAACATGGCGAAACCCCGTCTCTACTAAAAATACAAAATGGAGGCAGGAGGTGCCAGCCAGGTTGTGGAGAGCCTTGTCATGCATGGTAAGACTTTGGCTTTTAGCCTGAGTGAAATGGGGACCACTAGAGGGGTCTGAGCAGATGGGACCTGACTTAGGTGTTCACAGGGTTCCAGATGTATTTGGGGTGCAGACTAGGAAGGTTGGGAAAGAAGACCCCAGAGACAAGGTCCCTGTCATAGTCTAGGTGATAGATGAACTTTGACAAATCAAGGTGCTGGGCGACAAAGAGGTGAGAAGTGGGTTTTAGGGTGTATTTCAAAAGTAGAGGCAGTAAGATTTCCTGATGGACAAAATGGGGGCTTGAGAAAAGAGAGAGCAAGGCTGGTGCCACCACTAGGGGACCAGGGGCCCCAAGAGCTGAAAGGTTAGAGCTGTTTACCTCACCCACACAGCATCCAGAAAGATATAAAAAACCCATCTCTACTAAAAATACAAAATTAGCTGGGTGTGGTGGTGCACGCCTGTAGTCCCAGCTACTCGGGAGGCTGAGGCAGGAAAATTGCTTGAACCAAGAGGCAGAGGTTGCAGTAAGCTGAGATCGCATCACTGTACTCCAGCCTGGGCGACAGGGCGAGGCTCCATCTCAAAAAAAAAACAACTCACAAAAATCCAAAATTATAAGGAGGGGGCAACATTTCAATAGGATAACATTTATATTAAACAATTCAATGGAATATTTCACTAGTTGATATATGCATTATTTTGTTTTTCATTTTTGTAGAGATGGGGTCTCACTATATTCGAACTTCTGGCCTCAAGAGCTCTTCCTGCCTCAGCCTTCCAAAGGGCTGGGATTACAGTCATGAGCCTAGCCAAGGGTAGCTTTTAAATACTTGTATCTATTGGCCTGGCTGGGTGGCTCTGTAATCCCGGCAGTATGGGAGGCTAGCTAGAGCCCAGAAGGTCAAGACAAAACTGAACAACACAGCAGGACTCCATCTCATAAAAAAAAAAAAAAAAATTAGCCAGCCGTGGTGGCACATGTGTGTGATGCCAGCTACATGGGAGGCTGAGGTAGGAGGATCCCTCGAACCCAGGAGTTAAGAGGCTGCAGTAAGCTGTGATCAAGCCACCGTACTCCAGCCTGGGTTACACAGTGCGATCCTTTTATGGAATCTTGATGGGACCTGATGACTGGCTTGATGTGGGAAATGATGGCATCTATGATGGCATCCAGGGACATCTCCATTTCTTGAGAAATCAATCAATAGGAAAGATAATTTTCTGCAAATAAGGGGATCCCAGTTCCTCATTTCTCTTCGCTACCCCAACGGTTCCTTGCTCAGAATCAAGCAGTTTAACAGTGAACTTGGTAGTAGCTTGGTAGAAGCTGGGTAAGTCCAACTTCCTTCCTTGTCCTTGAAAAACCTAGGGGAACTCTAAAACGGAAGCAGAACCCACTCCCCAATTTCTCCACTCTCTGTGAATGACGAGTGATTTTTTTGCTTTGTTTTCCAGTTACAAGGTAGGGGATGTACACGAGGTCCTGGAAGGAATTCCTCCTTGGTCGTGGTTCAATCTCTGATTTGTGATCCCGGACCATAGAGAGCTCTTCGGTGGGGTCCGCACGCAGCACAGAGCAGTTACGGATTTGCTTTTTTGGTAAAGAGGACATCTGGGAGAAACTGCACTCAAACTTCCTCAGCCACACTCAACATGGCAGCTTCCTAGCCACGCCCAAGATGGCGGAACCCTTTGCCGTAGCTGGAGAGACGCTATTTTCCCAAAATGGAGCGAAAGGAGGAAAATGTCCATCACAGTTTCACCCCGCCTCCCGGGGACGGCTAGCACCAATCAGTGGCGCGGAGGGCGAGTACAAAGCCAGGGGAGGAGCCTGCTGTTGCCCCAGCAACAACCACGGAACCCAAGGCGAGCGCGGACGCCGAAGTATCGCGGCTTCCATCTCTTGCAGCCAGGAAGGTCCTGGGAAAGGCGCGAGCCAGGCCTGGTAGGCGCCCGCGGAGAAAAAAACGAGTCAACTCTACCCCATGAACTACAAGACCCGTTGCTGCTTTCGCCCCTCCTAACGGTTAAGTGCGCTAAGGTAGGAATAACGCATGCGCTGCGCCTAGAGGCGTGGCTAAGTCGGCCCGGAACTCAACGCATGCGCCTTATGGAGCTTGCGGGGGGAGGGAAGCGGGGTGGCTGACATGACGCGGAAGGCGGGTCTTTTGCGCTCGTGGGCGGAGCCATAGCCCCCTCGGGCGGGGTTTTCCGCCGACGTGAACCCGAAAAGGATATTTTAGACCTCGCAGAGTTAAATGCTGGTTCCCCAGACAAGGGTCCCCCCATTTTTTCCAGGCTTTCATGGGTTGGCAATTAGAATCTGTGGTCAAGACCTCAGCCTCAGGGGTGTGACGAAGCTAGCTCGAAATCCTAGTACTACCCTTTACTTGCTGGGCCTCAGTTTCCCCTCCTGTCAAATGGAGATAATACACTTACCTCACAGGGTTGTGATTATATTTTTTCCCCTCCCAGGGCCATGGCTGAGGTGCACGTGATCGGGCAGATCATGGGGGCCAGCGGTTTCTCGGAAAGTAGCCTCTTCTGCAAGTGGGGCATTCACACAGGTATTCCCCCAGGCCTGGTTCATTTCCACACCAAGACCCCTAGCCTAGAGGCTGCATGCTCCTTCCTCGACCCGTTAACGCAGCCCCTTAACCTCATCTTCCATCAGCTCTCTGTACTCCACGCTTAGCCCACACCCTGTCCACATGAGTCTCAAGCTCCCATCTGTATTTTTGTTTGTGCGGGGGCTACGGACAGGGTCTCTCTCTGTCGCCCAGGCTGGAGTAAGGTGGTGCGATCATAGCTCACTGCAGCCTCGAACTCTTGGACTCTAGTGATCCTCCCGCCTCAGCCTCCTGAGAAGCTGGGCCTACAGGCACGCACCACCAAGTGTGGCTAATTTTTTAATTTTTTGTAGAGACAGGGTCTCGTTATGTTGCCCAGGCTGGTCTCAAACTCCTGGGCTCAAGCAGTCCATCGCTTCAGCCTCTCAAACTGCTTAGATTAAAAACATGAGCCACCACATCCCAGGAAAGTAATTTTGTTCATGCTTCCCCAACTGAGGCCCTATAGAGTCATGGTATAGTGTAATGGTTAGGGCCATGGGCTGCCAGATCTGGATTTAAATACTAACTCTCCTGTGTATTAATTGGAGACCTTTGGACTTGACCTCTCTGAGCCTCAGTTTCCTTGTCTGAAAGTGAAGCTAATAGCAGCCAAGAAGCGGCACAGGTTTGAGGTTAAGAGCACAGACTGCCTGGGTTCAAAACCAGTTATTGCTTGTTAATGCACCCTTGGGCTGATTATGTGACCTTGGGCACTTCTCTTCACCTCGACTTCTCTGTTTGTACAATGAGAGTAACAGAAATATTTACCTGTTGAAGTTGTCATGAGTACTAAACAAATATCAACAGCACTTAGAATAGGAATCGGGCTGGAATATGAAGTGCCCATTCAGTGTTTGCCTGGCTCATACAAGACTTTGATGGGGTCTTGTTTGTAAAGCCTGGGGTATGTTGTTGCCTGGCACAGATAAATGTCCATGAAACAGATGTGGCCATTTGGCATTATCATGTCTTCAGGCCTGAGTCCTAGTCCCTTTTTTTTTTTTTTGAGATGGAGTCTCGCTCTGTTGCCCAGGCGGCTGGAGTGCAGTGGCGCAATCTTGGCTCACTTCAAGCTCCGCCACCCAGGTTCACGCCATTCTCCTGCCTCAGCTTCCCACGTAGCTGGGACTACAGGCACCCGCCACCACGCCCGGCTAGTTTTTTTTTTGTATTTTTAGTAGAGACACGGTTTCACTGTGTTAGCCAGGATGGTCTCGATCTCTGACCTCGTGATCGACCTATCTTGGCCTCCCAAAGTGCTGGGATTACAGGCGTGAGCCACCGCGCTCGGCCGTTTTTTTTCTTTTTTTTTTTTTTGAGACAGAGTCTCACTCTGTCGCTAGGCTGGAGTGCAGTGGCACGATCTCGGCTCACTGCAGTCTCTGCCTCCTGGGTTCAAGTGATTCTCCTGCCTCAGCCTCCCGAGTAGCTGGGATTACAGGCGCCCGCCACCACACCCAGCTAATTTTTGTGTTTTTAGTAGAGATGATGTTTCATCATGTTGGCCAGGCTGGCCTTGAGTGATCCGCCCGCCTAGACCTCCCAAAGTGCTGGGAGTACAGGTGTGACCCATTGCCCCTGGCCTCTGGTCCTTTTTGATTCTACAGGTAAGTGAGGTGGAAGTTGAGATTCCCAGGAAATCGGGACCCTCCAGTTGATGGAAGAGAGGCAGACTCTGAAGTCAGACTTGGTTTCCCGGTTCCACCCCACCACTCACCTTCTCTGTGACCCTGGGCAGATGCCGTCCCCTCTTGGAGCCTCAGTTTCCTCATTTGTTCTTCATAGGGATGTTGGGAAATCTTGCTTTTAAGCAGCCTGACTGAGGGCCTGGTGCTTCCCTCACTCAACCCAGAAGGGAGTAATGACTAACCTGATTTTTCTTATTTCAGGGAGTTGCTGGGGGTGTTGACCCAGCCTAGAATACTGAGGTAGTTGGATGAAAGGCTTGGGCTCTGCAGTTAGAGCTGAGTCTGAATCCAGTTCCATGATGGGACCTTGGTCTGCTATAGTCACTGCTATGTCACCAGCATGGAAAACAGTGCTTGGCACACGGCAGGTGCTCAATAAATGTTCATGAACTTACCTTCTCAGAGCCTATTTCTTTACTTGTTAAATGGGAATTATATTAGTTCCTACCTCCTAGGATCACTAATTTGTCCAAGAAACATTTATTGAGCACCTTCCGTATACCAAGAGCTGGGTTGGTGGTCTTGGAGATCCAGCAGTGTGCAAGGTCCCTGTTTTCCTGGGCCATACGGCAGGGGAGACAGAAAATAAATAAGCAGGCCAGGCACGGTAGCTCATGCCTGTAATCCCAGCACTTTGGGAGGCTGAGAAAGGCAGATCACCTGAGGTCAGGAGTTTGAGACCAGCCTGGCTAACATAGTGAAACCCCATTTCTACTAAAAATGCAAAAGAATTAGCTGGGCATGGTGGCATGTGCCTATAATCCCAGCTACT
>NW_012114644.1:4181996-4187751 GCF_000951035.1 Colobus angolensis palliatus | reverse complement strand
AGCTTGCAGTGAGCCGAGATCGCGCCACTGCACTGCAGCCTGGGCGACAGAGTGAGACTCCGTCTCAAAAAAAAAAAAGAAATTATGTGACAGAAACTAGTGTTTGGAGAAAAGGGTCAGGGAGAGCCCCTCTGTGGAAGTGGCACTTGAGCTAGGCCCTGAAGGATGAAAACAAAAGCTAGGGATGGGGACATCCAGGCGCAGAGCCTTCTAGGCAGAGGGAACAGCCAGTGCAGAGGCCCTGAGGTGGGAAGACAGAAGTGGGACAGTGAGGCCAGAGGGTGATGAGGGAGGGGGAGAGTGATGGGAGATGAACTCAGGGACGGGAGCAAGAGCCAGGCCATGTGGGCCATGGTGGAGAGTGTAAACTGGGGAGTGAGGAGGGAATTAAGAGTCCTAGAGGGTGGATTAAATGAATGCATTGCCTAAAGTGCTTAGCATAGCATCTGGGATTTAGTAGGTACTCGGTGTATTTTCTTATTTTTTTTTGAGATGGAGTTTCACTCTTGTTGCCCACGCTGGAGTGCAATGGGAACATCTTGGCTCACTGCAACCGCCGCCTCCTGGGTTCAAGTGATTCTCCTGCCTCAGCCTCTTGAGTAGCTAGGACTACGGGCATGCGCCACCATGCCCAGCTAATTTTTGTTATTTTTTTAGTAGAGACAGGGTTTCAGAATGTTGGCCAGGATGGTCTCGATCTCTTGACCTCGTAATCTGCCTGCCTCGGCCTCCCAAAGTGCTGGGATTACAGGTGTGAGCCACCACACCCTGCCATACTGGGTACATTTTCTTTCTTTCTTTGATTTTTTTTTTTTTGAGACAGGGGCTCACTCTGTTGCTCAGGCTGGAGTGCAGTGGCACAATCATGGCTCACTGCAGCCTCAACCTCCCTGGGCTCAGGTGATTCTCCCACGTTGGCCTCCTAAGTAGCTGGGACTACAGGCATGAGCTGCTATACCTGGCTAATTTTTATATTCTTTGCTTGGCTTGGTGTGGCTTGGGTTTTTGTTTGTTTGTTTTTGAGACAGAGTCTTTCTCTGTTGCCCAGGCTGGAGTGCAGTGGTGCGATCTCAGCTTACTGCAACCTCCACCTCCTGGATTCAAGCGATTCTCCTGCCTCAGCCTCCCGAGTAGCTGGGATTATAGGCGTGCACCACCATACCTGGGGCTAATTTGTGTGTGTGTGTGTTTAGTAGAGACGGCGGTTCACCATTTTGGCCAGGCTGGTCTCGAACCCGGCTAATTTGTGTGTGTGTGTGTTTAGTAGAGACGGCGGTTCACCATTTTGGCCAGGCTGGTCTCGAACCCCTGACCTCAAGTGATCCACCTGCCCTGGCTTCCCAAAGTGCTAGGATTACAGGCATGAGCCACCGCACCCATCCTAATTTTTGTATTTTCAGTAGAGATGGGGTTTCGCCATGTTGGCCAGGCTGGTCTCAAACTCCTGACCTCAGGTGATCTGCCCGCCTCAACCTCCCAAAGTGCTGGGATTACAGGCGTGAGTCACTGCGCCCGGCTTGTTTGTTCATTTTTTGAGATGGAATCTTACTCTGTCACACTAGCTGGAGTGCAGTGGTGCAATCTCGGCCCACTGCAACTTTTCCCTCCCAGATTCAAGCAATTCTTGTGCCTCAGCCTCCTAAGTACCTGGGATTACCGGCACCTGCCACCACTCCAGACTAATTTTTGTATTTTTAGTAGAGACGAGGTTTTGCCATGTTGGCCAGACTGGTCTTGAACTCCTGACCTTAGGTGATCCACCCACCTCAGCCTCCTAAAGTGCTGGGATTACAGCCATGAGCCACCATGCTCACCGTGCTCAGCCTTAATTTTTATATTATTTGTAGAGATGGGGTTTTGCCATGTTGGCCAGGCTGGTCTTGAACTCCTGGACTCAGACGATCTGCCTGCCTTGGCCTCCCAAAGTGCTGGGATTACAGGTGTGAGCCACTGTGTCCGACCACTCAGTGCATTTTAGCTATCATTACCACCCCTCAGTAGGATCGAAATTGTTATGTGTGTTTCAGGATGTGCTCCTGGAGGGTACCCTTGGCCTCATCTTAATCCTTGGACTAGGCTTGTAAATGTGGGGTGAGAATAGTAATAAAATGATATTGAAGACTTACCCCGTGCTCACTATGCTCATTATCCATTCATGGATTAATGGGTTAATGGATTAGTGGGTTATCATGGGAGAGGAACTGGTGGCTTTAGAAAATGAGAGAGACATGTGAGTGGCATGTTAACACACTAGCCTTGGGACTCTTCAGAGAGTCCCCCCAGCAAGAAGGCTCTTACCAGATGGGGCCCCTCCACCTTGGTCAGTCTCCCCTAACTGTGTGATAAAAATTCGTTTTCTTTGTGAATTACCCAGTTCCGGATATTAAGAGTAACAGAAAACAAATGAAGACAATGGGGAATGCATTATTACTCAGCCCTGTTTATAGATGGGGAGACCAAGTCATAGATGACTTGCCCAAGGTTGCAGAGGCAGGAAGAGGTAGTGCCAGGATTTGAACCCAGATACTTGATTCCAGAGTCCACGCTTCATAACCCCTACCAGTGAATGCCACAGAGAAACAGTCCTATAGCCACAGCGGCATCCCCTTCCCAGTGGCTGCCTCCCACCCCTCTATGTCCCCACTGTCACTGCAGGGGCGGCGTGGAAGCTCCTGTCAGGCGTGCGGGAGGGCCAAACGCAGGTGGACACCCCCCAGATAGGGGACATGGCCTACTGGTCCCACCCCATCGATCTGCACTTCGCCACCAAAGGTCTTCAAGGTGGGTACCACACCTGGTCCTGGGGCCAGGCTGAGAGAGGGGGACGAGTAGCCTCTGAGGCCCCTGGGTCTGGGAACACCAAGACCTGTCCCTGCTCCCCATACCACGTGGGTCCCTTTTGCAGCCAAGTCTGGCCCTGGAGAGGCTGAGCTAAGGCTTTCCCAGGCCTGCTCAATAGGCGATCCCAACTTTGTAGGATTAGGGCAGAGGCCAGGGTGGAGCGGGAGATGGGAAGGTGGGGGTCAGGGTGGGAGGGAAGGTGGCATTCAAGTAAAGAGACAAACCCAGAGTTTCCAATAAAGAGGAAGCCGGGAGGCAGGGTCTGAGAGAGGCAAGAGCTATTTCTCCAGGAAGGGCTCCTCTGCTTTAAAGTAGAGCCGCTGCTCAAAGGGGAAATCAGTACTGGGAGAGGAGCGGCATCAGAAAACCTTTTGGTAGGAAATGTGGGTTCCTGAAGATGAGTCGATTCTGAGAAATTGCCTAGGTAAATGTGCCTTATGTTTCACCAATATAAAGAATGTTTACCTGCTGCCTGCCCTGTGTCCAGCCTGTGCTGGGTGATGCCAGAGAGACACTGGGGATCAAGGCAGTGCTCCTTAGCCTTCTCCTGACAGAGTTCACCATCCTATGGAGGGGACACGCCTCTCTCCAGACAGTGGCACCTCAGAGTGGGCAGGACTAAGATAGGCAATTTGGAGAGGCCGTGGGAGCCCAGAGGAAGTGCCTGACTCTGTCAGGGAGGTCAGAGAGGGCTTCCTGGAGGAGGGGGCTTCTGCGCTTTGCTGTGAAGGGCCAGTGGAGCTAATAAGGCAGAGGGATAGAAGAAGGTTCTAGGCAGAGGGAGCTACATGTGGAAGACTCAAAGGGGAGAGTGAACTAAGGGCGTCTAGCGGACTGAGGGAGAGCGGGACGGCAGCAGGGAAAGGTAGCAGGGGACAGGCCATGCAGGACCTTGAGTGCCAGGCTGAGGAGCTGAGGCCATCTCCTGAAGGTACTTGGGAGCCAGAGCAGGTGATGGACAAGTGAGATTTCACTTTTTTGTTTTTTTTTTTTTTGAGACAGTCTCGCTCTGTTACCCAGGCTGGAGTGCAGTGGCAAGATCTCAGCTCACTGCAACCTCCGCCTCCTGGGTTCAAGCAATTCTCCTGCCTCAGCGTCACGAGTGGCTGGGACTACAGCTGTGTTCTACCATACCTGGCTAATTTTTGCCTTTTTTATTTCTTTTAAGTAGAGATGGCATTTCACCATGGTGGTCAGGCTGGTCTTGAACTCCTGACCTCAGGTGATCCGGCTGCCTCGGCCTCCCAAAGTGCTGGAATTGTAGGTGTGAGCCACCGCGCCTGGCCGAGATTTCACTCTTAAATAATCTTTCTGTCCTTTAAGCTGGAGCTGGGGAAAGAAAAACTTTCCGGTGCTGTGTGGATGAGGTGGGCAGCTCTAACCTTTCCGCTCTTGGGGCCTCCGGTTCCCCAGTGGTGGCACCAGCCTTGCTTTCTCTTCTCAAGCCCCCATTTTGTCCATTAGGAAATCTTACTGCCTCTACTTTTGAAATACACCCTAAATCCCACTTCTCACCCTTTTCTCGCCCAGCACCTTGATCTGTCCAAGTTCATCTCTCACCTGGACTATGACAGCAATCTTGTCTGTGGGGCCCCCTTCCCGAACCCCCACCAATCTGCACCCCACATGCAGCTGGAACCCTGTGAATACCTAAGGTCCCGTCTCCGCTCTGCTCAGAACCCTCCAGTCGTCCCCATCTCACTCAGGGTAAAAGCCAAAGTCTTAGCATGCATCACAAGGCTCTCCACAACCTGGCTGGCACCTCCTTCCCTTCTCCCCACCTCATTCTGCTCTAGCCATGCTATCCCCACCAGGCACACGCTGTCGGGACTCCAGCCATGCTGTCCCCACCAGACACTGCCCTCTCAGGGCCTTGGCACTTGCTGTTCCCTCTGGCTGGGAACACTCTTCCTCTAGATGGCCACATGGCCTACTCCCTTCCTTCCTTTTAGCATTTGCTTAAATGTCACCTTCTTAGTGAAGCTTCCTTGATCCCCTTCTACAGCGGTATCCCCACCCTCACCCTACCCAGCTCTGTTTTTCTCCACAGCAATTACCACCATCCGATCTAACCTATAATTTGCTTATTTACTACATTTGTTGTCTAGGATATCAGCTTCACGGGGGCAGGAATTTTTGTTTGCCATCCATGTTCATGTCCACCGTGGCCCCAGCTAGCTAGAACAGGGCCTAGCACAGGGGAAGGGGTCAGCATGAGATGAGATGGGGCTGGATCTCCAAGGGCTTTGACTACTAGACTGAGGAGCTGAACTGTGTTCTGAGGACATGGGCAAAGCTATGGAAGGAAAGATGCTTCCAGATGCCAGGTGAAAGGTGGATTAGAGAGGGGCAAGAAAGAAGGCCCTGGGCCCAAAGAGAGCAGGGCAGGGACATGAGGAGGGAAGGCAGGAGGTGACCCTGACAAGGCCCACGATGGTTACCTGGGGACTGGAGGAGCAATGGGCTGCCCTGACATGGGGTCATGGAGGAGGATAACACAGAAAGGAAATTCAGCAGAGGTCTGATTAGAAGGCCCTTGAATGTTGAAGAGGTTGAGCTTTATACTCAGGGCACTGGGGAGCTATGGAAGGATCCTTAGCAGGGGAGTAACATGGATTTGGAAAGATCTCTGGCAGTTGTGTGGGGATAGATGACAGGGTGGAAGTCTAGAAAGGAGGCTGGGTTGGAAACCCTGGGACAAAAACCCAGAGAGGAAAGGACTGGGCCTGGGGTCTCCGATGAGTATCAAGGAGGGGGGAATCAGGAGTAGGAGTCTGGTCCCCACCCATCCCTCCTTTCCCCTCTCCCTGCTTTCCTGCAGGCTGGCCCCGACTCCATTTCCAGGTGTGGTCCCAGGACAGCTTTGGCCGCTGCCAACTTGCAGGCTATGGATTTTGCCATGTGCCCAGCAGCC
>NW_012114644.1:4180947-4181946 GCF_000951035.1 Colobus angolensis palliatus | reverse complement strand
AGGCTGGCCCCGACTCCATTTCCAGGTGTGGTCCCAGGACAGCTTTGGCCGCTGCCAACTTGCAGGCTATGGATTTTGCCATGTGCCCAGCAGCCCGGGCACACACCAGCTGGCCTGCCCCACGTGGCGGCCCCTGGGCAGTTGGCGAGAGCAGCTGGCACGGGCTTTCGTGGGTGGTGGGCCACAGCTGCTGCATGGAGACACCATCTACAGTGGGGCCGACCGCTATCGCCTGCACACAGCTGCTGGTGGCACCGTGCACCTGGAGATCAGCCTGCTGCTCCGCAACTTCGACCGCTATGGCGTTGAGTGCTGAGGGACCCTGTCTCCAGTGCCACCACCATCCACACCCTGGACACCCAGTGAGGCCCAGTGGTCAGGAGACCGTCAGAGCTGGACCCCAGCTAAGGGCTCCTGTCCTTGCTAGGCCCTCTGGGGCCCTCTGGGCCCCGTTTCCCTATCTGTAAATTGGGGACAGTAAATGCATGGGGTCGCAGGATGTCGGGTGACAAGAGGCTGCTTAGCCACATGGGAGGTGCTCAGTAAAGGAGCGCAGTTCTTACAGGTGTCTGCCTCCTGACCCTTCCATCCCTCAGGTGTCCTGTTGCCCCCCCCCCACTGACACCCTCCCCAGGCCCCTAACTTGACAGACCCTCTTCCCCTACCCTGTGTCCCAGCCTCACACTCTCCTCCCGTTCTGGGTCTCCCTCCTCTGGTCGGCTCCCCTGTGTCTCATCCCGCGGATTAAGCCTTCTCCCCCGGTCCTCTTTCCCTGGTGACCCACACCGCCCGCAAAGCCACAGCGCATCTGGATCACTTGCTTTGGTGGCTCTTGGCCGCCAGGAGGCAGCACCCTGTTTGCGGGGCGGAGCCGGGGTGCCCGCCCCCTTTCCCCCAGGGCTGAAGGGACCCCCCTCGGAGCCCGCCCACGCGAGATGAGGACTGTGGCCCAGCCCCCCCATGCCCTCCCCCTGGGGGCCGCCCGCGCTCCCGCCCCGT
>NW_012114644.1:4175568-4180807 GCF_000951035.1 Colobus angolensis palliatus | reverse complement strand
CGCGGGGCCGGCCTCGGCCCGAAGCGGAGGAAGGAGTCGCCGAGGAGCAGCCTGAGGCCCCAGAGTCTGAGACGAGCCGCCGCCGCCCCCGCCACTGCGGGGAGGAGGGGGAGGAGGAGCGGGAGGAGGGACGAGCTGGTCGGGAGAAGAGGAAAAAAACTTTTGAGACTTTTCCGTTGCCGCTGGGAGCCGGAGTCGCGGGGACCTCTTGGCGCGACGCTGCCCTGCGAGGAGGCAGGACTTGGGGACCCCAGACCGCCTCCCTTTGCCGCCGGGGACGCTTGCTCCCTCCCTGCCCCCTACACGGCGTCCCTCAGGCGCCCCCATTCCGGACCAGCCCTCGGGAGTCGTCGACCCGGCCTCCCTAAAATACTTTTCCCCAGACCTCGGGCGCACCCCCTGCACGCCGCCTTCATCCCCGGCCTGTCTCCTGAGCCCCCGCGCATCCTAGACCCTTTCTCCTCCAGGAGACGGATCTCTCTCCGACCTGCCACAGATCCCCAATTCAAGACCACCCACCTTCTGGTACCAGATCTCGCCCATCTAGGTTATTTCCGTGGGATACTGAAACACCCCCGGTCCAAGCCTCCCCTCCACCACTGCGCCCTTCTCCCTGAGGACCTCAACTTTCCCTCGAGGCCCTCCTACCTTTTCCCGGGAGACCCCCAGCCCCTGCAGGGGCGGGGCCTCCCCACGAAACTAGCCCTGTTCGCGCTCTCGGCAGTGCCGGGGGGCGCCGCCTCCCCCATGCCGCCCTCCGGGCTGCGGCTGCTGCCGCTGCTGCTACCGCTGCTGTGGCTACTGGTGCTGACGCCTGGCCGGCCGGCCGCGGGACTATCCACCTGCAAGACTATCGACATGGAGCTGGTGAAGCGGAAGCGCATCGAGGCCATCCGCGGCCAGATCCTGTCCAAGCTGCGGCTCGCCAGCCCCCCAAGCCAGGGGGAGGTGCCGCCCGGCCCGCTGCCCGAGGCTGTGCTCGCCCTGTACAACAGCACCCGCGACCGGGTGGCCGGGGAGAGTGCGGAGCCGGAGCCCGAACCGGAGGCCGACTACTACGCCAAGGAGGTCACCCGCGTGCTAATGGTGGAAACCCACAACGGTGAGCTCGGAGGGGCAGGGGAGCCGGGAGGGGGGCCCCCAGGGGGCGCCGGAGTGCCGGGGCCACGGGTAGGAAGTGACTGGCAGAGGAAACTGGCTGGAGGAAGAGGACCCCCCAGGGCAAAGGGAACGTGGGATGGTGGGAGGGGGGTGTCCGAAAGAGGATGGCACTGAGTCCCCTACCCCCCAGGTATCTGGTCTTGGAGAGGAGGAGATAGCGAAGTGGACTGCTTCTAGAGGGCGACAGAAACATTCGGGGTCATGGGGGTAGCCCCCTAGAGGGCTAGAAGCAATGCTCCCTCCTCCAGGACACGTTGAATTGAGGAGGGGGTCGTGGGGTAGGAGAGTGGGGGAGAGGGGAGCCCGGTGTGGGAGAAGCGAAGACCTCAGCATTTGGGAAAGGAGAGGCACTGGGGCAAGTTGACCCAGAGCTTGGGGATCCTGAGGTGGAAAGATTCAAGGACAGAAAAGCTAGATGAAGGCAACCCTAGGGGGTGCGAGGAAAGTGAGAGCGGACCCACTTCCAGAGGCTGCGAGGAACGCGCGGGATGCGGGGGTGAGGGAGAGTCGTAGAAAGAGAAACAGAAGTGGGTGTGATAAATGTGGGGAGAAAGGGACGGGAGGTTATTGGAAGGAGGAGGCAAGCGGGAGAGGAGCGGAGACCCAGGAGTGCGCCCGGGATGCAGAGGTGTCCTCGGTGTTTCACACAGGGATGTGAGGGACAGAGTGGGGAGCCCAGAGGAGGAATTGAGCTTCTAGAAGACCTAGAATCCTGGGTCATGGGAAGAGCTTTACCGCGAGGGGAGACAAGCGTGGGAAAGGTGGTGTGAGCGGGGCGGAGGAGAGATACCCAGCGCCATCCATGCCGCGAGCATTGAGCGCCCCCCCGCCGCCACTCGCCGCAGGATGCAGGGGAATGGGCTGAGCGGAGTCCAGCCGCAGGGGAAGTGCTGGGTGGGGAGTGACTCTACAAGACCGAGGTGAGAAAACCAAGCTGGGAGGAGTGAGAAAGCCCCACGTGGGTGCCACGCGCGGGGGGAGGAGCCTGCGCTTCCACCAAGGGGCAGGAAGACCCCGCTGCGCTAAACGCTGGCAGTCTGGACCCCAAAGCCCCAGTTCCTCTCGAGGTGGCTGGGGAAACCCCAGCGTCCGGCCACCTCACTCTCCTCCCTTCCCTTTCCTTCCCATGCCCCCGGCGGGGGCGGGGATCGCGCGCGCGGAGCCCGGGGCGAGACGGGGCAGGTCTGGTCCCCGCCCTCCTGGCTGCGACGCCTCCCGCCCTCCTCACCCCAGCTACGGGCGGGGCTCCCACTGAGCCGGCCCCGTCCATCCAAGCGAGGACCCAGGCGTCCCGCGTGGTTCAGAGCCTTGGGGAAGATCCCTTAGGTTTCACTGACTTTTGGGCGGTGTGGGCTTGCTCCAGCCCAATGACGCGCACACTGCACCCAAGTCTCAGCCTTGCCTTATCTTCCGTGCTTCACCTTCGTTGTAGAGGCTCCTTTAACACTGACACCTACAATCCTCTTCTCCCCAACAAATGCACATGTGTCTCTTCTCGCACATGTGTCCCCATCTGCCTCTTTCTTTTCGTCTCCGTTAGTCTGTCCACGCGTGGGTCTCTTGGTTTTTGTCTCTCCGACTATTTTCTCTCCCTTTCTATTTTTCTCCTCCACGGTCCTGTCGCCTCGTCTCTGTCTCTAGCATCTGACCGCCTCTCCCTCTCTGCAGCACCCTCCAACCCTTCCTTTCCCTTCTCTTTCTCTTCCTCCCTATCTGTCTTCCCCAGCCAAGGCTCTGCCTTTCCTTTGGGGTTTGCTGAGTAACCTCTGGGCCAAGAATAGGGGTTTTTGGGGCTGGGTGGGGAGGGAGACTGGGGAAGAGGAGGAGGATCTAAGGGGGCCCTAAGCGGTTTCCTCTGCCTTTCTCACCAGTCTCTTTTCACACCCCCACTATAGGAGGCTGGAAGCAGTTGCCCCAGTTGGTCCAGGAGTTCATGGCCTATTCCCTCATCCCCAACCCCAAACTTTTCCTAAACTAGAAAATAACTTGGCTGGGCGCGGTGGCTCACGCCTGTAATCCCAGCACTTTGAGAGGCCAAGGCGGGTGGACTACCTGAGGTCAGGAGTTCGAGACCAGCCTGGCCAACATGGCGAAACCCCGTCTCTACTAAAAATACAAAAATTAGCTGGGTGGGGTGGCGGGCGGCTCCTGTAATCCCAGCTACTTGGGAGTCTGAGACAGGAGAATCACTTGAACCTGGGAAGCGGAGGTTGCCGTGAGCAGAGATTGTGCCACTGCACTCCAGCCTGGGCGACAGAGACGCCGTCTCAAAAAAGAAAAGAAGAGAAGCCGGGCGCGGTGGCTCAAGCCTGTAATCCCAGCACTTTGGGAGGCCGAGACGGGCGGATCACGAGGTCAGGAGATCGAGACCATCCTGGCCAACATGGCGAAACCCCGTCTCTACTAAAAAATACAAAAAAACTAGCCGGGCGAGGTGGCGGGCGCCTGTAGTCCAAGCTACTCGCTGAGGCAGGAGAATGGCGTGAACCCGGGGGGCGGAGCTTGCAGTGAGCTGAGATCCGGCCACTGCACTCCAGCCTGGGCGACAGAGCAAGACTCCGTCTCAAAAAAAAAAAAGAAAAGAAGAGAAAACACCTTAATTCCTTTTGTCCCCACTACAGCCATTCCTACCCAGAATGAACTTCACTTTCCCTAACCAGCTGGGGAAGGGAGTTAAGGGTGGAAAACTAATAATAAAAAGAAGTAGAAAAATCATTTAGGGGATAAGAGCACAGTCTCTAGCTGGGTGGGTGTGGTGGCTCATGCCTGTGATCTCAACATATTGGGAGGCTGAGGTGGGAGGATCCCTTGAGCCCGGGAGTTCCAGCCTGCAGTGAGCCATGGTTGTGCTACTGCACTTCACTCTGGAGGACAGAGTGAGACCCTGTCTCTTGGGGAAAAAAAAAGAAAAAGCACAGTCTCTGGAACTAGATAGCTTGAATTTGAATCCCAGTCTGCAGCTATGTGACCTTGGGGCAAATTACTTAATCTTGGTGCCTCAGTTTCTCCATCTATTAGATGGGTATAATAATAGTATAAGGTTGGGAGGTTAAATGTCTTCATCTTTGTAAAGTGCTTTAAATAGCATCTGGTAAATAGCGCTGTTTGTGGGTTTTTTTTTTATTGTTGTTGCTTTTTTTGAGACAGAGTCTTACTCTGGCACCCAGGCTGGAGTACGGTGACTCAGTCTCGGCACACTATAACCTCTGCCTCTCAGGTTCAAGTGATTCTCATGCCTCAACCTCCCAAGTAGCTGGGATTACAGGTGCCCACCACCACGCCTGGCTAATTTTTGTATTTTTAGTAGAAATAGGGCTTCATCATATTGCCCAGGCTGGTCTCGGACTCCCAACCTCAGGTAATCCATCCACCTCGGCTTCCTAAAGTGCTGGGATTACAGGTGTGAGCCTCCATGCCCAGCCAGTGCTCTTTAATGTATACATGACTGAGTGACCAGTGTATACATGATTGAGTGACCAGTGTATACAGAATTGGTGCCACACGGCTTGACCTGGGTCATCTAATTTCCCACTATAATCCTGGAATGGATTCTAGAGTCGCTCTGTCTTGCCTTACAGATGAGCACCTGGCTCAGAGAGAGGAATTCATTCGCCCAAGATTACACAGTGCTTCAATTAGGAGAGTCTGGGTGGGAGTGCAGGGAGCTTAATGTTATTGCTGGTTTTCAAAGAATAACAGGAAACTGACATTCAGAAAGAGGGTGTTAACTGCCCATGGTCAGACAGCGGAGAGGGAGCAGAGGCACTGTCTGAGTCCAAAGCCTGTGCCCTTGATCCTTACTCTGCATTTTAGGGGCTCTTTGCATTTGGGGCAAGGAAGGCCAGAGCAAACAGAGTGGTTCCCCTTAGTGCCGGCCTTAGTCGATTTGACAGATGATGCTACATGAGAGAGGAGTGTGGTTAGGACCCATTTCACAGAGGAGGAAACAAACCCCCAGGGGGAGAAACCACTTCCTCAAGGTCACACAGCTTAAAAGTATCAGTCAGGGCTGGGTGCAGTGGCTGTAATCCCAGCACTTCGGGAGGCCGAGGCGGGTGGATCACCAGGTCAGGAGATC
>NW_012114644.1:4172670-4173963 GCF_000951035.1 Colobus angolensis palliatus | reverse complement strand
CCGGGAGGCGGAGCTTGCAGTGAGCTGAGATCTGGCCACTGCACTCCAGCCCGGGAGACAGAGCGAGACTCCGTCTCAAAAAAAAAAAACAAAAACAAAAAAGAAAGTTGGGATCTCTGAAAAGGTTGGGGACTGTAGAATCATTCTGTCCAATGGGACAGCCACTAGTCACATTTAACTTGATTAAAATTTAAATTATTTAAAATTAAATTAAAAATTTAGGGCCAGGCATAGTGGCTCACATCTCTACTCCCAGCACTTTGGGGAGCTGAGGCAGGCAGATTGCTTGAGCCCAGGAGTCCGAGACCAGTCTGGGAAACATTTTGAAACTTGGTCTCTACAAAAAATACTAAAATTAGCCTGTTAACGGTGATGCGTGCCTCTAGTCCCAGCTACTCAGTAGTCTGAGGTGGGAGGATTGAATGAGCCCAGGAGCTCGAGGCTATAGTGAACTGTGATTGCACCACTGCACTCCAGCCTGGGTGATGGATGAGACCCTGTCTCAAAAAATATATATATAGGCCAGGTGTGGTGGCTCATGCCTGTAATCCCAGCACGTTGGGAGGCCAAGGTGGGTGATCACTTGAGGTCAAGAGTTCAAGACCAGCCTGGCCAACATGACGAAACTCCATCTCTACTAAACATACAAAAATTAGCCAGGTGTGGTGGCGGGCCGCTGTAATCCCAGCTACTCAGGAGGCTGAGGCGGGAGAATCACTTGACCCTGGGAGGTGGAGACTGCAGTGAGTGGAGATCATACCATGCATTCCAGCCTGGGCAAAAGAGCAAGACTCTGTCTCAAAAAATAAAAATGAAAAACAAATTCTCATTCTCACTGGTTGTATTTCTAGTGCTCTATAGTCACGTGGTTAGCAGCCACTATTTTGGATGTTGCAGATAAAGAACATTTCCAGAAAGTTCTTTAGGACAGCACTGCTGTAGAAGATAGGGAGCTTCCAAGAGGACTGGGGCATCTGGAAGGGCTGGAGGCTCTAGCAGTTTCTATGAGCTAGAATCCACATCAGAGGGAATATTACACTCATAGGATGGTAGATTTCAGACTTTCATAGTGAGAGAACTTTGTCCTGTGTTAGCTTGGCCTCTTGGAGTTTGGGGAATTCAGCTTTATTCTGCAGGCCCTGGAGTGGTCTATCCAGTCCCAGAAAATTCTTCTTTTTTTTTTTTGTGATGGAGTTTTGCTGCTGTTGCCCAGGCTGGAGTGCAATGGCACGATCTCAGCTCACTGCAACCTCTGCCTCCCGGGTTCAAGCAATTCTCCTGCCTCAGCCTCCC
>NW_012114644.1:4169752-4171955 GCF_000951035.1 Colobus angolensis palliatus | reverse complement strand
CGCCACCATGCCTGGCTAACTTTTGTATTTTTAGTAGAGATGGGGTTTCACCATGTTGGCCAGGCTGGTCTTGAACTCCTGACCTCAAGTGATCCACCCGCCCTGGGCTCCCAAAGTGCTGGGATTACAGGCGTGAGCCACTGTGCCCGGCCCAGAATGTTAACAGCGGAATTTTAGCATTGTGGGCTGTCCACGCTGAGTGGGGCTTAGCATTTCACCAATGAGGAAACAGGCCGGAGAAGGCAGGAGAACACCTTTGACTGAGCTGTGTGAAGGTGCCTTAACCGCAGCCTGGGCTTTTTCTCCACCCTTCCTCTCACGGGTGCTGTGGGGGAGGATGGGTGCCCCAGGACCACACAGCGTGGCCGTCTGAGAAAGTAGTGCGTAGGAACTTTCTGGAAGCAGATGGGGTGAAGGGTTGAGTTAGTATCTGAGGGGGCGTGGCAGCATATACCCACTGTCTCTCTCCCAACTTCATCATCCTCTAGAAATACAGCAACAATTCCTGGCGATACCTCAGCAACCGGCTGCTGGCGCCCAGCGACTCGCCGGAGTGGTTGTCTTTTGATGTCACTGGAGTTGTGCGGCAGTGGTTGAGCCGCGGAGGTGAGGATCACTTGTGTGTCCCACGCCTGTTTCTCAATGGGGTGCACCCCATTGTTTGTCTTGGGGTCACTTTGCCTAGGATTCCTCTCCGCCCCCTGGTGTGAAAGCACTGAGACCTGGCTCCCCTCTGTGGCATGGAAACCCGAGTGATTGGCTAATCTGTTTCCTGAGCACCTCTCTGCCCTGTCCTGTGATGGGTGAGGCTAAGGACAGAGCAATGACCAAAACAGCCCCATCCTTGCCCTCATAGAGCTCATGTAGTTCATTGGGTGGGTAGCTGGGGGACAGACCTGTAAGGCAGTGATGACCCAGAGTGGGTGGGACCGGGATGGGGAGCCCAAAGGAGGTACCTGACCCAGCCCAGAATCAGGGAGGGCTTCCTGGAGGAGGGGCACCATAGCTGATGTTGAAGGGATGAGTAGAATGGTCAGGAAAAGGAGAGGTGTAAGAGTATTCTGGGGCTGGGCACGGTGGCTTACACCTATAATCCCAGCACTTTGGAAGACCAAGGAGGATGGATCACTGGAGCTCAGGAGTTTGAGAGCGGCCTGGGTAACATGGCAAAACCCAGTGTCTACAAAAAAATACAAAAATTAGCCATGCATGCTGGTGCGCGCCTGTAGTCCCAGCTGCTTGGGAGACTGAGGTGGGAGAATCATCTGCGCCTGGGAGGTCGAGGCTGCAGTGAGCCATAATCACAGTACTGCAATCCAGCCTACATGAAAGAGTGAGATCCCATCTCAAATAAAAGAAAAAAAAGTGTTCTAGGCAAGGGGAACAGTCTGTGCAAAGGCCCAGAGGCCAGAAAGCCTAACTCATTTGATCTGTCCCGGAGATGATTGGTCCCGGAGATGATTGTCTCTGTCCAGTTCCTGGCAGGGGCCATGGTGCCCATCTCTCTCTCCCTCACCTCCCTCTCATTTATGCTTTTATTCAATCATTCAATACACAGGTTCCTGCTGTGTGTCTGGCCCTGTGCTGGGTGGTGTGGGGGACATAGTGATAACCAAGACAGCCCTCAGTTCTGCCCTTATGGGGCCCACAGTCACTTCTGGACGTCGAACAGATCTTGCCCCACCAGGCAGGAATGACCTAGAATGATTGAGGATAGGACAGGGAGGCATGGGCAGAGAGGACAAGGCTGGGACAGAGAGGCATGCAGGATGGGGGATGCCCTAAGCGCTGTTGGGAGCCCAGAAGGCACCCAGAACCATCTGGGGAGCCTAGGAGGGCTTGCTGGGTGAAGGTGATTGTGTGGAGACTCACAGGATAAATAGTAGTTTGGCCACATGAAAAAATAGGGATTAGGGGGCGTGGTGACTCACGCCTGTAATCCCAGCACTTTGGGAGGCCAAGGAGGGTGGATCACAAGGTCAGGATATCGAAATCATCCTGGCTGACAAGGTGAAGCCCCGTCTCTACTAAAAATCCAAAAAAAGAAAAAATCAGCTGGGCATGGTGGTAGGTGCCTATAGTCCCAGCTACTTGGGAGGCTGAGGCAGAATGGTGTGAACCCGGGAGGCGGAGCTTGCAGTGAGCCAAGATCGCACCACTGCTCTCCAGCCTGGGCGACAGAGCAAGACTCCGTCTCAAAAAA
>NW_012114644.1:4167592-4168337 GCF_000951035.1 Colobus angolensis palliatus | reverse complement strand
GGGGTGGGTGGGGGAGGCAGGAAGGAACCCCTGGGCTTTGCTCCTTCCTTCCTCTTCCTCCAGGGGCTGGGTGAGCTGCACTCTCAGACTGGCTTCCTTCTCCCCACTCCTACAGGGGAAATTGAGGGCTTTCGCCTTAGCGCCCACTGCTCCTGTGACAGCAAAGATAACACACTGCAAGTGGACATCAACGGTGAGGCTTGCTTCCCTGGCCATTTCCAGCTGTGATGTGTGTGCGTGCATGTGTCCCCATCTGCCCCATGCCCCACTTATCTATCCCACTGAGAGTGTGTGTGTATGTCCCCTATCCCCTGACTCCCACACCAAAGCAGGGTTCACTACTGGCCGCCGAGGTGACCTGGCCACCATTCATGGCATGAACCGGCCTTTCCTGCTTCTCATGGCCACCCCGCTGGAGAGGGCCCAACATCTGCAAAGCTCCCGGCACCGCCGAGCCCTGGACACCAACTACTGCTTCAGGTGAGCCTTGTATCCTTGGATGGAGACCTTCCAGGCTGGGGGCATGACTGCCATCTGCTGACCAGGCGCTCCAGGTTGGACACCTGGCTGGTGCCGTGCTTGGGCTGAGCATCTGTCTCCTTTAGCTTGGAGGGCTCAGGGGATGAGGTCTGGGTGTAAGAACTGAGAGTCTTGTGCCGGGTGCGGTGGCTCATGCCTATAATCCCAGCACTTTGGGAGGCCGAGGCAGGTGGATCACCTGAGGTTGGGAGATCGAGACCAGCCT
>NW_012114644.1:4163430-4166232 GCF_000951035.1 Colobus angolensis palliatus | reverse complement strand
AAAAAAAAAAAAAAAATACAAAAATTAGCCGGGTGTGGTGGTGAGCACCTGTAATCCCAGCTACTCAGCTGGGATTATGGCTCTGCAGGTACCCAGGCTGGGGCAGGAGAATCCCTGGAACCTGGGGGGCGGAGGTTGCAGTGAACCGAGATCACACCACTGCACTCCAGCCTGAGCAACAGTGCGAGACTCTATCTCAAAAAAAAAAGAAAAGAAAGTGGCAGCTTGAACCTCTTGAGTGATGGCTCGGAACTTTGGAAAGTTGGGATGCAATATTGGCATACTGGAATTCGGGAATGCCAAGATCCTCAAAGGTTGAAAAGTATGAATCCTAGAGAGTTGAAGATGCTGTCAGAATGTTAGAATCGTAAGATGCTGGAATGCTAATACTGCAATCTAAGAAAGCTGAAATGTTGGATTCCTAGAAAGTTGAAATGGAGAGTTAGTATGTTGTAAATTTAAGAGTGATCATCTGACTTTATTCCTCCCCTGCTTAAAATATTTTGGTGGTGTCTCTGGGCTTTGTTACCTGCTGTTTCCCTGCCACAAAATCAACCCTGCTTCCAGGCTCCTTCACCACCAGATCTTAGTGCCATCAGCCCAGCAACCCTGTGAATGAACAAATTGAGGTCTTTTTTGAGACAGAGTCTCGCCCTGTTGCCCAGGCTGGAGTGCAGTGGTGTGATCTCGGCTCACTGCAACCTCTGCCTCCCAGGTTCAAGCGATTCTCCTGCCTCAACCTCCTGAGTAGCTGGGATTACAGGCACGTGCCACCACAGCCGGCTAATTTCTGTTTTTTTTCAGTAGAGACTGGATTTCACCACGTTGGTCAGGCTGTCTCGAACTCCTGACCTCGTGATCCGCCCACCTCGGCCTCCCAAAGTGCTGCGATTACAGGCATGAACCACTGTGCCCCGCCACAAATTGAGGTCTTGAGTGCCAACAGCAGCTGACATTACAAAGGGAGACAGCCAGCCATGTGAGCCTCTGTAGGGAGGAACCCAGCATCGCCTGGGAAGTCTTGCCGAAAAATCAAAACTGAAGGCTGGGTGCAGTGGCTCATGCCTGTAAGCCCAGCACTTTGGGAGGGCAAGGCAGGCAGATAGCTTGAGCTTAGGAGTTCAAGACCAGCCTGTGCAACATGGTAAACCCTGTCTCTCTACAAGAAATACGAAAAACTAGCTGGGCTGGGTGGTGTGTGCCTGTAGTCCTAGCTACTTGGGAGGCTGAGGCAGGAGTGCTTGAGCCCAGGAGGCTGTGATTGCAGTGAGCCAGGATCACGCCACTGCACTTCAGGACAGAGCAGGACCCTGTCTCACAAAAAAAAAAAAAAAAATCAAAATCAAACCTGAATCTGATCAGGACTGTAGATCCTAACAGTTTTCTAGAAAGACAGGAACAGAGGAAATGGTCAGCAAAACTCAGACTGTGAGAAACCTGACCCAGTTTCTTCATCAAATACAATGCAAAGAAGGGGAAAGTGTGCGCGCACACACACATGCACACACACAGTGACCCTGGAACAATAGGGGTGCTGACCCCCCATGCAGCCAAAATTCAACTTTTTTTTTTTTTTTTTTTTTGAGACAGAGTCTAGCTGTGTTGCTCAGGTTGGAGTGCAGTGAAGTGATCTTGGCTCACTGCAACCTCTGCCTCCCAGGTTCAAGCAATTCTCCTGCCTCAGTCTCCCAAGTAGCTGGGATTTCAGGCGCATGCCACCACACCCAGGTAATTTTTGTATTTTTAGTAGAGACAGGGTTTCACCATGTTGGCCACGCTGGTCTCCAACTCCCCAGGTGATTCATTAGCCTTGGCCTCCCAAAGTGCTGGGATTACAGGCTTGAGCCACTGCTCTCGGCCTATGCCTGTATTTTTAAATAAAATAAGAGAGAAAAAAAAATGTTCTTAAGAAAATCATAAGGAGGAGGAAGTGTATTTTCCATTCATTGAGTGGAAGTGGCTTATAAAGGTCTTCACGTTGAGCAGGCTGAGGACGAGGAAGAAGAGGTGTTGGTCTTGCTATCTCACGGGTGGCAGAGGTGGAAGAATAATTCACCTGTAAGTGGTGAATTTTGTAATTGGACCCATGTTGTCCAAGGGTCAGTCTATATATAGTTGACCCTGAATATATATACATAGAGAGAGAGAGAGATGATTCTGTAGATTTTGAAAAAAGTTCTAAGAGAGGCCAGGCATGGTGACTCATGGCCGTAATCCCAGCACTTTGGGAGGCTGAGGCAGGTGGATCACTTGAGGTCAGGAGTTGGAGACCAGCCTGGCCAACATGGTGAAACCCTGTCTGTACTAAATATACAAAAATTAGGCCGGGTGTGGTGGCTCACACCTGTAATCCCAGCACTTTGGGAGGCCAAGGTGGATAGATCACCTGAGGTCAGGAGTTCAAGACCAGTCTGGCCAACGTGGTGAAACCTCGTCTCTACTAAAAATACAAAAACGAGCTGGGTGTGGTGGCGGGGACCTGTAATTCCAGCTACTCAGAAGGCTGAGGCAGGAAAATCGCTTGAACACAGGAGGCAGAGGTTGAGGTGAGCTGAGATCAAGGCCCTGCACTCCAGCCTGGGCAACAAGAGCGAGGCTCTGTCTCAAAAACTAACTAACTAACTAACTAACTAACTAAATAAATAAATAAATAAATAAATAAAATAAATAAAAATACAAAAAGTAGCCAGGTATGGTGGCAGGCACCTGTAGTCTCAGCTACTTGGGAGACTGAGGCAGGAGAATCACTTGAACCTGGGAGGCAGAGGTTGCAGTGAGCCGAGATTACACCACTTTACTCCA
>NW_012114644.1:4162683-4163012 GCF_000951035.1 Colobus angolensis palliatus | reverse complement strand
GGATGGTCTTGATCTCCTGACCTTGTGATCCGCCCGTCTCGGCCTCCCAAAGTGCTGGGATTACAGGCTTGAGCCACCGCGCCCGGCCTAATTTTCTTACATGGTATTGTGACTGTGTTTTAAAGTAATCTTAATTAGAGATACATTTGAAATATTTATGGATGAAGCAACATTGGTGGATTGCATGTGCTTTGAGATAAACCAATGTCGGCTGGGTGCAGTGGCTCACAGCTATAATCCCACCACTTTGGGAGGCCAAGGCAGGAGGATTGTTTGAGCCTAAGACTTGGAGACCAGCTTGGGCAACATGGTGAAACCCCATCTCCCCC
>NW_012114644.1:4151541-4161789 GCF_000951035.1 Colobus angolensis palliatus | reverse complement strand
TTGAGACTGGACGGAAGAGGCTTGGCAAGGGCAAGGGCTGTGGGTATCCCAAGGCCCAATGCAGGGTAGGCCCCGAATGCGTCCTGAGAAAATAAGTCAGAGGATCACCTAGAGGGCTTGTTTAACACAGACTGTTGTTCCCAGTCCCACACACAGTTTCTGATTTCAGTGGCCTGGGGTGCCGCCTGAGAATCTGCATTTCCCACAGCTCCCAGGTGATGCTGCCGCTGGTCCTGGGAGCCCATGTGGAGAGCTGCTGACTTGGATAACAGTATCACAGACTGTTCAAATCCTAGGACCTCAGAACCCCAGCTAGGGTTAAACTAGGCATTAAAGATGATTCTGAGCCGGGCGCAGTGGCTTATGCCTGTAATCCCAGCACTTTGGGAGGCTGAGGTGGGTGGATCACCTGAAGTCAAGAGTTCGAGACCAGCCTGGCCAACATGGTGAAACCCAGCCTCTACTAAAAATACAAAAAATTAGCTGGGCATGGTGGCGCATGCCTGTAATCCCAGGTACTTGAGAGGCTGAGGCAGGAGAATTGCTTGAACCCAGGAGGCGGAGGTTGCAGTGAGCCAAGATCACACCATTGCACTCCAGCCTGGGCAACAGGAGTGAAACTCTATCTCAAAAAACAACAACAACAAAAAAATGATTCTGGACACTAGTTCTTCCCCTTTTGTGAGTTCAGAACCTCCTGTGAGAAAGTGAAAACCAGGAACCTTTTCCCCAGAAATACATGCACACATACACGCATGTGCATATGATCTCAGGCACTCAGGACCCTCCTCAAGCCTGCCCATGATGGCCCCTTGGTCCTCAGGTTAACACCGTATTTGATCTGGTAGCACCTACCTCTGAACAGATGAGGAAACTGAGGTCCAGCCAAACTAGGTGGTACAGGCTGAGTTCACAGGGATCTCAGTTTCTTGACTTCCTTCTCAGGCTTCTGTGGCTCTTGGAAAGGCTTTATCTTGCCTCCAGGTTATCTGATGCCACTTGAAGTTGGGTTCAAGCGATTCTGCTACCTCAGCCTCCCGAGTAGCTGGGATTACAGGTGCCCGCCACCACGTCCAGCTAATTTTTGAATTTTTAGTAGAGACAGGGTCCTCAAGTCCACCTGCCCTAGCCTCCCAAAGTGCCGGGATGACAGGTGTGAGCCACCGTGCCTGGCTGGCCCCACCAATCTATGAGCGGAGGTTGCAGTGAGCCAATATCGCGCCACTGCACTCCAACCTGGGTGACCGAGCGAGACTGTGTCTCAAAAAAAAAAAAAAAAAAAAAAGGCACTGTCAACTTTTTCTTTTATTTTCTCTTTTCTTTCCTTTTTTCTTTTGTTTTCAAGACAGAGTCTCACCCTGTTGCCCTGGGTGGAGTGCAGTGGTGTGATCTTGGCTCACTGCAACCTCTGCTTCTTGAGATCAAGCGATTCTTGTGCCTCAGCCTCCTGAGTAGCTGGATTACAGACAAGCACTGCTACGCCCAGCTAATTTTTGTATTTTTAGTAGAGACGGGGTTTCGCCACGTTGGTCAGGCTGTTCTCAATCTCCTGACCTCAGGTGATCCACCTGCCTTGGCTTCCCAAAGTGCTGGGATTACAGGCATGAGCCACCGCGCCCGGCCTCTTTGACAGTTCTAAGAAGTAAAACAAATCAGAAGAAGGCAGACAGAGAGTAATAGATATTGGGAACTATTATTTTTCCTATTCTGATTTAAATTGCTTTATTATGGAAAATTTCAAATGTATACAAAAGCAATGAAGATAATGAACGCCTGTAAACTCTCATCCAGCGTCATCGGTGATTAAGATTTTGCCCCATTTCAAATGTATGCATTTTTATATTTTCTTGCATAACTGCAATACCGTATTGCACTAAATGGAACTAACAGTCACTTGGATATTTTGGAAAGGATGGCTCAGAAAGGTATCTCTGAGGAGGTGATGTTCAGTCATGTAACTGCTATTTACTGAGTGCCTACTGCATTCCAGGCACTGCTTTAGGAGTTAAGGGTCCTTGAGTGAAGGACATTTGAGCTAAGGTTTAAATGAAGTGAAGGGGCCAGGTGCGGTGGCTCATGCCAGTAATCCCAACACTTTGGGAGGCCGAGGTGTGCAGATCGCATGAGCCCGAGTTCGACACCAGCCTGAGCAACATAGTGAGACCGTGTCCCTAAAAAGAATAACAAATTAAAAAGAATAAATGGGCCAGATGCGGTGACTCAGGTCTGTAATCCCAGCACTTTGGGAGGCCGAGGTGGGTGGATCACAAGGTCAGGAGTTCGAGACCAGCCTGGCCAACATGGTGAAACCCTGTCTCTACTAAAAACACACAAAAAATTAGCCAGGCGTGGTGGCACACGCCTGTAATCCCAGCTACTCGGGAGGCTGAGGCAGGAGAATCGCTTGAACCTGGGAGGCAGAGGTTGCAGTGAGCTGAGATCGTGCCACTGCACTCCAGCCTGGGAGACAGAGTGAGATTATGTCTCGAAGAAAAAAAAGAAGAAATGAAGTGAAGGAACAAGCTGGAGTGGGTATCTGTGGGACTAGCAAGACAGACAGTGGGAACAGCAGATGCAGGAGCCCTGAGATAAGACTGTCTGAGGAACAGACAGGATGCCAGCGTGGCTGGAGTGGAGTAGGCGTGAGAGAGGGAGTTGAGATCAGCCAGATTTGCTAGCACTTTGTGGCTCACCGTGAGGACTTGGGCATTTGCCGTGAGATGGAGCCAGGTTCAGAGCAGAGGAGTGACATGATAATTCATAGCATGACCCTGGAGGGTAGAGATTTCTGTCTCTTTTTAAAAAATTGAAAAAAAAATTTTTAGAGACAGGGTGTTGCTCCTTGTTGTCCAGACTGGCATGCAGTGGTGTGATCCCAGTTCACTGCAACCTCCAACTCCTGGACTCCAGCGATCCTCCCACCTCATCCTCCCAAAGTGCTGGGATTAAAGGCGTGAGCCACCATGCCTAGCCTATTTCTATCTGTTTCATTTGTCCTCAGCCCCCAGTAGATCCCAGCCCAGCACACAGTAGTAGTTCAATAAACATTTGTTGCACAAATAGAGCAGATCGGTTTACATGGAGCCGCGTTATTTTGTATGTTGCAGGGTGTGGGCATGCCATGATTTATTTAGCCCCCCGGGGGGAAGGTCATCTGGCTTCTTACAGGCTTGTCTTAAGCATTGCATGAGATTATTACATCGCTCTTAGCACAGTGCTTGACTGGAGGAAGTGCTTAATCTGTGTTAGTGATTATCATGACTATTTGTGTTGTTATTAACATGGGGTGCAAGGGAGACCCAGATGGAGATAGGGCGGGGGGGGGGCAACTTAGGGTGACACACACCTGGGGAGGAGGGGCACACAGCTCCTGTGGTGGTAGCCCCTCCCTACCCCTGACGCGTCTCTCCTGCCTGCAGCTCCACGGAGAAGAACTGCTGCGTGCGGCAGCTGTATATTGACTTCCGCAAGGACCTCGGCTGGAAGTGGATCCACGAGCCCAAGGGCTACCACGCCAACTTCTGCCTGGGGCCCTGCCCCTACATTTGGAGCCTGGACACGCAGTACAGCAAGGTACGTCTGGCCCACCGGGCTAGGAGGTGTGCTTGGGGGGTAGCCAGGACAGAGAAAGAGGAGAGAGAAAGAGAAGTAAAGTCAGAGAGGTGAGTTGGCAGGATGGGGAGAAAGAGAGGGATGGGGTCGGAAAGGGAATGGATAAAGAGACGGGAGAGAGGCAGGAAGCTAGAGAAGGGCTCTGAGCAGGGGGCAGAGGGAGATGAGATAGGAAGGTCCACAGAACTGAAGTAACAGAGGGGTGGGGGTCAAGGGGGGAAGACAGACAGGGAGATGGAAGGAAAAAGGCAGAGAGAAATGGAGAGACAAAATGAGAGAGGCAGATACAAACACAAGAGTTAGGGAAGGAGAGACAAAGATATACAGCAAGGCAAGAGGCGAAGACGAGGAAGGGTAGAGACTGAGAAAGAAAATCAGGAGGGCGCGGCGGCTCACGCTGGTAATACCAGCGCTCTGGGACGCTGAAGCAGAAGGATGGCTTGAGCCCAGGAGTTCGAAAGTAGCCCGGGCGGCTGAGTGAGAGCCCATTTCTACCAAAAAAAAAAAAAAAGCCAGGATTTAAAGGCGCTTGCCTGTGATTCGAGCTACTCCGGAGGCTGAGGTGGGAGAATGACTTAAGCTCAGGAGGTTGAGGCCCTAAGCGAGCCTTGATCGCGCCCCTATACTCCAGCCTGGGTGGCAAAGCGAGACCCAGTCTCAAAACAAAAAGAAAATCAGACAGGTGGGGAGAGACAGAATAAGATAGGATGTTAGAAGATAAGAGAGACCGAATTGGAGATGGGAAGAGGGGGACAGGGATGCGGGGAGAGACGAAGTGGGAGAGGCTGGCGCGGTAGGGGGTGGGGGATGGGGCAGTGGAGGGCCATCTTCCTCCCTCCGCGAACCCTGAGCCCTGACCCCGCCCGCCGCCCGCAGGTCCTGGCCCTGTACAACCAGCATAACCCGGGCGCCTCGGCGGCGCCGTGCTGCGTGCCGCAGGCGCTGGAGCCGCTGCCCATCGTGTACTACGTGGGCCGCAAGCCCAAGGTGGAGCAGCTGTCCAACATGATCGTGCGCTCCTGCAAATGCAGCTGAGGCCCCGCCCCGCCCCGCCCCGCCCCGGCAGGCCCGGCCCCGCCCCGCCCCCGCTGCCTTGCCCATGGGGGCTGTATTTAAGGACACCCGAGCCCCAAGCCCACCTGGGGCCCCATTAAAGATGGAGAGAGGACTGCGGATCTCTGTGTCATTGGGCGCCTGCCTGGGGTCTCCTTCCCTGACGTTCCCCCACTCCCACCCCATCTCTCTCCCTCTCTGCCTCCTCCTGCCTGCCTGCACTATTCCTTTGTCCCGCATCAAGGCACAGGGAACCAGTGGAGAACACTACTGTAGTTAGATCTGTTTATCGAGCACCTTGGGCACTGTTGAAGTGCCTTACATTAATGAACTCATTCAGTCACCTTAGCAACACTCTGAGATGCAGGGACTCTGATAACACCCATTTTAAAGGTGAGGAAACAAGCCCAGAGAGGTTAAGGGAGGAGTTCCTGCCCACCAGGAACCTGCTTTAGCGGGGGATGATGAGGAAGACAGTAAAAGATGGTAGTTCAGGCCAGGCAGGGTGGCTCACGCCTGTAATCCTAGCACTTTTGGGAGGCGGAGATGGGAGGATTACTTGAATCCAGGCATTTGAGACCAGGGTGGGTAACATAGTGAGACCCTATCTCTACAAAACATTTTTCTAAAAATGTGCACCTGTGGTCCCAGCTACTCTGGAGGCTAAGGTGGGAGGATCACTTGATCCTGGGAGGTCAAGGTTGCAGTGAGCCCTGACTGTGCCACTGTATGCCAGCCTGGGTGACAAAGCAAGACCCCACCTTTTTTTTTTTTTTGAGACAGAGTTTCACTCTTGTTGCCCAGGCTGGAGTGCAATGTCGAGATCTTGGCTCACTGCAACCTCCGCCTCCTCGGTTCAAATGATTATCCTGCCTCAGCCTCCCGAGTAGCTGGGATTACAGGCATGCGCCACCACGCTTGGCTAATTTTGTATTTTTTTTTAGTACAGATGAGGTTTCACCATATTGTTCAGGCTGGTCTTGAACTTCTGACCTCAGGTGATCCGCCCGCCTCCTCGGCCTCCCAAAGTGCTGAGATTACAAGCATGAGCCAGCGCCCCAGCCAAGACCGCATCTTAAAAAACAAAAACAAACAAAAAAAGGCTGGGCATGGTGGCTCACACCTGCAATCCCAGCACTTTGGGAGGCCGAGGCAGGGGGATCACTTGAGGTCAGGAGTTTGAGACCAGCCTGGACCACATGGTGAAACCCCACCTCTAATAAAAATACAAAAAAAGGCTGGGCGCGGTGGCTCATGCCTGTAATCCCAGCACTTTAGGAGACAGACGTGGGCAGATCACGAGGTCAGGAGTTCAAGACCAGCCTGACCAACATGGTGAAACCCAGTCTCTACTAAAAATACAAAAATTAGCCATGGTGGCGCACGCCTGTAATCTCAGCTACTCAGGAGGCTGAGGCAGGAGAATCACTTGAACCCGGGGGGTGGAGGTTGCAGTGAGCCAAGACCGTGCCACCTCACTCCAGCCTAGGTGACAGAGCGAGACTCCATCTCAAATAAATAAATAAAAATGCAAAATGCAAAATACAAAAAAAAATTAGTCTGGCATTGTGGTGCACACCTGTAGTCCCAGCTACCCAGGGGGCTGAGGCAGGAGAACCGTGTGAAGAGGGGAGGCAGAGGTTGCAGTGAGCCAAGGTCACGCCACTGCACTCCAGCCTGGGCAACAGAGCGAGACGGCATCTCAAAAAACAAACAAACAAACAAAGAACTTGTACTTGAGGAAGACAGGAGCCATGGCAGGGTTTGACCTCGGTGCTCAGAGGGTTCGCCGTCTGGCTCATGGTTGGGAGTGGACAGAAGTGTCAGGGTGAGGGTGAGCACAGAGAGACCAGCTGCCCAGGCAAGAAATGGCAGCAGCCATGGGTGGGTCTGCCTCTGCAGTCTCCATTTCTTCCCATCTGCTATGGTCCTGCTCGTGAATTAATTCCCTCCTGCTTCCTCTTTCTCGTGGCTCTCAGTTTCTGCTCTTTCTCCCAGGTTTCACTTCCCCACACCCAGTGATTGTCCTGGGAGGGAGGACATTGTGAGTGCTGCCGTTCCTTTGCCTGTGGGCATGAGAGCTGTTGGTAGCACTGGGTCTGGGTGCCAGGGACCTGAGGCCCTCCCAGCTCAGCGTAGGGGAAGAAATGTGGTTACTCCTCTGGCCTCAGGTCCAAAAGCACACAGGGCTGAGGGAGGAGTGGGGAGGCAGAAGTTCACTATGCAAGGACATGCCAACAAATGGATAGGTATAGAGGTGCTGAGGCCTGGCCCCAAGAGGCAGAGTTACAAGCTAGGACACAGTGACTCGGCTGTAATCGCTGCAGCCCTGCGAGGATGTGGTGTGTGTACACACGCAGACACACTCACAAGGGGGAAACACGGACGGTGCTCCACACTACACAAACGTTCACCTCTCAAAGCCGCCGTGGACACACAGAGACTCCTGCAGGGCCCATAACACATGGGCTGTGTCATTTGGCAGCAGCTACAGCCCACATATACACAGATACAAACAGAGAAAGTGTCAGCCCATCACATAAACACCACCCAGCCTTGGAGCCTCACTGGGACACAACAGGAGCAGAGACTTCAATAGGGACCTGGCACAACACAGTCATATACAAATATATTCCACAGGGTCATGGTCGCAACCACCGCACACCAGACACTGATTCAGTGTCATGCACGCACACGCAGCACGGCATCAGAGCCCGGACAGGAAGTGGATCCCCCAACAGTTACCTCCTCCCCCACGGGGTCACAGTCACAAACAGGTCCAGGGTGCATGTCCACGGTCGGACCTGTCACAGTCCCACCAGACACACCCCACACGGAGGTCTGACACGTCACAACCGCACAGACAGCAGGTCGGTCTTACCCACTCAGTCTGACATCCCACACCCTCCACCACACACGCACAACTCCAGCCTGGGGAGTCCCACAGGGCCCCATAGACTGCAGCGACCCCGTCATGCCCAGACACACTGTCACACCCAGGGTCCCAGACGGAGCAGACACACCCCCAGGGTGGCAGACGCGGCCCTCACACGCCCAGCCCCAGCTCGTGCCTCGGCCTGAGGACAAGTGCTGGCTGCACACTCGCGGTGTGGTCGGCCTGCCCGACACGCCCTCGTGACACACCCCGCCCACCTGCCCCGGGCTGCCGGGTGAGCTGGCAGAGCCCCACAGGGTGGGGAGGGGAAACTGTGGGCTCAGCACCTTCCCCTGGCCGCGTGCGCACTGCCCCTGCCCTGCCACCCTGGCACCCAGGCCCGATGGGTGGCTTAGCCCCGTCGGGACAAGTCTGCCCCCGCCCGTGGCTGACCGCAGGGGCGGGGCAGGGGGTTTGGGGCGCCCCGCTCCCTCCCCCCACCCCGCCCCTGCCTCTGCAGGCAGCCGGGGCCACGGAGGGAAGTTGTGGGGGGAGCCTGGGTTCCGGCTGGAGCCCCAGCTTCCTGTGCAGCCCCCGTGGGGCAGGAAGGCGCTGGGGGAGGCCAGCTCAGGCCTTCCTGCCCCCTCCCCCCGGCCCCCAAGACGGGCCTGGGACCCGGGTCGGCGAGGTGGTGTGGGAAGGTTGGGGGGTGAAAGCAAGCCCCTTCCCCCTCAATCTCTGGATATGCAGTGTTTGAGGTTCCAGTGTGGATTTATGTGTGTTCAGGACCTTATTGTGTGTGTGTGATTCCAAGCTTTGTGGTGTGAGTTGCATCTGGCATGGGTGTTCTGGGGGCCTGTGTGCTGTTTGGTATGGATGGTCTTGTCTGTGTGTGTCCCCAGCACGTGTTCGCTCCGTGTGTTTGTGGCTGCGCTGCATTTCTGGGGTGTGTGTCTGCGTTTTGTATTTCTGCTGGGCAAGCTGTTGTATTTTCTGTGGGTTTTATGCTCTGGCACTGTTTGATTCTCCAAGTCGGCCATGTATCTGGGGCATATTGTGTGTCTGATATTTTTCTCAACATCTTCACTGTTCTTCTGGGTGTAAATTTGTGCATTTTTTAGTGTAAGTTTGACTTGAAATGTGGTGTTTTCTGCATATGTTAATCGATCTGTGAGTGATGTTTTTCCAGGAGAGGGGAGTGTGTGTGTGTGTGTGTGTAAGAGTGTGTGTAAGATGGGGTCTTGCTCTGTCGCCCAGGCAGGAGTGCAATGGCACGATGTTGGCTCACTGCAAGCTCCGCCTCCCAGGCTCAAGAGATTCTCCTGCCTCAGCCTCCTGAGTAGATGTGATTACAGGCACCCACCACCACGCCTGGCTAATTTTTGTATTTTTAGTAGAGATAGGGTTTTACCATGTTGGCTGGGCTGGTCTCGAACTCCTGACCTCGTAATCCGCCCACCTCGGCCTCCCAAAGTGCTGAGACACAGGCGTGAGCCATCGCGCCCGGCCGTGTGTGTATGTTTCTTACATATGAGGTGGGTGAGTTGTGAGTTGTTCCTGGGTTGCACTGTGATCAGTGCGTGTGTCGCTGGTATTCTGAGCATGCTTGTCTACGTGGTGTGCATCCAGCATGCTTCCTGTGGTTCTCGGTGTGTGTGTGTGTGTGAGGGAGGGCTGTACTTCGGGGCTGTGTGTGTTCGTCCCAGGGACTGGTGTTCCCAGCTGTGGGTGCTGTGAGCAGGTGCTAAGTGGTGTCTGTGTTCCCACATGTAGGCTGGTGACTGCAGTGTGTGTTTTGTGGGTCTGTTTTGCATCACCGTTGAGGGCATTTCGCATTCTCAGGTTCTCAGCAGGGGTAGATGTGTGTTCCCAAGTGGTTGCGAGTGTGGGTCCACATTGTGTGCTGGTGTTTTCAGGGGAGGGGAACGGGGTACATCCATGAAGCCGCCTGTGTCGTGAGCGGCCAGTGCCTGTTGGCCTCCATACCCAGCGTAGGCTGTGTCTTTGGCGCGTCCCCTTGCCGGCTGGTGCCACGCTGGCTCGGAGCTGGCTGTGGCAGCAGGCAAGGCAGGGCAGGGCAGGGGCTGTGGTGGGCACTGGACCCACGCCCAGCCTCGGTATAAATATCCCAGGCTGCCGGCGGCTGTGTTTGCTGTGTTTACTCGGCCTCAGCCCCGGCCCCGGGGGCGGCAGCAGCCCAGCAGGTCCTGGGGGCGGGGGTGACCAGGCCACAGCACAGACATTTCCTTCTGGCCAGACAGGCCCCGCAATCTTGCTGCCCCCTCCTGCGCCCTTTCTGGGTGGGCGAGAGGCGGTGACCCCTCATTCTGGATTTCCAGGGGCTGCCAGTGAGGCTCTGACCTGGATATCCCAGCTGGGCTTCCCAGAGTGTGGGAGACAGAGGAGATGGGGAGCGCAGGGGGGGGGGCAGGCCAAGACACACAGCAGGGAGAGGGAAAGGGCAAAGTGAGGGGAGGACAGAGCCCCCCAGAGGGAGGCTCCAGCAGAGAAAGGGACGGGGAAACCAGGTGACAGGAGCTGAGAATGAGATGGAGAATGGCTGGGGACATGGAGTGGAAAAGGTGGGGAGGAGAGGGAGGGAGGGAGGGAGAGAGCTGGGCTTCCCAGAGTGTGGGAGACAGAGGAGATGGGGAGCGCAGGGGGGGGGGCAGGCCAAGACACACAGCAGGGAGAGGGAAAGGGCAAAG
>NW_012114644.1:4144402-4151481 GCF_000951035.1 Colobus angolensis palliatus | reverse complement strand
GGCCAAGACACACAGCAGGGAGAGGGAAAGGGCAAAGTGAGGGGAGGACAGAGCCCCCCAGAGGGAGGCTCCAGCAGAGAAAGGGACGGGGAAACGAGGTGACAGGAGCTGAGAATGAGATGGAGAATGGCTGGGGACATGGAGTGGAAAAGGTGGGGAGGAGAGGGAGGGAGGGAGGGAGAGGCATGGGAAAAACAACGGAGGAGAGGGAGGAGAGACGGAAAGTCACGGGGAGACACCGACAGCCAGAGGTGCGGAGACAGAATGAGAAGACAGAGTAGTGGTGGCAAGGGAGGAAGGCAGAGGGTTGGAAAGAAATGCAGAGAAGCAGGGAGAAGGGACTAGGGACAGAGGGATGGAGTGACTGGAGCTGGAGGGGGACAGTGCAGGGAGGCAGCTCACTTTGGCAGGACGCATGGAGGTGTCAGACATGGGGGGGCGGGGTGGCGGCCAGGCCAGCGAAGGAGGCCAGGGCCTGTCAGACGGACAGGAGACACGGGGGTGGGGGCCGGATGCCCACCTAGGGGCTCTCTCCCAGCGGGGCCCGCCCTCCCTGACTCAGCCTTTCCGCCCATCCCGACCCCAGGAGAACTGGGAGGGGGATGGGAGGCACCCGCCCTGGGGGCCCACCACCCCCAGGTCTCAGAGGCAGTGACCAGGGGGTGTGTCTCCCGCCATCCCTGCCCCACTCTGTCTCCACCTCTCTTCCTGTCTCCCCATCTAATCCCTGTCCCTGGGACCGGCTCCACCTCTGTCTGTCAGCTAGACGCTCACATCTTGACCATCTGACTAACCCTAATTCTGACTCAATTTCTGTGTCTCTCATTGCTTTTTAAAAACCTACACAACAAATTTACGTATTGCAAAGTATATCGTAAACAAATTTAATGACCAAGTGATACACTGGTCAAAAATGTGCCTATCACCAAGGGCTGACACCTTTCCTGTGGCCCAGGCCCTCTGCTCTTACAAATGGGGCACAAATACAGGCAGGTAAGACACACACAGCTCTCACCTCGCACTCTTGGCTTTCCGAGAGGTATGACCCCAAGGTCCTGGAGTCTAGCTGCTGCTTCGTCCTCTGGGAAATAGAGGAGTGACACTGACAGTGCCTAGCGCATAGCACTGCTGGGACAACGCAGTGATTCGGGGATCGATCTCTGTGTCAAAAGACTGCATCCCGTCTGTGTGCGGGACAGTGGCTAGCACAGAACGTTTGTTAGGCCGGCCCGCCCGCCATCTGACCCTTCTCAAACCTTCCTGAGGACATCTGCTTGCACACTTGTCCCTCCAATGCTGTCCCACTCTGGATGGCCCGGACACCTGACAGGCCAGACAGCTGAGTGGTTTCTAGGACCTTCGTGATTCCAGGCCTGGGTTCCTGTTTCATTTCTGCCTCTGATGGCCGAGTGCCCTTGAGGAAGCAACATCTTTCCGGGCCTCCCTTGACCCATTTCACTAGTTCACAGGGCTGTCTGAGGATCCAACCTGGTGTCAGGCACTTAGCTCAGGCCTGGCAGAGGATAGAAGCGCTCGGTAGCAGAGGCTTTCATTCTTTAATAGTTGCTCTGAACATCTTGTCTGCCTCCGTGCAGCTCTCACTTTCTCTGTCGGGCTCTAATTCTGGTTGACCCAGAGGGCATAGCTGAGGCTCGGAGGTCAGGAAATGTGGGCTCCAGGAGGCAGTTTTGAGGGTCCTTCAGGCTCAGCCACGGCAGGATACCACCATTCCATCTCAGAGGCATAAGGAGTCCCTAGGCCCCGTCTTGCTGACCCTTGGCCTGTGCGCCCCCTCAACAGTGGCCAGGCCCTTCTGTATGTGTGTCTGCTGGGGGAGCAGGAGCTGGGTGTGGGGGCATGGGAAGGCGGGACGCCTGGGTTCCCACAGGCACGGTGGCTGAGTCACCAGGCGGCCATCTGGCTCCCATTAGCCTAGGGCGGCAGGGGGCTCCATGGGGCGGGCCCTGTGGCCAGCTGGGGGCAGGGACGCTGGGGCAGGCTGTGTGTGGGATGACTCAGGACCCATGATAACAGCCTGTGCGCATTTCGGGAGTGTAAACAGCAGAGGGAGAGGAAGGCGGATGAAGGGAAAATTGTGGTTGGGCAGAGGGGGGCTGGTGGGGCTGAGAGGGGTAGAGTCCCTCTCCCTCTACACTCAAGCTGGCAGGCCCCGTGATCCCCAGCCTGGGTCCTGGGGAGAGAAGAGAGCTGCCCCCAGCCACCCTGCCTGGGGTCTCCTCCCTCCCCTGGGGCTGCATTACTCAGTGGTCAGGGTTCTGCTGCGTTTATAGCAGCCAGGTTTGAGGGAAGGGGGAAGAAGGGGCCCAGAGCCTGGAGCAGGGGATCAAAACCCAGAGATAAAGGCTGAGAGACAGACAGATAGGGACAGTGACAGCACAGGCCTAGAGAGGTGGAAATGTACAAGTAGAAAGAAGAAGAGGCCCAGAGTGAGGCAGAAGGAGACATGGGAACCTAACAGAAGCAAGGAGGCTCTGAGTGTGAGACACAAGGCAGACATAAACAGAGAGGGGAGACAGACAGCATGGGAGGCAGCCACGCTGGGGCCCAGGGGTCAGCGCCGGAACCAAACTGGCCACTTCCAGCCACGAAAGGCCCTGCCAGCTGGCCTCCGGCAAGGGGGGACTTTCACCTTGGGCCCTGCGGTGGAGACAGAGCCTGAGCAGAGAGAGAAGGGGAGAACGGGAGAGACAGCCAGAGCACTGGAAAGAGGGAGCGGGGGTAGGGAGAGAGACAGAAAGAGACAGAAAGAAGGCCAGACAGACACCAAGAAAGACAGAGGCAGGAGACAGGAGAAAGATAGGGAACCCCAGAAACAGAAGGGGTGGGGGTTGTCTGAGATAAGACTAGACCCAGTGAGATGGTGGTGTGCGTGGATTGTGGGGCGCTGCCCTGGTGTCCCCCTAGAGGAAGGGTCACTGAGCCGGCCTGGAATCAGCGGCCTTGCTGCGATCAGGGATGGGGCAGGCAGTGGGAAGGGTGGCAGCCATCATTCCCCATCCAGCTCTGGGCTGGGCGCATCCTCAGGTTCTTCCTCATCGAAGTACCTCTCCTCCTCATCCCGTGCCACGATGTCCAGGTTGTCAAAATCGGGGTTGTCGTCTACTGTGCTGCAGGGGGAGGAGGCTGTCAAGGACTGGGTCTTTCTGGGACCCTGGGATGCCCAGGTCAAAGGCCATGTGCCGTCAGAGCTGACCCTCCCAAGGGGGATGGTTTAAAATTCTCAGGGTTTAAAACTCAAGGAAACATTTTCCAAATCCGAGTTTGCACAAAAACTCTGGGCTGGGCATGGTGGCTCATGCCTGCAATCCCAGCACTATGGGAGGCCAAGGCAGGAAGATGGCTTGAGCCCACCAGTTGGAGCCTTGGGCAACATAGGGAGACCCTGACTCTACAAAAAAACTGAAAAAGTAGCCAGGCGTGGTGGCAAGCACCTGTAGTCCCAGTTTACTCAGTTGGCTGAGGCGGGAGGCTCACTTCAGGCCAGGAGGTCAAGGCTGCGGTGAGCTATGATCAAACCACCACATTCCAGTCTGGGTGACAAAGGAGACCCTGTCTAAAAAAAAACCCCAAAGCTCTAGTTTTTCTTAAAAAGCTGTAAAATGTGGCGACACACGGGCTTACATTCTCAAGCAGGCAGTGGCTCTCAACAGAGAACCACCTGGGGGTGATTTTGCCCCCATGGCATTTTGACATTTTGACATCATCACTGGGGGCTTGCTACTGCCCTCCGGTGGATAGAGGCCAGGGATCAGCCAGAGCTGACCACAGGCAGGACAGCTGCCCATGCCCTAAGGCAGCCAGTAAACCCAGTAGCACTCACTTGGGTCGCCAAGCCTAGCTTGATCTGGCCACACAGAGATCTCCTACCCCCTTATGACCCCTTGTGACTGCTCCAGCCCCTTCTGCCCCTCGATGTTGCGGGGGGCTCTGGCATCTACGGTGGCCTCTGCCAGGAATGCTCCTCCCCCAACTTCCTGCAGGCCTTTGCTGTCACTCCCTTAGAGAGGCCTTCCCTAGCCACCCTGTCACTCCCCTCCTGCTGCTTCACTTTTCCTCATGGCCCAATCACCATGAAGTGCTAGAAGATTCTAGATCTTCCTCACTAGAGTGGGACCCCTTTCCAGGCAGGGAAGCCTTTCATTGGTTTTGGTCCCCGCCTTATCCCCAGAGCCTGTGGACATCACAGATGCTCAGCACATGCCAACTGAATGCACAGATGGGGGATGTGTCGGGGCCACTGCTGCCTTCCCGAGGCGATACACTGTGGTCCCTGCCACCCCCAATTTCCTTCTGGGCCCCTGGCTTGGGAACAGCAGTGATGCCTGCTGACTGAGGGTCCCCGTGGTCCAGGCCCTCTGCTCACCACTTTGCATGCAGGAACTGGGGCTCTGAGCAGGCCTGCCTGGCTGGAAGTGGAGCAGCCAGATTCCATTCAAGAGCTGGGGATCCCAGAATGGGAGGCGGCTCCGGTGACCATGGCTGGGCCCCATGGCAGTGGCAATCACAATTCCCACTTTCCTGATGAGCCCACCTCAGGACGGACGTAGGGTCCGCCTACGTGTGGTCACACATTTCACATGTCATCAGGGCTGGATGTGAAACCAAGGAGGGTCCTCTGCTGCTGGGCCCAGTGTTGGGGACCACAAGGCAAAACTACCTTAAATGACAAAACCAATCTTTGACTGACACATCACTCTTCTGGGTCCTTTTCCAAAGCAGGTGGCTCACATGTCTCAGCCCTGGGGTGCTACTGGAGAAATGAACAACTGTAACTGTGGGGGCTGCCAGCGCAGGTCCCTCCACGCCGGGCACGAACCCTGCCAGGGGTTACTTCCTGCACCACGAGGAGGTCCAAGGTCAAGCGGAAGAGGCTGGGCTTCCTAGGGAGACTTGGGGGACTTGGGGTAGTAGCCTCTGCCACTTGTCAGGAGGGAAGTGTTTCAGGGTTTCATTGATACTGAGCTGTATGTCATCCCTGCCCACCCCGTGCCTTAGAGATGAGGAGACTGAGGGTCTGAGATAGACCAGGCTAGTCCAAGGTCACCCAGTCTCTTCCTTTGGCTGCTCAACCACACATCCTGGAACTGTTTTGGGGCCTTATAGCTCCACGAAGGGAGGCCCCCACGGTTTGGTAAGGGTTCTGCATGTGGCCAAAGGCCGTGGGATGCTGGGATGGGGGATGGGAAGGTGGGGGCACAGGAGCACCTGTAGTCAAAGTCCCCATCCTTGCCATCTAGGAAGCGCTGGTGCATGCGGCTGGTGAACTCCTCTCGCAGGATCAGCCTCTCCTCTGAGTCGGGGACCCAGGCCTCCGAGTCCTTGCCTGACCTCTGGTCTGCAGAGGGAGAGCAGAGGGGGTGTGAATGCGGGTGCACTCGGGCAGGCACTGAACAGAGTCCACAGAGAGCTGCTGCTCCTGCGCCAGCCTTGTGCTGGGTGGCTCTGGGAACACAGCAGTGACAGAGATGGCCCCGGTCCCTGCCCTCCAGGGACACACATAAACCACATGACCATACAGTGACCATATCCTCAGGTCAGGATCTGAGACCTGAAGGGTGGGAGGAGAGGCATTCCTGGCAGAGGGAACGGCCTGAGCAGACCTGGAGGCGAGGGGTCATTTGGGGTGCTGGAGTGGGGGATGGGGATGTTGCAGCGGTTGGAATGGCACACAGGGAGAGTCAGGCCAGGCAGAGGAGGGACACAATGTCCTCTTTTGCAGGTTAGGGGCCCAGCCTGCTGCCATGAGGTGGAGACAGACAAGCCTGGGGCTGGGGTGTCTGGAATCTGGGGTCTCCCTGCTACCGGCCCTCACCTTCCTCATCACTGTCCTCCTCCTCCTCTTCTTCCTCCAAGCAGGCCTCCTCTTCCTCTTGCTGTTGGAGCAGACGCTGCTGTAGCTCCCGCTCCTCGTAGGACTGAAGCAGCAAGTTGGAGAGTGGGCAGGCAGGTCTCCCGGGGGACCCGGGCTTAGGGGGCTGGTGGGTTGGGGTGCGGGCACTGAGCTCCTCCTGGGTGAGGTACTGCCCGATGTACTGCTCATATAGCAGGGGGGCCCGGAACCGCATCTGCTCATCACTGAAGTACTCGCCCCCTGCAGAGGAAAGACAGGGTGGGCACGGGGTGAGCAACTGAGCAGACGTGTCCACGTAGGTATGCGTGTGATCATGCTTGTGGGATGATGTGCACACACCTAAAAACACAGGCAAATATGCAGGCGCCTGAGGTGTGCGCGAGTACTCATGCAGGCGCCTGAGGCCATGCGCGCAAGCACTCATGCAGGCACCTGAGGTCGTGTGCACATGATTACTCGTGCAGGCGCCCGAGTGTGTGTGTGTGGCCCGGCCTGTATCTTCCTGTGTATTCATGCATCCAGGCATGTGTGTGCACAGGCAGACCTGGCTACATCCTGGCCTCTGAGGCTCCGACGGTCTGGAGCTTGCGTACAACCATGTCAAGACACGATGCGCAAGCTCCTGCCCATGGATGTGTGCATGGCCCATGGCACACACATCTCCCGTGAGGCCCAGCATGTGCCCATGGACACCTGTCTGTCTGGGTGTCAGCATGCAGGACAATGCAGCAGAGGTTGTGTGTCTCTAGGTTGTGTGCCTGTTTGTGGGGCCCCAGTCTGGCTGGCAGTGGACACGACTGCACTGTGAAGCATGTATGTGCATACATCCACATGGATCTGGCATGCATGTGCAAGGGATCAGGTCAGGTGGGGCATCTGCCTGTGTGAGTATCCCTGAGAAAGCCAGGCCCTCCTGGTGGTGGAAGGCCCCAGATCCATCCTCTCTCAAGTGCTCCTCTCTGCAGCAACCCCTTGGTGGGCCTGGCTTCCCCACTGCCCCAAAACCTGGGTTCCTTGCATCACCCCTGGCTGCCTGTTCCTGCAGGAGTGACTCTGTCCCTCAGATAACAGTTAAACTTGCCCTGGTCCCTGCCCTCCACTGGTCCTAGCCCTGTCTTCAGAGCCCAGGGCAAAAAAACTGCTCAGACTCCTGGCCTCTGCAGCACTGTAGGCTGTGACTGTCCCTGTCCTGCTCAGCTTCCCCACT
>NW_012114644.1:4140381-4143602 GCF_000951035.1 Colobus angolensis palliatus | reverse complement strand
TACAGTTGCCTGCCACCACGCCTGGCTAATTTTTTTGTATTTTTAGTAGAGATGGGGTTTCACCATGTTGGCCAGGCTGCTCTGGAACTCCTGACCTCAGGTCCACCCCCACCTCGTCCTCCCAAAGAGCTGCGATTACAGGCTTGAGCGACCATGCCCCCAGCCCATCTTCCTTCTTTCTTCATCCTCATTTCCACATCTGTGTTTCACTTTTTTTTTTTTTTGAGATAAGGTCTGGCTTTATTGCCCAGGATAGAGCTTAGTGGCGGGATCTCAGCTCACACAACTTCTACCTCCCAGGTTCAAGCAGTTCTCCCATCTCAGCCTGCAGAGTAGCTAGGGCGCCACCACACCCAGCTAACTTTTGTATTTTTTATAGAGACAGCATTTTGCCATGTTGCCCAGGCTAGTCTTGAACTCATGAGCTCAAGTAATCTGCCCGCCTTGGCCTCCCAGAGTGCTGAGATTACAGGCATAAGCCACTGTGCCCAGCCTCTCACCCTCTCTATAACTCGTGCCTTCTCCCTAATGACAACTTAACTCACTGTCTGCTTCATTCACTCTCATCTTTTTAACTTTGGTTCTGGTGTTGTCGTCACAAGGATGCTTTAATTATGCCATGGTCAAAAAGTTATCTTTTTTTCCTTCATGGTTTTCACAGTGTGTCTTGTTCACAAGGCTTCTGTGTCCCCAAGGTCATGCACATACTCCTTTTGGTTTCCCCTGATGCCTTTGTATATGGTATGAGGTAGGGATCTCATGTTTTGTTCCTTAGGTATGACCAATTATCACAGCACTGTATGCTGTGTCCTCAGCCTACCAATCTGAAATGCTGCTTCTGTCATCACTAAATTCTGATCTATTCTCATTGTCTGTCCAATTCTCTTCCCTGGACCCCATCTCTCCACCTTACTTTACATTTCTGTCTCAGTCTCTTCCTGTGTCCCTGTCTCTGTCTCAAAACTTCTCTCCCAGGACCCCTGTCTCTGCTCTTGTATTCTTTTCTCTAATTCCCTCTGCCTTAGTCTCCCCTCCCTCCCCATCTGTGCCCACTCTCGCCCATCTGGCCCCCACACCTTGGATCAGCTCTCGCAGGGCAGCATAGCGCCGGTTACGCAGGCGGGTACGCAGGGTGCGGGGCCGGGCAGTACCCTGCCGGGCCACCTCAGCACAGTAGAAGTCTGCACGGTGGTCGCCACGCACGTGGCCAAAGCAGGCCAGGTGCTCCTCACGGAGGCCTGTGCGGAAGCGCTCCAGGAACACCAGTGGCTTCTCGTGGTACAGCTGGGCCAGGATGGCCACTTTCTCACGCTCTGTCAGATCGGGTTCACCCTGCTGCTGGCTGCAAACAGGCAGGCGGCTGGCGGCTACAGCGTGTAGCATGGCACTCACCGCTGCATTTTCAGCCCCGGAGGTGTCACTGTCCAGGGCCACTGGTGTTGCCTCAGCTGCTTCCACTTTGTCCTGGGGTTTAGATGGGACTGGTGTCTGGCTCAGCTCACCCCAGTGCCCAGGTCCAGGCTCTGTGCAGCCTGAGGAAAGGAGAGATTTGTTAGTTCAGAGATGGGAGTGTGGGAAGGAACTGGGGGCTTAGTCACTCAGCTCACATTTACTGGGCACTGACTATATTCTGGGCACTGTTCTGGGCACTAGAGAAACCACAGTGAGCAAAAGTTGACATTTTAGTAGGGGACACAAACAATTAGCAACATAATTACCGAAAACATAATGTGTTAGGTGTTTCCAGGAGTTATGCGGAAAAATAAAGAGGGAAGGACGTGGAGGAGGCTGCAATTTTATTTTCCAGACAGGTCTTGCTCTGTCACCCAGGCTGGAGTGTAGGGTGCAATCACGACTCACTGCAGCCTTGACCTCCTGGGCTTGAGAGATCATCCCATCTCAGTCTCCCATGTAGCTAGGACCACAGGCACATACTACCACGCCTGGGTAATTTTTAAATTTTTTGTAGAGACAGGGTACATGTTACTCAGGCTGCTCTCAAACTCCTGGGCTCCAGCAATCCTCCTGCCTTGGCCTCCCAAAGTGCTGGGGATTACAGGCATAAGCCACTGTGACTGGCCTATTTTTATTTTTATTTTTATTTTTAGAGATAAGGCCTTGTTCCATTGCCAGGCTGGAGTTCAATGGCGCAACCATGGTTCACTGTAAGCTTGAACTCCTGGGCTTGAGCAATCCTCCCACCTCAGCCTCCTGAGTAGCCAGGACTACAGGCATGCACTACTATACTCAGTTAATCTTTAATTTTTTTAATTTTTCTTTTTCTTTTTTTTTTGAGATGGAGTCTTGGTCTGTCGCCCAGGCTAGAGTGCAGGGAAGAGAATTGGACAGACAATGAGAATAGATCAGAATTTAGTGATGACAGAAGCAGCATTTCAGATTGGTAGGCTGAGGACACAGCATACAGTGCTGTGATAATTGGTCATACCTAAGGAACAAAACATGAGATCCCTACCTCATACCATATACAAAGGCATCAGGGGAAACCAAAAGGAGTATGTGCATGACCTTGGGGACACAGAAGCCTTGTGAACAAGACACACTGTGAAAACCATGAAGGAAAAAAAGATAACTTTTTGACCATGGCATAATTAAAGCATCCTTGTGACGACAACACCAGAACCAAAGTTAAAAAGATGAGAGTGAATGAAGCAGACAGTGAGTTAAGTTGTCATTAGGGAGAAGGCACGAGTTATAGAGAGGGTGAGAGGCTGGGCACAGTGGCTTATGCCTGTAATCTCAGCACTCTGGGAGGCCAAGGCGGGCAGATTACTTGAGCTCATGAGTTCAAGACTAGCCTGGGCAACATGGCAAAATGCTGTCTCTATAAAAAATACAAAAGTTAGCTGGGTGTGGTGGCGCCCTAGCTACTCTGCAGGCTGAGATGGGAGAACTGCTTGAACCTGGGAGGTAGAAGTTGTGTGAGCTGAGATCCCGCCACTAAGCTCTATCCTGGGCAATAAAGCCAGACCTTATCTCAAAAAAAAAAAAAAGTGAAACACAGATGTGGAAATGAGGATGAAGAAAGAAGGAAGATGGGCTGGGGGCATGGTCGCTCAAGCCTGTAATCGCAGCTCTTTGGGAGGACGAGGTGGGGGTGGACCTGAGGTCAGGAGTTCCAGAGCAGCCTGGCCAACATGGTGAAACCCCATCTCTACTAAAAATACAAAAAAATTAGCCAGGCGTGGTGGCAGGCAACTGTA
>NW_012114644.1:4131966-4139946 GCF_000951035.1 Colobus angolensis palliatus | reverse complement strand
TAGTAGAGACGGGGTTTCACCGTGTTAGCCAGGATGGTCTCGATCTCCTGACCTCGTGATCCGCCCGTCTCGGCCTTCCAAAGTGCTGGGATTCCAGGCTTGAGCCACCGCGCCCGGCCCACTCAATTCTTTAAATCGTTAATTCACTCTCTCATGTATTCATGCATTCACCCAACCACTCTTTAGTAACTCTAAATCTTAGGCTGGGCGCGGTGGCTCACGCCTGTAATCCCAGCACTTTGGGAGGCTGTGGCAGGTGGATCACCTGAGGTCAGGAGTTCGAGACTAGCCTGACCAACTTGGACAAACTGCGTCTCTACTAAGAATACAAAATTAGCTGGGCGTGGTGGCACATGTCTGTAATCCCAGCTACTCAGGAGGCTGAGGCAGGAGAATAGCTTGAACCCAGGAGGCAGAGGTGGCAGTGAGCCAAGATTGCGCCATTGCACTCCAGCCTGGGCAACAAGAGCAAAACTCTAACAAAACAAAGCCAAACAAACAAACAAAAAACTGTAAATCTCTGAGAGGCCCTAAGTCAGGCAATGCTGAGCATCCATAGGATGAATCCAGTCCAGCTCCTGCCCTCAGGGAGCACCCAGTCTGATATGGGAGATAGTCAGGATCAACGATAATACAGGCAAAGAAAACAGGAAAGCTGGCTGGGTACTGTGGCTCACGCCTGTAATCCAGCACTTTGGGAGGCCAAGGTGGGCAGATCACTTGAGGCCACAAATTCGAGACCAGCCTGGCCAACATTGTGAAACCCTGTCTCTACTAAAAATACAAAAATCAGCTGGGCATGGTGGCAGGGGCCTGTAATCCCTGCTACTCAGGAGGCAGAGGTACAAGAATCGCTTGAACCCAGGAGGTAGAGGTTGCAGTGAGCCGAGATCAGCCACTGCACTTCAGCCTGGGTGACAGAGTTAAGACTCTGTCTCAAAAAAATGGAAAGAAAACAGGAAAGTGGAGTGCTGGGCAAACCTTGGTGAGAGCTGTTTCCCAAGAGTGGAGGGAGCAAGCCTGTGGCAAGCAGGAAATACGTGAAGACAGAATATAGAGACAACTCCTTTAGGCAGCGTGGCTGGGTTGGGGAGGAGAGAAGTCATGGGTGACGTTACATGTGTAGTGTGTATCAGGGAGGATTTAAATCACTGATGCAGCTGAAGACTGAGCTGGACAAGGGCAGGGGCTGTGGAGGAAGGAACAGGATCATGAGTGAGCGAACTGGAAAGATGTCAGGAGGCTGAGTGGAGGAGCCACGGGGCTGACGTGCTGGGAGGTAAGGGAGGCATCCAGGGGAATGGTCCGACCGCTGCTACAAGGGCCTCCAGACTCCTCAGGAGAGAAATGCTGGGCTGGAGACAGAGCTGTGGGTGTCATCAGAGTCAAGACAAGAACCAAAGCCAAGAGAAATGAGACGTAGGGATGGGGGAGTGGAAGAGGGATAAGAAGAGGGTCCAGGAAAAAGCACTGCACGGATGCGGGGAGGACATGCCTCTGAAGCTAAAAACTGGCTGTGCTAAAGATAGCTACATCTTAATCCCTGGAGCCCATTACTGTTACCTTTAAAAAAAGAGGCCAGTTGCAATGGCTCACCCCTGTAATCGCAGCACTTTGGGAGGCCAAGGTGGGCAGATCACTTGAGGTCAGGAGCTCAAGACCAGCCTGGCTAACATGGCATGGCGCTCTACCAAAAACACAAAAAAATTAGCCAGGTGTGGTGGCGCACGCCTGTAGTCCCAGGTACTCAGGAGGCTGAGGTAGGAGAATTGCTTGAACTCCGGAGGCAGAGGTTGCAGTGAGCCGAGATCATGTACTCCAGCCTGGGCAACAGAGCGAGACTCCATCTTAAAAAAAAAGAAGGCAATGTCAAAAGGGGAAGCAGAGATTGGAGTGATGTAGCCACAACCCAAGGAATTCCAGAAGCCACCACTGGCTGGAAGACGCAAGAAATGGGTTTTCTCCCAGAGCCTGTGGGGGAGCACGACCCTGCAGACACCTGGATTTCAGTTCAGCAACACTGACTTCAGTCTTCTGGCCTTGAGAACTATGAGAGAATAAAGTTCTGTTGTTTGAAGCCATGCAGTTTGTGGTACTTTGTTACAGCACCCCTGGGAAACAAAGTCAGGCTGAGAAGGAGCAGCCCGAGAGACAGGCAGGAAATCAGGCACTGTGATTTTTTTTTTGATTTGCAGAAATCAAAGAAAAACATGCAAGAAGGATGGAAGGGTCAACAGCATTTAATTCTAGTCCAGTCTAGTAAGAAAAAATCCTGAATGGGCCGGATGTGGTGGCTCACACCTGTAATCTCAGCACTTTGGAAGGCTGAGGAAGCAGGATCTCTTGAGGTCAGAAGTTCGAGACCAGCCTGGCCAACACAGTGAAACCCCATCTCTACTAAAAATACAAAAAATTAGCTAGGTGTGGTGGCAAGCACCTGTGATCCCAGCTACTTGGGAGGCTGAGGCACGGGAATCACTTGAACCTGGGAGGCGGAGGTTGCAGTGAGCTGAGATCATGCCACTGCACTCCAGCCTGGGCAACAGAGTGAGACTTTCTCCAAAAAAAAAAACAAAACAAAAAAAACAACCTGAATGAGGTGACTGGATTGAACAACATGGAGGAAGTCAGTGGGGACCCTAATCAGAGCAGTTTCTTAGGGGAAAAGTCAGAGTCAGAAGAGGAAATGGAGACCAAGTGTACTTGACTCTCTGAAGGAGACAGATGGGGCCAAGAAACACATTTTTTCTTTTTCTTTTTTTGAAACAGGGTCTTGCGCTGTTGCCCAGACTGCAGTGCGATAGTGCAAACAAAGCTCACTGCAGCTTCGACCTCCTGGGCTCATGTGATCCTCCTGCCTCATCCTCCTGCGTAGCTGGGACCACAGGAATGCACCACCAAACCTGGCTAATGTTTTTTTTTTTTTGGGGGGACAGAGTTTCGCTCTGTTACCCAGGCTGGAGTACAGTGGTGCGATCTCTGCTTACTGCAACCTCTGCCTCCCCGGTTCAAGTGATTCTGGTTGGTGCCTCAGCCTCCTGAGTAGCTGGGATTACAGGCACACACCAGGACGCCTGGCTAATTTTTGTATTTTTAGTAGAGATGGGGTTGCGATATGTTGGCTAGGCTGGTCTCCAACTCCTGACCTGAGGTGATTTTCCTGCCTCGGCCTTCCAAAGTACTGCGATTACAGGTGTGAGCCACCAGGCCCGGCCTTAATTTGTAAACTTTTTTGCAGAGATGGGGTCTGGCTATGCTGCCAGTGCTGGTCTCAAACTCCTGGGCTCAAGTCTTACTCTGTTGCAGAGGTTGGAGTGCAGTGGTGTAATAATCTTAGCTCACTGCAATCTCAAAGGGTTCGAGTGACACTCCCACCTTAGTCTCCGGAGTAGCTTGTCCTAGCTACTCCCTAGCCACTAGGCCTGGCTAATTTTTAAATGTCTGTGGAGATCAGGTTTCTCTCTGTTGCCCAGGCTGATCTCAAACTCCTGGGCTCAAGCAACCCTTCTGCCTTGGCCTCCCAAAGTGCTGGGACTACACGTGGGAGCCACTGCACCCGGCCTTAAGACTTTTTCTTAGGTTAAATTACTTATCTTTAGAAAATTTCAAACGCACACAAACGCAGAAAGTACAACGACACCTCTCCCCCTACCTCCATATACCAATCATCTCCATCTGGCTTCCACAATTACCAATTCTTGGCCAGTGGTGGTTGAGCCACCCTTCCAACCACACCTCACCCGACCACGAATTACTTTGAAGGTTGTGGGGAAGCACAGAAATTGACTAAGGACTGTGAAAGGAGCCTGGCTGGATTTCGGACTTTGGGGGAAAGGCGAGTTACAAAGAAATGAGGGAATCGTTAGATTGGGATAAGTCAAGTTTGCATGAGGCAGGTAGAAGTTTAGCCTGGAAAAGTAGGAGGATTCGTCTAAAGCAAGGGAAGGCTCAGTTTGGTATAGGGAAGGAGGTAATTTGAGAAGGCCTGGTCTGAGGCAGTGCGGGAATTAGACCGGGATAGAGAGGTTTCTGTTAACTCGAGAGTTAGCCTGGTAAGGAAATGAGTTAGTCAGGGACATAGAAAGGATTGGTCTGGAACTGGGAAGAGGTTAATTTAGGGAGGAAGGAATGGAGGTCAGCCCCCGACAAGGGAGGGGATAATCCGGGCAAAGTGGTGAGGAGGGCCGGTAAGGCTGAGGGGGGCGGGTGTCCTCCTAAAGTGAGTCCTCCTTCGCGTTCCTGGGGGAATCATTTCCTAGAGACACCGCAGCCGCACCCACCCGCCGCCTCCGCGTGACCAAGATCTCACCCTTATCGGGTTCCTTCGCCGCCGCCGCAGTCGCCACGGCCTCCATCCTGATTCTCTCGGACTTGTCAACCGCCGGGCGGGCCCCGCACACCAACTTCCGGCCCACGCACGCAAGACACACTTTCGCCTGAGAATGTTCCGGGTCCGGGTGCGCCGCTGCGCCCAGGCACCAAAGTTCCGGGCCCAAGGCAGACGTTGCATTGCTCATGCGTCTCTCTCGGGCTCCGCCCTCCGCAGCCAGGAAGGAAAGGGGCTCCCCGGAGAGTGAGAGGCCCTTGACTCTGCTGTCAGTCAGTAGGAACTAGAACCATTGTTCGTTTGTTCACTGCTGTGACTCCAGCTCCCAGCGTACTTAATTTTGGGATGGATGGTTAAAGGACTGTCCCCCGGAGCCTGGAGCTGCCATACTCTGAGGGTTCGTGCTCTGGTTTAGACCCCCGCCTGCTCTTTTCCTTTCTTCACCCCTTCAGGAATTCAGGAATATTTACTAGGCCTTGACTCTTTTTTTTTTTTTGAGACAGGGTCTCGCTCTGTCGCCCAGACGAGTGCAGTGGCGCCATCACAGTTCACTGTAATCTCACATTTTTGTGCTCAAGTGATCCTCCTGCCTCAGCCTTTGGAGTAGTTGGGACTACAGGCGCGCACCACCACGCCTGGCTAATTTTTAAATTATTTTGCAGAGCCAGGGTCCCACTTCGTTGCCCAGGCGGGTCTCCAACTCCTGGCCTCAAGCAATCCTCCCACTTCGGCCTCTCAAAGTGCTGGGATTACATGCGTGGAGCCACCAGCCTGGCTTACTTCCGTCATCATACCCTGTCTCTGGCTGGCATGAGATGGGTGATGAGATAGAACTTCCCATTTTGTGTTCCCAGGACCTGGAGGAAATCTGCAGGTGTGAAACAAGACAACTGTGGTCCTTATTTCCCTGTGGGATGGGTGGGGCTCTATTTAGGTGTTACCAGCAGAGTAGACAGACATGTCACCAATAACCACTCAGTGGCCAGGGCTTTGATGGATCCAGAAGGCTGAGGGAGCTGCCCACCCCAGGCTGGAGGGTCAAGGAAGGCTTCTTTCTGGGAGGGGACCCTCAAGCTAAGACCTGAAGAACGAGCAGGAGCTGGGTAAGAGGAAGGTAAGGAAGAGTCTTGAGGAGGATGGCAGGTACGGACAGTTCTGGTTGCTGCAAGCACTTCAGTACCGTCAGGGCATGGGAAACGAGCTCTAACTTGAAAGCCATGATTGGGCTGTGGATTTTGAGAACCTCATGAATTTTTATGCAAAATTCCATGTGCCTCTGTATTCTCCAATGCAGTGGTTCATGGCATCATTTGTGAGTTCCAAAAAGGATTTATGGCTCCTCAGAACTAAATAACCACGGATTTGATATTCAAAGGGGGAGCAGAAAAAGATGGAGCCAGCGAGGTTCCCAGGTGCTAGGCCATGCAGGACCTCCATAAGCCATAGTAAGTGGCTTGACTTCTATATTCTGAAGGGAGTGGGCAAGGGGATCAAGGGACTGGAGATGAGATGTGTGTGAGGACGACTGTGGCTGTGAACAGAGGAAGAGCTTCCTCATTTGCATTCCCTTGAGGTCTGGCGATGTGGAAGAAAGCCAAGGAGATCCCTATTTACCACCCCAGATACCTAGGCACGGTGCCTAGGCATTACCAGGAGAGACCAGCAGAGGGCGCGGTAGCCCAGCACATGGACATGCAGGGAAAGGCTTTCCAGACTAAAGGCTCTAGCCTCTCCCTGCCACCTCCTCTCTGGGGCACTCTAGGGTCCTTTTAGCCACCAACCTTGGTTCCTTCTCACGTTCTGATGCCCTACCTGAGATTCTGAGACTAGTCAGCTTCCCTCCCTTGGTTTTGTTGCCCATCTCCCCTTCACAAGGCTCTGAAGGGAAGAGCCTTCACCAGGGAAGATCGGGACTGAATTGGCTTTTCCTGTGGCCCAGCGTTGTCTCCCACAAGAAGCCAGGAACACAGCATGTACTGAGGGAATGAAGACATAAAGTTGCTAAGGAAGGAGGACGATGAGCCATAGGGATGCAATCTGGAGTCTTTTACCCTGGCTCACTCCAGGAGGCCCTCCCTGCACACCACCCCAGGCTCTCACAGCTGACCACTTGGTGCCGGCAGGTCTTTGTTCTCTCTGGAGTGGGAACTCTGTGAGAACAGGGTCCAGGACTGCCGTGGCCATACCGTGTCCCCAGCACTGTCCAGGGCAGCTGAAGAACACAGCAGGTGGCACACACACTGGCTGAAACATGAAGCTCCTGGAATCCTCATGAGCCCCAACCACAGAACAGGCAGTAACTGTCCTCCGTGCTGCACACAGGCCAGGTCTAAGGCAGGTGGTCTGTGGATACCCAGTGATGATCCCGAACAAACCAGCCCTGGTCTCTGCCCCATCCACCTAGAAGCCTGTTCCACGTCCTTTACTCAAAAACTCCTAGAGGGATTTTAGACTGTGAGAGGTAGAGAACCAGAGAAGTGGGCCGGGCGTGGTGGCTCAAGCCTGTAATCCCAGCACTTTGGGAGGCTGAGATGGGCGGATCACGAGGTCAGGAGATCGAGACCATCCTGGCTAACCTGGTGAAACCCCGTCTCTACTAAAAAAATACAAAAAAAAAACTAGCCGGGCGAGGTGGCGGGCGCCTGTAATCCCAGCCACTCGGGAGGCTGAGGCAGGAGAATGGTGTAAAACCAGGGAGGCGGAGCTTGCAGTGAGCTGAGATCCGGCCACTGCACTCCAGCCTGGGCGACAGAGCAAGACTCCGTCTCAAAAAAAAAAAAAAAAAAAAAAAAAAAAGAGAACCAGAGAAGCACTTTAAAAATGAACCAGATGATTTTAAACCAGGGACCCTTGGTTAAGTGTGCATTTTTGGTACCAAAATCGGGGCCAGGCATATGAATCCCTCAGTAAGTTGGTTTAATGAATGAGTAAATAATTTCCTTTAAAAGGCCCCCACCCCAATTAATGGCCAACTGCAGTTAACACTTCAGGGTTTCAACCCTGCTTCCTTCCTGCTAGGAGGTGCCATGTCATTTATTCAAAGAAAAGAAAACGAAACCAAACAAAACAGGGCAAACACATTTCTTAATAAGTGCAGTTTGTTAAAATCATGTTAAAACATATGAGTCAAGGGGAAGTAAAAATAAAGGGTATCACTGTAGGAAAAGCTTTTGGGTCTGGCACCTGGGAGACCACTGGAGAGGAGGCAGTGGGAGAAACTTCAAGTTCTGAAGGGAAGGAGCCCCCCAACCTCCCCTCCTTCCCTCTCACCCACTGAATCCCACCAGAAACTACCAAGACGCCCGGAATAAAAGGTTTCAAGTTCAATAGTCACACTCTCTCCAAATACAAAAAGCAGTTACAATTCAACTGAACACAGAAGCTTGTGTGCAAAGTTATGGGGAACTGGGGCATTGTATAAAAAGTCGGGTTAAAGATGATTCTGTGGTTTGGTTTTGTTGTGTTTTGTTTTGTGGCTCTTCCTCAGTCACCTGAACTCAGGAAAGAAATGCTTATCTTGATGAAATATCAACAGCCGACCCACAGTAAAAACAGACAAATTCTAAAAATTAAAAAAAAGCGCATAATTACCAAAAAAATATGTCACTGCTTCCTCCCTCCCCATTTTGATTTTTAAACTTTTTTTTTTTTTT
>NW_012114644.1:4126628-4131876 GCF_000951035.1 Colobus angolensis palliatus | reverse complement strand
TGCGCGCGCACCCTGGCAGGGCGGGGGCGCCTGGAGAGTGGGGACCGCGCGGGATGGAGGCAGTCAAGGCATGCTGGCTGCGGCCGGCGCTGGAGGGACCGTTTAGTTCTCAGTACTCCCGGAGCGGACGGGTTCGTTCCATCCCGGTTGGCGATGAAGACATCCTTCTCTGTGTGCTCGCGGCTCCGCGCTGCGTGGCCAGGAAGGGCTAGAGGGAAAATCTGGCCTGGAGACTCGGATTCTGAGACTTTCGGAGCCAGGCCGAGCGTGAGCGGGCTTGGGGGGATTCCCTTCGGACAAGAATTCTAACCTACCCAGTCACTGCTTCTAGGCCCACCCACAGCTCTGTTCAAATTTTATTATAAGAAGCATATTGATTTGGCTACTGGTTTTCCACTACCTCTTCTTCTTCCCAAAACCCAGGAACTCGAAATACTGGAATTCAAACCCCCCTGGCTGATCCATTTAATTCCTTGGGTCTAAAATAGAAATCAGGCCGCCAACTAATAAAAATCGGGCAGCAAAGCTAAACGGAGCTGGTCTTTTTCCCCTCATCATTTTGATCTTATTACAGTTTTTGTTTTGCTTTTTTTTGTGGGGCTTGGTTATTTTGATTTTTAAACTTTTTTTTTTTTTTTAAGTTTTGATTTTTTTTTTTTTTTAATCCTGAAAAGTAGACAGTAAAACAGCTCCTGGGAGAATTTACAACCAACTGCATGAGGGTCTGGGAAGCTGAGGGGTTGGAGCAGGGTTGGGAGAGTGAACAGGAAGGGATTCTCCCCTCAGTCACTGTAGCCTCACTGTATGACCAAGGGAGGCGGGGATTATTTAGTCAAAAAGGAAGAAGGTAGGAAGAACAGGAACTGGAAGGTTGGGGAGGTGGGGACAAACAGAAAATAAAAGGTCATTGTTGCCTGTTTGAATCCAGAGAAAAATGCCAGGCCCTATGGAGGGGAAGGAAGCCCCTTGGAGGGAGGCAGTGGGCTGGAGGGAGGCAGCCCTGGGATGACCCCATCCCCAGCACCACAGGATCTGGCAGGGGCAGAGGAGGGGCAGAGGCAGGCGCTGGTGGAGGAAGCCGGCAGGGGCCTCTGGGAGCCTCTGGGTCACACTGGCTACTGTGTGCTTGTGCCACCCTGTGTGTTCCCGGAGTAGCTCCCGTAGTCGTAGTTCCCGTAGTATGGCGGCCACTGGCCCTGGTTCTGATAGTACTGGTTCCACTGCTGGGCATACTGGGGAAAGAAACCAAGAACACCAAGTTGTCCTGCATCTACCCCACATTTAGCCTCCCCACCAGCCCACTCTCATCTAGGGCAGAGACAGGTGCAGTGACAACAGTTGAACACGGGTCCCCTGGCAGAGAAATCAAGGCACCTCGGGAAGACCTGATGCCACACAGGTAGGCAGTTAGGGACTGAAGCCCAGGTCTCGGCTTATCAACCCAGTGCCTTTTGGGTATAGCTAGATATCATAGTCAAAAGATTTAGTAACAGGTATGGGGGCCTGGGCACCAACCTGCAGCAGGATTTGGAGCCCCCTGGCTATGGTGCTGAAAGAGGACTCTGAGGCCACTGCTCCTTAGGCCAGCCCTTCCCCTTCGCTCGCTGGACTGTGGAGGGGGCTAGGATACCAATTACCTAGCAACCAGTGCAGAAGTGTTGACCAAATGGAATGGCTGCACCAACTGAATGCCAGGCCAAGGCCAGCAGGCTGTCTTTTTAGGGATAACCAGGCACTTGAGTCTGGGAATACACACCCAGGAGGGGCCCATGAAGTCTCTCCATCCAGTTGGCCCCCCGTCTGGCACCTACCTGCTGATACTGGTTATAGCTGGGCTGAGGGTAGGTCTGTGCGGTGGGGGGTGGCGGTGGGGTATAGGGAGCTGGGTTGTAACCGCCGTAGCTCCCATAGTTGTAGGCAGGTGGTGGTGGAGGTGGAGGCGGTGGGGCTGTGTAGCCCTGGCTGTAACCTCCCTGGTTGTAGGGTGGCTGGCTGTAACTCGGCTGGAAAGTGGAGGGAAAAAAGCCAAAGCTCTGTGAAATAGAGGAAATCTGCAGATGTGAAATGCTGGGATGGAAAAAGGGCCTTTTTAAGTGGTTGGCCCACAGGGGCCCTTCCCTTGCCTGGTGGACATTGTTTGTGGGCTGAGAAGGAGGAGAGTCAGCTCCATGCCACGGCAGGGCAGGATGAAGGGCAAGCCCCAGGGCTGTGATCTGGACTCTAACCCCAGCTCTGAGACCCCCCGGGAGCACTTCTTGAAATCCCAGTTTTCTTTTTTATAAAATGAGAATCACAATAGAACAAGAACAATCCCTTTAGCTTGCCCTGAGTATCCAGTAAGATTGTGTGTATAAACCACTGGGCATTCAACAGGTGGTGGTAGTTGTTACTGGAAGATTTGCTGAGAAATAGTAGTGGCAATTTACTAAGTGCTTCCAAAGTACAGGTTGGACCATTAAGTCGTTTGATCTCCATATAGAATCTGGGGGTAGGTCCCACTAGCCCCGTTTTAAAGAGAAAGAAACTGAGGCTCAAGATGATGAAATTTCTGGGCCAAGGTGACACAGCAAAAAGGACCTGCCCCCAGGTTTGCCTAGTCCCAAAGCTAGAGTGCCACCCATTCCTCACAACAAACCTTGGAAGTGAGTTTTACTAACACCTTTATGAGGAAAACGAGGCCCAGAGACGGGAAGCTATATGTCTAAGCTCACAGAAACAGGATGTTGTGAGGCTGGGGGTTTGGATCTGTGCCTGCCCAACTCTCATTCTAGGAAATATTCTAGTTAGACTGGGCCTGGGAACCATCCATTGGTCTCCTGGCAGCTGATTCCAGGCCTGGCATGAGCAAAGTGCTCGGGAAATGGCTGTGAAATGACCGAAGACCTCTCTGGTTTACAGGAGGCTGTGCATACCAGAGCCAGGGCACTGGCTTTCCAAGAACGGGAACTGAGCCTGGAGCTGCTCAGGATTGAAGCTCTCTGTGCAGGGGGCAAGTCCTCGGCAACCTTAGGGCCCTGGTTATTATGTCCAAAAGACAAAGAGGTCAGCCAGCTTGGGCAAGGGTGACTCCAATCGAGTGCTTTCTTGGGGATTCAGTGAAGTTACTGACAGAGCCAAGAATAATGTACTTGCTGGAGGGATCAGTGCTTAGAGCCCATCCCCCTGAGGGTGGTGGGAGAAGAACAGGTTCTGGGAAGGTCTCCATTTACTCCTGGGTTTGGAGGGGATCTAGGAATGTGTAGGGTCCATCTGAGTCAAGATCATGGCCAGGGAGAAAGAAGGGCAGGCTAGAGGTAAGACTGAAGACCAGTAGCTGGGGCATGTGTTGATTTCCCCAGATCCGCCTCCACTTAACTTGCTCAGGTTTAAGAGCACACATGCGATCACTACATACAAACATACACCCCGTTCTCTCACCTGTGGAGGGCTGTAGCTGCTGACGGTGGGGGTGCTGGTATTGGCGCTTGTGCCAGGGATGTTGCTGTTCTTGTTGTAGGTGCTGGCCCCTGGGGGGTTCCGAGCAGGGCTGTAGCTGGGTGGTGGCGGTGGCTGCTGGGGTGGTGGCTGTGGTGGCGGAGGCTGCTGTGGTGGCGGTTGTTGCTGGGGAGCCCGGTTGTAGCTGCCTCTGTTGTTGGAGTTGTTGTTATCCCGGTTGTTGTTACCCCAGCGGTTCTGGCTATAGCCACCACCTCCGCTGCGGTTGAAACCTGCATTGGAGAAATCCAGATGAAATGCGCCATCATTCCCAAATTGCAACCCCAGGGAACTGGGCTGTCTTGGTGACTACTATGAGCTGGTATGGCCAGGCGCAGAGCCAAGAACTCAAGGTGAACAAAGCATGTCCTCTGGGATTCTCTAGACCCCCGGGCATACTCCCGTCCCAGCCCTTATGACAGCTTTGTCTCATCCACTGGACTGCGAGAATGGTGAGGCAGAGACCAGGGCAGTCTTGAGTTTCTGTATCCCAGCATCTCAATAGCTGTTGAATATGCAGGAAGGAGATGCTCAAGGAGAGGAAGCTGGCAGGGCGCAGTGGCTCACGCCTGTAATCCCAGCACTTTGGGAGGCTGAGGCGGGTGGATCACCTGAGGTCAGGAGTTTGAGACCGGCCTGACCAACACGGAGAAATTCCATCTCTACTAAAAATACAAAATTAGCCGGGCATGGCGGTGCTTGTCTATAATCCTAGTTACTCGGGAGGCTGAGGTGGGAGGATTGCTTGAACCCGGGAAGCAGAGGTTGCACTGAGCCAAGATCACGCCATTGCACTCCAGCCTGGGCAACAAGAGCAAAACTCTGTCTCAAAAAAAAGAAAAAAAGAGAGGAAGCTAAGCACCGGGGACATCCATGAATGAGTCACATCTAGTCCTTTTCAGACTTGGCCAAAGATGTAGCCCCCACTTCTAATAGATTTTGATCTAGACCGTATTTCCAAGGAGCTCATGGTCAGATGAGGGAAGGTTCACAAAAATGACAGCACTGTGACAAAATGACAGCACTGTGATATGCAAATGGGCAAAGGGCTTCATAAGCAATGTCCGGGGAGTGGGACAGCGGGAGCGTTTCTGAGGTCTCCGTGTCTGACTTGTTTCAGTTTTCTACCAGAGTTTAACTCACAGCTGGAGCTCAGAAAACTTCAGTTGCTGATTCAATAAGCAGTCAAAGCCCAGCCCCAACCTGGGAACAGAAAGTGGAGAGTACTGTGTGTGAGATGTCTCACCTCCTCGGTAGTTGCCTCCTCCACCGCTGCCTCCCCCTCGGTTCTGGAAGCCGCCACGGTTGCCTCCAGGGGGTCCTCGGTTGTCATAGCGCTGGAAGCCACCGCCACCCCCGCGGCCCCGGAAGCCACCACCACCTCGGTTGTCAAAGCGCTTTTCAGGGGGTGGCCCAGCCTTGCGGCCTTCCTCGTTGTACTGCCTCACGAGCTTGTCTGCTTCCTCCCGCTGCAGCTCAATGAATAGAACCTCATCCAGGAAGTCCCCAACATCTGGCAACGTGAAGTTGGCTAGGAGGAAGGGAGCGCCCCAGAGGGAACAGAAGAAGAGGTCAGTACCTTCTGAAGTCTGGTCCCCTCCACCCAGAAGAGTGGCCTTCCAGAAGGGAGAAGGTGAAGAAAACTGGAGTAGTGAATAAGAAAGAGGCAGACAGAAGGGCTGGCGCGGTGGCTCACACCTGTAATCCCAGCACTTTGGGAGGCCGAGGCGGGTGGATCACCTGAGGTGAGGAGTTCGAGACCAGCCTGGCCAAC